>NC_047675.1:16314113-16624269 GCF_011762505.2 Arvicanthis niloticus | reverse complement strand
TCTAGGCTTCCAGGCTATAAATGGGGGATTTAGAGCCATGTTGCTTTTCTTTCATTAATTCTCCATGCAACAGGAAGCTCTGAACTCTGGGCATAACACTAATGAATAAATAATATGGTCGTTTGAGAACATGAATTACACTCGGTGATTTTATTAAAGGTCTCTGAGGTCTATATTAACAAGAGGCCCGAGAAGCATAGGAAATGTGAGGGACTTAGCTCATCAGCTGTTAGTGACAATGACAGGTGCCAATAAGGGCCACAGAGCACATGGCCTGCTGCCAGTTGGAGCAGCAATCCTGCTTTGTAATGACCTGCTGGAGACACCAGTTCTTTTTGCCAGCCCAGAGGTGACAGCAGAATTCTGTCCCCTCCATCAGAAGCTTAGACAGGACCAGTGGTCTCTTTTCACATGCTCAGAAACAGGGACAAAGGTCCAGTTTTCTTTGAGCAAACATAATTTTTAGGTAAGAGAAAACATAGTGTTGGGGGGGGGGAGATTTATTTGGTTCTGAAGAAGGATCTCTTGGAGATGTCAGCCTCAGGTTGGAGACATGTGAATTCTAGAACCATCTCTGGTAACATCAGATCTAGACACATGGACAGATGTGATAGTCAGGAGAAGCTTTGATACCTAGTCTTGAAACTCCAGCCTAGGGTCACAACTGCTCTTCCCAAGAAGAGTGGAAAGGGAACTCAGAGGAGGAAGAACAAGAAGAGGGAGAGCAAGAAAAGAAGAGATAAAAGAGGAGACAGAGGAGTAGGAAGGATAGGAAGAGAATGAGAAGAAGATGGCAGATCAGAAAGGGAAGAAGAGGAAGAAAAGCTGGAGAAGGAAAAGAGGAGGAAGCTGCAAATGACAGAAAAGAAGAGAAGAAACACAGGTTTCATGTGCATCTCCAAATAGTCCAGCCCTTGGGAAGAAAAGGCAGGTGGATTACAGGCTCACGGCTAGCCCAGTCTATAGAGCAAAACCCTATGTGATATATAAATAACTACAGACTTATGAACTACTACCTAAATACTAAGTCTCTACCTACATTCTACCTACAATGACCTTCAGTGTGATCCAATTCCTTCAAAGCCCCGCGCTAACTCCAACCTGAATTCAAAGCCAAGTGGAACCCTCGCGCATATACCTCGCTGTAAGAACACCCAGGAGGAGCCGGGGTGACAGAAGAAAAACATTTCTAAAAGCATATCCTTCCTTCTGAGCAGCATGACTGAACTTTTAACAGCTACGGACGAGGAGTCTCAAGGAGTTAAAGGCTACTGAACCCAGTTCATGGCAGTCTGATATAAGACAAGGGGAAAGTTCAGTGTGATGGAGCACAGACAGCTATGAGTCCAGCACCCAGAGGCTGAGGCCGGGGGATTTAAGTCCAGGACAACGTGGGCTACAAAGTGAGATCTTGTCTTAGAATAAAACAAAAAAAAAAAAACCAAAAAAACCCCAAAAAACAAAAAACACAAGCAAACAATTAAACAAGAGACAAGACAAACACAAAACCCAAAGGAGCAAGAAGGAGGCATCTTCAAATTCTTGGATTCTGAGAGCGCCAAAGAATAAAAGCAAACCTAAGTATGTGCAGGGGACAGTCAAGCTTGTGTGTGGAAAGGAGAAAAAAATTAGGCTTTTTTTTTTCTCCTTTTGGTAGAAACGACCTTTAGTTTTAGAAGCAAATACCTCATTTAGAAGCAAATGTTTCACTTACCTGGAGAGCAAGGCAAGTCAGGCACCTTATGAGACAGGCTGGCTCTTCAGATGTGCGTCAGGAGCTCAGACGGTGGATGTTCGTACACAGACATTGAAAGCCATCTGCTGTGGCTCTTGGCAGATGCGAAGGAGAAAGCCCTGTACCTGGAAGCAGACATTTTGGCTCACCACCGAAGAGCAGACTAGGTTGAAGGCGACTCCTGTCCTCATTACAGCATGAGCCTCACTCACAATGACATTCAGTGGCTATAGCGAGGGGCGTTTTTGGTTGGTTTATTTTATTTTTATTTTTTTTTTTTTTTGTAAATGCCTTTACCAACACCTCCAGCCATAAAAGTGAAGTGAAATGAAGGCGGTGCTCCCTCATCAAGTACTACCCAGAGCTCTTCCCTCCAGAGTCTGTCCCACTGGAAACACAGGAAGCGCTAAGCTCTGTGGGAGTTAAATTTTTTTCTCACGGTGCGTTATGGGAGTCGTTCTAGAGAGTATGGGAGTCCTTGCTGGGGGCAATGCATTCCTGAAGCCTTGAAGAGTGTTTAATACTTGATTAACAAAACTTGGAGAATCAAGTCCATCAGAAAAGCGCTTAGCTAAGTCATCACTTAACCACGCTTCTTTAGTAGCCTTATATAGGTTTTAAAGTACCTGGGAACATCAAAGACAGGGTGCAGCTTGGAGTGGTCCCCACATGGACCTGACTACAGGTCTTATCTTGGCTAGGGGTTGGGGTGGGACATGTGTATGTTAGCCATCTCCTGGACCAAAGAATCCATCTTAGAATCAGAGCTCACCCAATCAGTACATTCTTTCTCCTCCCCAACTCATAAGAGAAAATGGTCAATTTAATCACTTCTTGTTATTGATATTTTTTGTTTGGACATCTCGGAGGCCCAAACTCAATGCTTACCTAAATGACCCAGGCATTCCTTTAGTGACAATAATAATATTAATAATTGTAAACCCCAGAACCCCATGGTAATTTTATGCCTTCAAAATCCTCTGCCTAAGAGTATTGGACAGACAACACTGGAGCAACAACAGGGAGCGGCTATCTAAGGCTCAACATCCAGAAACCCTCCTCTGCCTTGTGCCAATAAAACTATCTTTAACCCCCTTGTCGCCACAGCTCCACAGACTGAGACATAAAAGTGACCTTTGATGGCTCCATCCCAAAGGGAATTTTGAAGCCTGAATAAAAGTCAGTATTTTCTTTCCACTCTCCAGACCCACATAAGAGCAATCATTGACTTTCCCTATAACCCATTAATTCTATATTTAGGAAACTAAGAGGGGGGCAAAGAAGAAAGAAAGAAAACCCAACCACAACCTCACATACAACGGAAAAGATGGTAGATTCCCCATGGCTATGTTGGCGAGGCAGTGAGCAGTGGCCTTTGTGAGGCGTTACCTACCACACTAGAATTGGAGTTTTTCTTTGTGAGAGTAGGTGAGTTCATTTTTCTTGGATTGAGATTCTGCAGACAGGCTGGAGGTCTGGTATCTTCATCACCTCTGGAGGTGGCTCAGCCTGGACACGCCAAGTCCCACGGATGCCTGCGAGCAGTTTTAAGAGGTTTTGCTCAGCCTCACTTTTATTAGAATGAAAGCTTTGCACAAGTGAGGGGTTTTATGGGAGTTATTTTTAAAGTAATGTGTTTTTATTGGTTTCTGGTAAGATCAGTGAAATCACATGGCATTTTTAAAGAATTTTAAACCGAAAAAAGATGTTCAAAAAAAAAAGCTTGTTTGAAACACAAAAGCTAAGAAAGTCAAAATAAGGTACTGGAACACAGGCGGGTTAATACTAAGATCAAAACCATTCTGCACCAGCAGAAGAAAGGCCTGAAGGACTTTGTCCAAGCTAGGACAAAGGCCAGCTAATTCATCCACGGAGCTGTCACTGACTTGTTGAGGTAATGGCATTGATCTCTCTGACTCAGTTGCCCCCACACAGACTCAGGACTCGTTGTATGTGAAAAGGAAGGCCATTATAAGAAAGCACATACTGTCATTGCTGATTCTGAAAGACAGGAAATTAGAAGACACACAGAAACCCAAGGCAGAACGTGAGCCAGACTTTAGACAAATCCCAGGAGACCCCAGCTGGAATCCCGCCTTCCTTAATTCTCCCCTCTCTTCAGCCTTGACTACAATCTCAGCTTTCCTCCACACCAACTCCTAAAGTAAAACATTCTAACTGTAAAAAAAAAAAAAACAAAAAATAACCCAGACATGTCTAGCTCAACCTATAGAAAGAAGGTAAGGCCATCATCCTTCAGGTAGAAAATAACTCTAGAGAGAAGGATGGCCTACCCAAGATCCCCCAGGAGTTACTTGGCCTTCTAGCCCCCAAAGCCATCTGTCTCAGGAACCCTCTGCCTGTTCATATAGCACTAAAGAGTCGTGTATTTACTAAATACATGTTTGCGCATGTTGGCTGTTAGTCTGTTTCTGTGCCTTGTGCTCTGGACATAGGTGTTTCTTCTAAATGTTTGTGTTGCTCCCTAATACTCAGTGTGATGGCAATATGTTAACACAGTAACAAGGACTCCACACTCATGACACATAGTATCAAGGTACCATCTAGGGAGGAGAGAGCCAACCCTTATCAGAAATAAAATCTGTCAACACCTCAAGTCTGAATTACTCAGCTTCTGTAACTGTGAACTATAAAGTTTCTGTTCTTCATTAGTTTTCCAGACTAAAGTGTTTTGTTACAGTAGCCCAAAAGACTTAAAATATACAGAAAGTGCAGAGCATACAGCAACCCATAGAGTATGGTCATAAGCTCCAAGAAGGAAAGGCAAAGCCTCTGTATTTCTAACACAGTACTGTAAGCCAACTCTCTAGCCCGTGTGTTGCTAGAACAGTAAATATGTGGGGAGTTTAATGAATGGATTTCTCCCTATGTTCCTTCTGTCAAACCCTTGTATGTAACACAAGAAGAGTCAGAGCTGATAAAGTGCTATACAGTTTATAAGGGAAGTCCTCGGGCTTCTTTTTAATTTAGGAAATCCCTGAAGAATAAATACCTCCTTTCCTCCAGAAAGGATCGTATGAAGGCTAGTGGTGATCTTCTGAAGGCTTGGATGCAAATTTTTTCTGTGCCACTTATAGTGTATGTAGCCTGTGGACTCCTGCCCCACCCCACCCCATAGATGACCAGGGTTGTTACTCAAACTATTCCCCTTGAGTTGGTATAAGGATTCAGCAAGACACTCATTTGGGGAACAAAATTCAGAAGTATTATAGGAATAGAGAACTCAAAACAAGACACCTGTTTAGTATATTTCTCTGCTTCACCTATACAGTGGAGTTCCATGGAAGACAAAAAAAAAAAAAAATGTTTTCATAAAGTGCGACTCTACTCAGCCATGAGAAAAATACCCAAGGCTGGGTAATGTATGAAGAAAGGAGATTTATTTAGTTTACAGTTCGGTAGTTCAAGAGAGTGTCCCCAGCGCTGGCTTAGCTCTGATGAGGACCTCCTGATGGACAGCATCGTAGTAATAAGGGACACAAGGGAGAAGGAAATTGCTGCAGAGAATGGCCAGGGCAATTCTTGATCTTATAAGCAGCTGGGGTCACTTGAAAAGGACATCAATTCCTTTTGAGAGTCACACCCACAATAAACCAAATACTAGACCCTACCTCTGAAAGGGTCTATCGCTCTCACCTTGTCCACAGCGGAGACCAACCCTCAAGCTTAGTGCATGAGTCCTCATGCCTGGGGACCCTCGAGGACCAGAGGTCCTCCTTGAGAACTGCAGGAGTGAGCTATAGCTTTTCCCAGGCTGCATGGGCAGATCCCACCCTGAGATACTAGTAGTGAAGATATAGGAGGGCACTCCGCTTCCCTCTTTGCAGCTCTCCTCCCTGTATTCTTCATCCTGTTTTCTGGCAGCAAGGTGGTAATGCTTGGGTGAAGTCATGTGTCCACCAGGAATCTATCCTGAGCAAGACAAGAGAGCTACAACATTTACACATGCCTCCTGCACTGTAAGTCTGTCTGGTCCCTTTGCTTTGTCTGTCTGTCTGTCTGTCTGTTTGTTTGTTTGTTTCATGGCCTTTCCTGTAAATACCTAACCAGTTGTTTCAGTGGAGGCTGGATTTCCGGAATCTTTATTCCTAAGAACCAACAATAGTTGTTCTCAGACTTCCATATACACACTATGTGGTATGTACACTCCCTCCATCGAAAATACACAGACAGAACAGCTTATCTATAAGACAAAGCTAGCCATGTCTGTGTCATGACAATTTTTGTGTGCATCCCGTATCATCTCTCACCCTGCTCTCTTTTCCAGAGCCACACCACTATCCTGGGAAGTTAATGAAGCTGACTCCCACCACAGGACCTTTGCCCTTTCCTTTAGTCCCAGAACTACAATCCGCTTTCTGAAGAGGCCCTCTTGGCTGGCCAGGTGCACCCATCTGGATACAGCACAAGCTCAAAGGTGAGAGCTGGTGGAATGGCTGCTGGTTATTTTCTCCCCTCAGTGGTCCCTGCTATGTAAGCAGAGCTGGCTCAGTCCATGCTGCTTTATGGTACGATCAGGAACGATGGAGATGGGCAGACATGTGGCCAAGGAGTCACCCACTCCCTGGCTGAGCATGACTGATTTCCTAAACAACCTCACCAGGCTCTGGTCTCATCAGCTCCCTCCTAGCCTCAGTTACCCTCTCTGAAGAGATGAGCCCATTAGAAATAAACTCTATTTAAAGAAAAAAACCACACCTGGCCATTTCCCATGGCATCTGGTAGATAGAAGGCAGGCTTCTTCCCCCCCCTCCCCACACACACACACTTCCCCTTCCCCTCTTGCTCCAGCCCCTCTTGCTACTGGCCCCCACTCAATCAGGGGGCCCCGGAAGGCAGGTTTCTAGTTGTGAGTTAGCACAAAATGCCAGGCTTATAATAAAGTAGACCAAAAGCCTCAGAAGCCAGGCCCAGATTGTTCCACTAAGATCTATGCGAATATATTTATATGGAGAGATATAGATACAGAATATATGTATATAGAATATATACACATGTATACATACATATAGATATATAGATACACTAAGATCTATGCAAATATATAGAGAGAGATATAGCTATGGGATCTATGTATGTATAGAATATATACACATATATACATATATACATATATACAATAAGATCTATGTAAATATGTCTACATATAAAATACATGAATATATGAACATAGAATATATATTCTAGCCACACTCCTAAGAGCTGCTTCCAATGGTTTGCTTGATGCCTTCTCTGTTGCTTGCCTTTCAGCCTGAGTATAAAGTTTCCTTGAATCATTAATTACAGTGACCCACTACACCTGGCTGAATAGTGAGGCCAGTTCTAAACAGCGAAATGATTGCTAAAGCCAAGTTCAGGCCCTGGAAGTTCTGAGGACAATACAATGAAAGAGCACTTCCTCCCTTAAAATGAGCAAATTGAGACCAAGCACAGCCCTTACATAGGTAACCGTATCAATGCATTTCCAATAGCGATAATGACCAGAGGCAAACCCCAGCAAAGCTGCTTCCAGAACTTGGAAGTGATTGGAGGCAGAAGGGTGCTGTGCTGGTTGGGTGAGTGTTCGTGGGAGCCTTCCCCAAAGCAGTGGTGCTCAAGCAGAGACTGAGGATGTGCCACTCATAAGATTCCAAGGATTCCAGATGGAGGAACAGCAGGGAATGTGCAGGCCCTGAGGTGGAGATCTGCACAGTCAAGGAACAGAAGGAAGGTCCTTTTTACCTACAACAAATGGGGTCCAGTCAGAGTTCCGGTAAGAAGCTTGGGGACACAAGCAGGCACCGTATTCTGTAGCATAAGAACTCTGCATATTGGCGGCCACACTGTGGCTTCAAGCAGGACACTGGCCCCATGTGAAGATCTACCAGGCTTCTTGTTGTACAACAGAGTATAGAGAGCTGGGAAGCACAGACCAAGAATCAAGAACTTCTTGGGAAGGGTCTAGCCTCAGCCCTGACTTGCCCTGACTTGCTGGGCTAGTTGTTTTGTTCTCCAGGCCTCCATTTTCTTTTTCTTTTTCTTTTTTTTTTTTTCTTTTTTGTTTTTTTTTTTTTCGTTTTTGTTTTGTTTTTTTGTTTTTTGTTTTTTTTTTTTTTTTTGTTTTTTTGAGACAGGGTTTCTCTGTGTAGCCCTGGCTGTCCTGGAACTCACTCTGTAGACCAGGCTGGCCTTGAACTCAGAAATCCGCCTGCCTCTGCCTCCCAAGTGCTGGGATTAAAGGCGTGCACCACCACCTACCGGCTCCATTTTCTCGTTTAAAAAAAAAAAATGAGAAAATCGTCTAGGTTTTAGAATATTTTTAGTTGCAATTGGCATATAGTATTTCTTTGTATTTAAGGGACATAAGTGAGACATTTTAGCATGTGTATCCAGGATGTGAGGATCAGATTACAGCAGTTATTCAGCCATCACCTGGGTATGCACCACGTATTTTGGGTGGGAACATTTAAACCTCATGACTATTCTGAAATTTTTTACTGTTATTAGCTGTGCTCATCCTCCTGCCCTGCCAAGTCATTTTTGAGGACCCTTCAAATCATGACCTTCCAGCCCTTAATCCTGCCTTGTCATTTGGCCTCAGAGACAATCCTGTACACCTCAGCTAACAAGGAAGCGAAAGGGTTTAGGCCAGCTTGAGGCTTGTGGCTGGAAAGTCAATCGCCTGCCCTTACACCCAGAGGACATGTCATTGCCTCCTGCTGTCTCAATGCATGCAAAAGAGAAAGACACAGCTTTTCTAAAAGCAGCTCCTGGGGAGTCTTTGGTGAACTTCACATCCTATTTGGCTCTATGTTCCACTAAAAGTATAAAGTGGCCCCTGGCATCCTGATGAGAGAGAGAGAGAGAGAGAGAGAGAGAGAGAGAGAGAGAGAGAGAGAGAGAGAGAGAGAGAGATCTGGAGGACCTGGCTTGAATTGAATTGAAACTGGCTCTTTCCCGGCCTGCCCCCTGCTTGCTCTGTTCCTTTCATCTCCTGAAGTGGTCCCGGGATGAGAGCCTCTCGCTGGCCTGGTCAGATGGCTCGCCCTCCGACTTCCCAGCTCCCCTCTCACTCGGACCCTTGCTTGTGCAGCTGCTCCATGAAACGACTCACATACGTCTCTGGCCAGCCCGTTTATTTTTATAAACAATAAATAGGACGACATTCCACGGTGTCCCACCCCGTTAGGCCTTGTTTACAGAGCCGTGGAGACAGTGACGGAAGATTGCTGGGGTTTGTACAGATGGCGGCCCACATGTCGTAAATCGTGAGCAGGAAGAGAGGGTTTTGTTTCTTTCCTAAGAAACACAAACAACAACAACTCACACCCCCACCACCACCCGTTTTCTTTCCCTCCCCACGGTCACGCAGCATTACGGAGGCCTACAAATCATGGCGGGATGATATTAAGCTGCCTCAATAATGCTCAGGATCCCTTCCGGTGTGTGATTCTTCTTCATTAGAAACGATAGCCCACGTGCCCCAAATCCTCTTTCCCTCACCTCAAAATTTATAGATCGCAGTCTCTAAACTAATTGTTAGTTGCACACTAGGCTGCAAGCTGTTCATCCACAGAGCAATTACCTCGGAGGCCTTGATTAAAGGCAGGGATGCAGAGGGGCAGAGCGGGCAAGGTCTCCTGGTACCCACTAACAGGAGCGAAGCATGAAGCATGCCCTATCCATCACTAACCATTGTTCAAAGGCCAAGAAGTGACAGGCAGCAGTGGGGTGCAGGCTGCTGACTTCCTTTATGACATTGTGGGCTGAAGTAGCTTCCAGCTAACACTTTACTAGAAGAGAGGCCGTGGCTCAAACCTGCTTTCTGCCTTGCCTCTCAGGTGGTAGGGTTTCCCACAACCTGTCTATTCAAGGAACCTCTGCAAGTGAGAAAACAAGCGTTCCTTTGCAACATTCTGGCTCCATGTTTCTACTATTTCCAGAAGGTTCTTGAGGTCCATCACAACCCCAGTCAGTATACAGTTCTCTCCTAAATCCTAAAATCCACAGTCTGATTTAGACAGTTTCTTTTTATCTCCAGCCCTAAATTAGACAGTTTCTAATGGAGCTTGTTGAGAAAAAGGAAACTGAGGCTTAGTGGCAGGTAGGGATTTGCCTGACCTTGTGCAGTCAGCTCGTGCCATTGTGAGGTCAACGCCATACTCAGAAGCACTGATGCCTAAGGAAAGCTGACCACTTGGAGAATGAGTTTTCACCCAAAATGTTACAGGAGTAATGAGCCTGCTTGCCTGACCCCTGGCTCTAAGGCTTGCTGGAACTCACTAGACATGGACTGTCCAGTGGAAAGTTTGAGTTTAGAAGCTTTCTCCATGTGCCTAAGAGGAAATGCACTACTCCAGGATTCCGACTGACGCTGGTCAGTTTTTTTTGTAAACTTGGAACAGGTCAGGGTTATCTGGGAAGACACAACTTCAATGGAGAATTGCCCTATAGGCAAGCCTAGGGGGCATTTTCTTGACTAATGACTATTAATATGGAAGAACCCAATACACTGTGGACAGTGTATCTCTGGGCTAGTGGTCCTGGATTTATAAGAAAGCAGGCTGAGCAAGCTATAGGAAACAAGCCACTAAAAGTGTTCCTCCGTGGCCTCTGCTTCAGTTCCTGCCTCCAAGTACCTGCCTTGAGTTCCTGCCCTGACTTCCCTCCCCAGTGAGCTCTGCTCTGGACATATAAGTCAAACCAACCCTTTCCTCTCCAAGGCAAATTTGGTCACAGTTTTTTTTCGAAGCAATAGAAAGCCAAACTGAGACACTGGTCTATCTGGCTTCTGGGATCAGTCCATGACACTGAACTTCAGTCAAGGACATTGTTAGTGGCTCAGCCAAACTCATTAATGCTGTCTCCTCCCAGGACATGAGGCTGCGCCTTTTCACTCTGCAGAAATGCACACTAAGTCCTGGAGGAGCAGTTCTCAGCCAGAGAACTTCCTCCCTGCTCCAGTGAACACCTCTACGCCTATGGGTCTCCTAGAGCTCCCAGTTCACAGACATACCCTATTCCTTTGCACAGAAGTCAGCTGCCCCTTCCCATCCCTCTCTCACCTCCTATGGCTAATCCTGTCAACTTGCTTGAATTGGGAAGTGCCTAGGAAGTTAGCAATGCACACCTCTAGCTGTGTCCCACAAAGCATTTCCAGAAAGGATCACTTCTCTCTCTCTCTCTAATTATGATGTGAGCTGTTCTCTCTACCACAACCTCTCTACCTTAATAAAACAAAACTTTTGAAACCACCAACCAAATCTTTCTTCCCCTAAGGCACTGGTTCTCAACCTGTGGGGTCGAGGTCCCTTTGGAGGGTCACGTATCAGATATTTGTATTATGACTCATAACAGTAGAAAATTATAGTTAGGAAGTGGCAATGAAATAATTACGGTTGTGGATCATCACAACATGAAGAGCCATACGAAAGGGTTGTAGCATCAGGAAGGTTGAGAACCACTACCCTACGGTGTTTTGATCAGGTATTTTTTCCCCCAGCTAACAAGCCCCCTCACTCCCTTGCCAGACATTCCCGAAATGACCATTCAAATAAATGTCCCATCTTCCAATTCTTGTCTGAGTCTTTGTTTCTTATGGTCTCCAATCAACATCAAATGAAAATGCTTCACAACCATTTTGTTTCCGGCAAATGACACCTATGTCAGTTTAGCCTTCCTCCACATAGAACTTAAACTTTGGAACACTGAAAATAATCATAAACTCTGGTGTGTGCCCACAGCATCCCTGAGAATGATCTAGGGACAGCTGACTTCAGAAGAGCCTGTTGTCTCAGCCCCTGACAGTCCCCACTAGGCCCAGTGTCCTTCTTGCACCCTGGTCCCTGCAGGCAGTTGGTTGAGTTTTTTTGAACTCTAGATTTTTATACAGTCCTGGGCTTTTTCTAGTCAACTGAAAACAAATTGTTTTTTTCTTGTGATCTGTTAATGTCTTCCTCCAATGTAGTGAGGGACTCTCGGAGATTTGTGGAAACCCATCTTTTAAAAATTCTTTTTAGTTTCAGGGTTTTGGAGTGATTATTCTCATTTTTTAAACAACAAAGACGACTCCGCTTGGATGCTTGTCTGGCTTCCCCAGCACGGGTTATTCAGATTATACAGGAAACAGAGCAGACACTTCCTCTTTTTCTCTTCAATTCCCAGTGGGCTCTCATGTACACCTCGCCCTCAAGAAGGTAGGCTTTCAAAAATCATGTCTTCTTTCCCTCACCTCACTTCCTCCAGCTATGTGTATTCATGGCACTTTCCCAAGCTGAAATCCATTCTCATGCTTTTATATCTCATTATTTCATATCAAGAGATATAATGCCACTGCATGTCACTGCCTAGTTATGACTAGTAATATAACCAAGTGTGATTTTTAATTGGCCATATACTTAATATATACTTTAAAATATATGCATGGGTGCTAGGGGGATGGCTAGGCAGTTAAAAGCACTTTCTACTCTTGTAGAGGACCCAGGTTCAGTTTTCAGCACCTACCTGGCAGTTCACAAGGTCCCCTGTCCCTTGGCAGCTCAAGTACCAGGGAATCCAATGTCCTTTCCTGGCCTCTGCAGCTACCAGGCATGAACATAGTGCATAAACATATACATATATGTGTCCCATATACATAATATAATAATGGTAAGTAATAATAGTAACCAGATGCCTATGGGACCTGTTGCTACACTATGTTATAATGTCATGTTCTGTCAACTTAGAAAACTGTGTGTTTCCTTGAAAAAGGCCATGGCCTCTGTTCCATGCATCTGGATCTTCATTTTGCTACAGTTTTAAGAGGGTCAATCATGGAATAAGAAGGAGAGAGCCATTCTGTTGCTTGGGCAACCAAGCAACATGTCTCCATGTCTGCATGTCTCCAAAGAGGCAGCCATTAGAAAATCATGCCTCTGATGTTTTTTCACCTGTTGAAGAAGCTCAGCAAAACACTGGTGGTATTCTGAGAAATACCTGTTCTTAGAACCACCCTGGTCACAGGGCCTTTTTATTTCTCCTTCCGTGTGGCCTCATGTGAACATAGTTTTGCCCTACATCCACTGCAGTGGGAGCTCTGGATGAACAGAGACACCCAGAGTAGGATCTAAAACGTCCTCACTTCTGGACATCTCCACTCAATGAAAGCAAGCCTCAAGCACAGCACAGGGCTAAGGGCCAAGGTATTCAGTGGGTACTTTCCAAGCAGAAGTTATAGTGGCAACATCAAAGGGCCAGCATAGGATCCCAGCAGGGGGTAGAAAACTTTAGGGACACGGAGCTCCCCTTCAGGCTCTACAGTGGGAGCCACACTTTTAAAAAGCCCACACTTAGCAGCCCCACCAGAGAGGAGAGGG
Source organism: Arvicanthis niloticus (assembly GCF_011762505.2). Taxonomy (NCBI): domain Eukaryota; kingdom Metazoa; phylum Chordata; class Mammalia; order Rodentia; family Muridae; genus Arvicanthis; species Arvicanthis niloticus. The sequence continues at coordinate 16,611,180 of NC_047675.1, read as the reverse complement.
GGGAAGATGGGCATAGCCTGAGAAACCTCAGAAATCTCTGTCCGAAATGTGGGAATGGGGCTCAGCTGTGGAGACTTCCTCCTGGGAAGTGTAGGGAGGCTCACCAGGGAGTCTTACCTCAGGCTAGGCCTGGCCTCTCCTTTCATAAGCACTTCAAAGGCTCTCATTGCTCTAAGGAGAAAGTCTCAATTCTTAAGTTGGGCCTGATGGACCTCTCCTTGTCCCTCACTGTGCATCCAAATGTCTGACTGGAGGGCTGGGCCTGGTTCGAGTTGTAAGGTATGATCCCAATCCCTGCCTTTTAAGAGCTCATAGAATGAGCGGGTGGAGACACATGAGTGACAATTAGGTTGAGGAGAAGCCTTGGTGAGGTCTGGGAGAGCACAGAGGTGAGGAGACAGGAGTGACTAGATCACTGCCATGAGGAAAGAAGTGTCCTTAAAGGACCTTCCAAAGCCTCCAACACAAACTCTTCAGAAGAAGAGTCTCAGGGACATTGCAGTTCTGACAGGGAGAAAGGCTTGACCTTTCTGATAGAGGCTCCAGACTGCCTAGGATTACAAGGGATTCAATTAGACATGTGACCATGAGGGACATCCCAGGAAACTGAGGCCTCGTTGTTCAGACTGCGTTAGTCCTTCTTCCCTTGGGGAAAGACGTCTGCTTGTGTCTCTGGAAAATCCAGGGGGTAACAAACTTCAGGCCTTTTCATTACCACTTGGGCCATGTATCCTCCTTAGCACTCTTATTCAGCCAAGGTGTCTGCAAAGGGTGACAAAGGTGGCCACCAATACCTTCAAAGAGCCAAGCATGAGGCTAACTTTCTGTCCAGCTAGTGACTGTCCTCCATTAGTTTCCATGACGTTCCAAGAGAAAGAATCTTTTTTTTTTCCACATGACTACATTTATTGGGGCTCCCTGCAGCATTCATTTTTCTCATGATTTCAAAAATGACCAGTATATGAACAAACTTTACCACATCGCTTACTTTCATGAGGTTTCTTATAAGTTTTTGTTATTTTATACATTAAGTGATAAATGTCACCTGCAAAGGCCTTACCACATTATTCACAAAGGTTTCTCTACAAGAGAAAGAATCTTACTGGTCCCTATTCTGCAGTGTAATGTCTTCTAAGTTCATTTCTGGGCAGGAGAATGCAATGTTCTCAATGGCTAGATCTGAGTCCTAGGCTGTCTTCTATAATCAGAAATGGGGTCCCTACTCCCATAGAGTATAGACTTTTAATAGTAAGGACTAGAACCCCAGAAAAAAATAAGGTGCTACAGTCGTGATGAGAGCACATGCACTGCCAATGAAAGCAGTACTCTCTCCCACCCAGGCAAGGCCAGCCCTCCCTGCCAACCTCTTACAGAGGACAGCATCTCTCCAGCCAGAGGGATGTTTCTCAGTTTCCACAGTCTGGATGAAGCACTAATGAGCTGTGTGCTTCTCTGCTTTGTCTGGACAAAGTTCCGTAGTGCTTCTGCAGCAGGGAACAGTTCCACCAATGAGGCCCACAGTTAGTTTTATCAAGTGGCAGAAGGCCTATGCTTCTGGGAAAGCTGCTTTTGATCTCCAAATATCTCAAAGGAGCTGCTTTCCAGCAAGTTCTTCTCAGTGTGTGTTGTCAGCATCCCCAATCTCCCTTTCAGACAAACACTGATGAAAAATCCAGACTTTTTTTTTTTATCAAGTTTGTATGCTGAGCAGCAACTGCCATTCATAAAAAAATAAATGTTCGAAACTCTTGAAATGCCATGCACTCTGCTCTTCACACCTGCTACTCGTCTGTGTGATGATACCAAGGAGGTGTCACACAAAGTACCCAATAGCAGAGACACCCGTAGGTTTCCTGCCTCTCTCCCTCCTTTCCTCATTCCTTTATCAAAGACACATTAAGCAATCTCATGGTGTGAGTATGAAGTGTGCCCCCATAGGTTCACATATCATGTGCTTGGTTCCTAATTGGCGGCACTATTTGGGGAAGTTACAGAAATTGTGGGAGGTACTTTATCACAGAGAAGAAAAAGTAATAAGCACTTGATTGCTTTTTCCACTGATTTAAGAAAAGAAGGGTTTACTCTGGTTCACAGTTTGAGGGCACAGTGCATAGTAAGTTAGGGGAGTCCTGGTTTCAGGAGCTTGAAATGGCTGGCCACACTGCAACCACAGTCAAGATGCAGCAGATGATAAATGCTCCTACTAAGCTAGCTTTCTGTCTTTTATGCACATGGAATGGCACCACCTACTCTTAGGATAGGTCATCCCATTTCAATCAACCAAATCCAGATAACAATCCATGAAAGATGCTGCTAGTGTCTTGTCTGTTAGGTGACTTCAGATTCTATAAAGTTGGTAGTCAGTGCTAACCATTCTTTGTCAACTCCATAAGCCACGACTTTCCGCCATTCGACCTCATTAATCTCATGACGGTTTTATAACACACAAATACATTCAGCCGTACTTCATAAGGTGACATGTACCTTAGCAATTCCAAAAGTTTTAGCATGTTTAAGTCTTATCTGAGACTCAGGTAGCATGTTAGCTTTGAGCTCCTATAAAATAAAAAGCAAGTCACATACTTCCAATACACAATGGCACAGAAAGAGAGAATGAGGTACAGCAAGGAGTAATCATGCCAAACCAAGACCAAAATGGAAGAAGAGCACATGACCGAACACTGCAGTTCCATACCCAGCATCTGGGCCTCCTGATAGAATCGGTTCTAAAGGGATCAGGTAGCCCAACTCCTCCATCTCTGCTGCCTGACACACGCATATACCCAATCACTTTCTTAGGTTGGCACCGCTTTGTGCCTGCAGTTTTCCTCAGCAGACTGCCCATATTGTGACATCTCCAAAATTCTAGGGAATCCATTGCAACTTAGGGTTCACCTTCACAGCTTCCCACAGTGGCCTATCAGGTCTCGCTTGCAGGGATTTCAAGCCTGGAATGTGGTCTTAGATGCTCCGTGAAACCACAAAGCAAGACTACCTGACCCCATCAGGTATATACATTTTATGCCTGCAAAACCCGTTCTGTGTAGATTATGCTAATTAAAACAATCTATAGGTATAGTTGTCTTCCAGGTGACTCCAGATTTCATCACGTTGATGAACAACACTAACCGTAACAGATACTAAAGATAGACCCGGATTTCTTTTTTTCCTTTAAATGGGGTCTACATACACCACACAGCCATCATTTGTGTGTGTGTCCAGAAAATATTAGCATTTAGGTCAGCAGACTGAGTCCATTCCACTGTGAATGGGTTTCATCCAACCACTTAAGGTTCCAGGTAGAACTAAAAGGCAAAATATGGGTGAATTTTCTCTCCTTGTTCAAACTTGGAAAAACCAACTTTTTCTCTGAATCATCTGTACTGTCAGATCTTGGACATTCTGACTCAGGGGCTTGGGACATTAGCCACTCCCACACACCTGCTGCCTGCTACACCAGCTTCCTTAGTTTATAAGACAAAGGCTGAATTACCTCCCTCCACTCTTCTGCTCTCTACTTGCAGAGGCCAGACTATGGGAGTTCTTAACTCCTGTGAGGTAGTTGTTATAATAAATCCCCTCAAATAGATGGACCAGTAAGTTGATAAGTGATAGATAACAAATATAGTTATGATTTATAAATAGATAATACAGACATAGATAGATAGATAGATAGATAGATAGATAGATAGATAGATGACTGATAGATGATAGATAGATGTTAGAAAGATGATGATTGATAGATGATAGATGATAAATAGATGATTGATAGATTGATAGATAAAATATGATAGATAGATATGGGAAAAAGCCACAGTGGTCCTGCAGCTGGGTCGCAGGGATGTCCTCCACGATGGTCGCATGCCAGGCCCCAATAGACATTAGGTATTCTGTGGATTCCAGGAGTTTATTGTTCATGGTGTGTGTAAATGGTCTAGATGAACCACACACACACACACACACACACACACACACACACACACACACACACATACAAGGGGCAGACCTGAGTTAAATAGGAAGGGAGAAAGTGTGGAGGGTCTGGGGAAGAATCTTAATTGGCTACGCCCTCTGGCCTTCAGGTATCTCATTAGTATGTAAATCTCTTGAGGCTGAGGCCTGTAGTCATGCCCTCTACCTGTGCCCTTTGGGAGGGACTGCATCCTATGAGATTAAACAGAGAAGGTTAATGGAGTTCCATGCCATGTGTTAGGAGCCTGGATTCTGGGAGCATGGCAGAATAGATGCCCATCCTTTGCAGGGTCTCTGGGCTACTTCCAGCCAGTGCTTCTACCAAAACCCAAGACCCCTTTCATGGACCTACAGATAGTAGGATAGATAGATAGATAGATAGATAGATAGATAGATAGATAGATAGATAGATTACCTATATTGGTTACTTTTCTCATTGCTACAACCAAATACCTGACAAGAAGCAACTTAAGGGAGGAAGGGCTTATTGTGGTTCATGTTTCAGGGGAATACAGTCCACCACAGCAAGAAAAGCCTAACAGCAGGAGGGTGAGACATCTGGTCACTTCACAGCTGCAGTCAGGAAGCAGAGAGATGAAGGATGGTTCTCAGCTGCCTTTGTCTGTTTGTTTAGTCCTGGACCCAGCCTGTGAAACAGCACTGGCCACAGTCAAGGTTGGCCTTTCCTCTTCAGGAAACACCTTCACAGATGGTTCTAACCCCAGGCAAGTTGACAATGAAGATTAAGAACCACAAGGTCCTGTGGATTTTGTCGCTGTGGAGAACCTTATTGGGTGGTGAACACCAGACACATTCTATCTGGCAGGGTTCAGTCAGGGACGCAGCCAGCAGCTGCTACAGTTTAGATCCTAATATCCCCAAGCCCCTTGGGGTAAAAGCTTGGTCTTCAGAACAGTGTTAGAGGAACATAGAGGAGCCTTTAAGAGATGGGACCCAGAGAAAAGGCTACACTGGTAGAGGTGTGTCCTTGAAGAAGTCTCAGAACACTGGCTCGATCTCTTCCCCATCCTTTCCCTCGCCGTCTAGCCATGAATTGAGCGATTTTGTTCCACCATGAATTTCTGCCACGATGTACTTACTGCCTTGCCATAAGCCCCAAAACACAGGCCCTGCTGACTGTAGTCCAGGAATTCCAAAACTATGAGGCAAAATACCTCTTCTCTCTACATGTCAATTATCTGAAGCATTTCATTACAGTAACCTCTCTGTAGTTTCCAGGCTGTACAGATGAGTTCCTTCCAACACCTAGCCGACTGGATCATGTGGTCATCTAAAGAGAACCTTGCATAGGCCCTGGCACAGAATGGGGGCCTAGGAAGCTGAAGCTCCAGATCTTTTCTAGTCAGACAACACATCCATGGGCATGAATGTTGGGGGTTGGTCTGGTGCTATGTATACAAATGCTAAATTCTGAACCCCAAGATCTGGTTAACCCTGATGAACATGTTCACACATGCACTAGCCATCATTGTGTAAACCTTGCTCCCCAATTTACAGCAATTGGCTAAATAAAAGTGGCCACAGACTATTACTTGGGAAAATAGAGGTAGACAATGTTCTGGTTACTGGGCTGGGGGGTTCACGGGTGGAAGAGAAAGAGAAAGGAAGGAAAAAAAGAGGAGAAGGAGAAAGAAGACTGAGAGAACAGGAGGCCTCCATTAGACGTGATGGACCAGAAGGACATGACCTAGTGAAGTGCCCTCCAGGACAGACTGACAGAGCAGAAATAACCCAAACAGCAAGTACTTGGAGCGTGGAGCTGGGGAATTAACAGTCTAGTGTATAGAAAAATAGATTAGGGGTAATTCGCCCAGTAATTGTACTAAAGCTGATTTTAATAATCCATAGAACTCTGCCTCGACTACTGGGAGGATGGGGGCTGGCCATATCATAGTCTCAATTATTGGGGTCTGGCTGTATCATATTAATAGTTAATAGAGTTATTAAGTGACATTTAAAGATGTAGTTTCCACACGAAGCCATTTTAAAAGTACAGGCAACAGGCCAGAGCCAATTATCAATGTAATTGCAGTGATAGGCAGAGAGCTTTCCATAGGAACATTCTCCAGCAATCTTCTAAAGCACTTGGTTGGTGTTTGGAAGCTGCGGCCGCCATCTTGGCTACTAGAAAGAGCATTAGGGAACCGCTACTGTTGACACTGAGGAACACACGACTGTTGGCCAGACGTCTGGCTCTGAGCATGGAAAGCAATGGCCCTCATCCCAGTTGGAAGGAGGCCAGAGGCTGGTCAGGAAGAAAAGCATTATTAGCAATCAGTATACACTCATGCACACACATGCGTGCGCGCGCGCACACACACACACACACACACACACACACACACACACACACTTTCCATAAACTACTCCTTCCATAGTTTCCTTTGTTTGGGGGAAATAGGCATCAGCTGGGGAGAACATACCGAGAATATGCCTTAACCATTCTCACCAAGTGGCTGGATCCACTGGCAGCTAAAATCACACCCTCTGCCTTCTCCAGCCTTCCTCTTTCAGGGCTCACATCTAACTACAGACCTCCTGTCTCTGCTACTTGGAATTTTAGAAATCAGCTCATCCTCAGCCAGTTTCAAATGGACGACGATACCAACCTGGAAACAAGAAGACAGGAGTTAGTGATGTTTTACAGAGTCCAGCCTTCTAACGTATAGAGCGAGGAGGGTCTGAAGGCTCCGGCAGGTCCAAAAGTATGTATGAGCCTGGGTGTGGGGAGTGTGTAAATGTGTGGGTGTGAGTGGGGGCTTATGCATGAGTGAATATGTGGGTATTCACACTCATGTGCCCAGGGAAAGAGTCTCCTTGGGATGTCTCTGAGAAAGGAGGGAGCTGTAGAGTGTCCACGGCCATGCAGAGGCCCATGCAGAAGAAGCATGCCATGGACTTTTCCAATGCTAAAATATCTTCTTTAACACTGTTCACGCTGCAGGCAGCAGAGAAACGTTGCCTAACAATCAGCACTTCTGACTTTGAGGCTGATTTTGAGTTCCTCAGGCTATCCACTCAAGAGACAGCAGGAGTGCAGGGAGGTAGGGGTGTATTTAGACAGGAATGGAGGCGGAAAGACACACCAGACCAGAGGGGCTTTCCAGCATCCAGCTTTCCCGAGAGGAAACATCCCCGAATACACAGAGTGAAATTATGAATCACTGAAGGGCTTTTCAGAACCATAGTCTTCCTGAATCTGAGACCACCATCATATAGCTATGACTGGGCTGGCCCAAAACCTGCTATGTAGTCCAGGCTGGCCTCAAACTCATGGATATCCCCCTGCCTTTCCCTCCCAAGAGCTGAGAATAAAGGCATGTACCACTACTGCCTGGCTTAGTTGCATTTTTTTGTCCATTTAAATACTTATCAAATATCTTTAATGCTAATAGGCTTTCATGACTGCCTTTAGGATCTTATGAGTCTACAATCATATTAGTAAAAGAAGAATATTTATCTTCCAACATTCATATCAATTTCATAATCTCCCCTAGTTGCTTTTACTGGATTCTTCAAACCAATGTCATATTTCAGACCTCAGAGACAGCATTTGTACTTACAAGTAAAACATTTGTTATTAGTTTTTGATAGTCTATCATATACAAATGGTTTTTCCTTAACTCTGTGTTTTCTCAAATCCCACTCAAAACCGTACACACTAATAGAACGTTTTTATCTTTCATTTAAAGACCTTTATTTTGAAATAGCTCCCACCCTAACAGATAAGTTGCAAAAATAATATGAAGAATTTCTGTACACATTGCTGCAGACTCCCAAACACTGACTGCAGCTTCTCCTCCCCCTGTGAGTATAAGCGTGTATGAAAAATTAAAATTCCCCAAGTACTCCAAGCTGTCTTTACCTTCATTCAGATTTAAAAAAAAAAAATAAATTCTCTTCAGTAATTATGATTACAAAAAGTAAACAAACATTATCCTTCCATAGACAAGTAGCTAACTTTTGCTTCTGTTGTGGTGGATTGACAACGTAGCTGACACTGGGCTAAAGTGATTAACCTCAAGAGACCAGTGTCTACAGTTCAACTTACTTATTTGCAATTTCTGTGTCTAGTCAGAGGTGAGATCGGAACGTTAGTCACTTTCATCAAGTCTGAGTATACGTGGCCCTCATGTAGATCAGGCTGGCCCCGGCGATGATCTTTCTGCCGCCATATCCCAAGTGCTGGAACTACATGAGTATAACAACACCATGACCCTCAATTTAAAGATAAGGACTCACGTAGCTCAGGCTGGCCTTGAACTTGTAACTGAGGGTGACCTTCAGTTGCTGTGCTGCCTGTTGCCATCTCCCAAATGTTGGTTTCATAAGCACATACTACTACAGCAGATTTCCCCCCACAGTCTAGAGCAGTGATCCTCAACCTTCCCAATGCTGCGACCCTTTAATGCAGTTCCTCATGGTGTGGTGACCCCCCCCACCCCCAACCATAGAATTACTTTCATTGCTACTTTACAACTGTAATTTTGCTACTGTCGTGAATCATAACATATAAATATATGTGTGTTTGATGGTCTTAGGCAACCCCTGCGAAGGGTCATTTGACACCAAAGAGGTCTTGACCCAATTATACACATATATGTAACATATATTGTACATGTAAGTGCATGTATTTCAATTGAATGTATATGGTTGTAGATGCTTTTCTGTTGTGCTGTGATAGAACACTCATCAACAGCAACTCAGAGGAGGAAATGGTTTACTTGCTTTATAGGGTACAGCCCAATATTGATTGAATCTAAGTCAGGAACTTGAAGAAGGACCTTGGAGGCAGGAACTGAGGCTGAGACCACAGAGGGATGCTACTTCTTGGCTTGGTTCCCTGGATGCTCAGCTAGCTGCCTTTACTCTATAGCCTGGGCCCCCACACCCAGGGGTGACACTGCCCACAGAAGGGTGGACCACAGGCCAACCAGATGGAGGCAGCTCCTCAACTGATGTCCCGTTTCCCGGGTGACTGTAGCTTGTGTCAAGATGACAAAAACTAACCAGCTCATACATACATGTATTTCAAGTGAATGTTTTAACTAAGTGGTTAGAGAGGTGGCTAGCTGGTAGAGGGCTGGTGCAGGAGCATGAAGGCCTAAGTCCAGCACCAAGCATGAATAGGAAAAGCTCAGCATGGTGGCATGTGCTTTTAACACTAGCACAAGAAGGAAGGGCAACAGGCAGCTCCCTGCAGCCAGCTCAACCTGCACTCCAGCGAGAGAGCCTGATTCAAAAAGCACAAACAAGGCACCAGTGGAATAGCTCAGCAGGTAAAGGTGTCTGTCTCCAAGACTGGTATCCACATGGTAGGAGAGAAATGACCTCCACCTACATGCTGTGACATACAAGTCCTCCCCCTCTCCACACACAAAGTAAGTTAAATTGTTACCATCATCATCCCCACCACCACCATCAATCACTATCAGCAGCAGTAGTAGCAACAGCAGCAGCAGCAACAGCATCAAACCCAAGGTGGATGACTACTTGTAAGATGGTCGGTTTCGATTGTCAATTTGACTGGACTGAGAACTGCCCAGGGGTTTATATAACTACCCCTGCTTGTGTCTGTAGTGATACTTCCAGAGACTATTAGCTCATGAGGGTTCTGACCTCATTAGGCTTTGATGGACTCCTGGAACAGTGTTTGAGGTGTTTGGAGGAAGTAGACCCCTTGGGGGGAGGATGTCCCTGGGCTCTTACCCCTCCCTGTACCATCCCTGTCTACACGAAGTGGCACACTCTGCTCCTATCGCTGTTCGGCTCTGCTCAGGCATAAGGAGCCGAATGACCACAGAACAAGCCCTTCAAAACCACAAGCTAAAGAAAATCCCTCTGACTTGTCTCTGTCACTGCTGGGGAAATCCTTTGGTAAGCTACTCCCAGATTCCAAACCCACACCACATTTCCTCAACATGCTTTTTATCGCTTCATTGAGGGGCTGAGAGGGACACCAGGCGTCAGAGCCTAGAGAGCCAGCTCAGGAACAGAACATGTTTTTGAGACGGTGTCACTTCCTGCTCTACCAAGCTAATTCACTGTGCTTTCAGCCCAAGGAAAGACAACCCTCCTTACCTACATGATGTCATGGTCCTCTACTATAGCCACTTACGTCAGGGTATTTATTTGACCCGAAAGGAGCCAAGTTATTGGTGGCCAATACCCACTCATGTTTTATTGCCTGACAATTTTGAAAAGTTGAGGGAGTTTTGAACCTAGCCAAAAAAGCATAGAATCTTGGAGACCGGTTCCAAGTTTTCGGCAGTGAAGTCTCCCGACCGCCCCATTTCCTACTCCTCGGGTCCCGTTTATTTAAGTCTCTTGATTCAAACCAGAACGCAGAGCCAGACTTTTGTTAGCCCAGACAGGTGTGGCTTGTTAGCAATGCCAGTCCAGGTTGAGGGCTTGCTGGGTTACTGCACTGGCATCAAAACTGACAGGTAAAATATCATAAGCAACAGGGCCAGGTTTTAGCCACAGAAACTGAGAAACTCAGAGTCATGTATCTATCTGTGGCCAGAACCTGAAAGAGAAAATCCACAGAAGAATGCTCCTGCCTCTGACTCTGGCTGACTCAGTTTTAAAACTTATATATAAATAAGTTTTAAATCTATACATATAAATCTATACATATAAATATAAATCTATACATATAAAACCTGTGTGTGAATTTCATATATAACATCATATACATGTATATATCATCTATATACATGTTTGCATCCAACACCATCCAGTGCCTACACATATATTTACATGAGTAAAAAGTTGTCTGTCATTATGCAATATCTGTCTTTACATGTTCCTATTCCACTTGTATGTTATTCCTATATAATTTCATATACTATTATGAGTTTTTCTTCTAAAATCTGGTCAAGATCTATAACGCGCGCCTCCCGTGTTGCCCCACGCCTGTGGAAGAGAAACACGAGAGACAGTATTCGGGTAGTTACTGCAAAACGAGGCTTTACTCTGAATCAGAAAACGCGGAAGGGCTGAGACACGGAAGGGGCCTAGCTTAAATACAGCCTAGAGTGACGTATTCACTTCTGATTGGCTGTTCGCTCACCACCCAATATTATGCCTCGGGATTGGTCAGTGACTTTGGCGCACCTTTTGCCTTTTGCAACTGCGCAGTCAGTTGTTTACAAGTGGGAGGACAGGAGGCCAGCGCCATCTTGGGATGGCAGAATATACCACCATTAACAGCGGCTTCCTACAAAGATCTGTTGAATGAACCTCACCACCCACTTTCTGACTACACAGAAGACCACCATGTTTGGCAGCACTGACTGAGCTAACAAGTAGAGTCTGAAAAACCGAAGCAGAGCCTCTGGACAGAAACAGTGAAGCCTACCCACATCCTCCCTCTACATCTCTGATGGGCCACAGGGGACATGGGAGGGCCTTTTTCTTGGGAAGTACCACAGATCAGGGAGGCTGTGGCCAGTGTACATACACAGCTGGTGCATCTTCTGTCTATGAGCCCCTCAATGACGCCAGCACTCAAGAGGCACCTGTGCTTCCCTGTGATCACATGGCCCAACTATTACCAGATATCTGCCATTCCTGTGTGCTAATATTATGTGTATTACATGCTACAGGATGAACTTTTGAGTCTGCCTTCTTCTCAGCCAACACAGCAGATCTGAGGCTCTGCCTCAGCTCTGACATAGCTGAAGTCTGTCCATCTTCCTTGCTGTATTGTAGTCCATGGTGTAGCTTCACCTCATTAAATTCTCAGGCATGTGAGATTGCATACATGGCTCTGGGTTGGGACTGTAAGTTCTGCTCTAAAAGTATGTTCATTTTTATTCAGTATCTCATGTGTAGCTTTGGGGAGTATTAACCAAGCGCTTTGTAGGCCAGTTCCTAAAAGATAAACGCAGTAAGAGATTATCTTAGGGAGAACAATCTAACAACAGTAATTACGGTTGTTATACCACAAGAGTTATACGAGGTATGAGAAAGTCAGTCCTCTTTCCAGATACAACTCAGGTGTTTGGGGAAGCGGGGAGCAAGCTGTATCCCTAGTTTGTCACTTTAATATGGAAACATGCCATCTGGGGAAACTCAGTATGCTACAGATGTCTCAGATCTCTGACCCTAGCCTGCTTCCAGAGCCCTTCTCCTTTCTGGGAATGTGGATTCTTTTTTTGAGCAACACCTGTAGCCTGTAGGCACAGACTGGAGCTGCTGTCTGGAGATGGTATGGAAGTATGGCTTCTTGATTCCAACATCCCAGGCTTTGAAGCGATGTCCTAAGGTAGACGCTAGGCAGGGCTTCACTTAATTCTGGGATCATCATCTCCAAAGTGGGCACAAGAATGGCACTGCATCCTGGGAAGGTGGACTGAGATGCCAGGACCTTTGCTAGCTGCGTCAACTCCAACCAGCAACATCCATACGATTAGTGATGATTCCCATTTCTTTGTTGTCAAGATGAGGGGTGACCCCAGCTGGGTGGCCTCCTTTTCCTCCCAAACAGCCACAAGCCTTCACTTCCCCCACCCCACTCTCCGCCCCCAGCTCTCTCTCTGTGGTAGCAGGAGCCTCCTGACTGCTTGCTCTGGAGTCACATGGCACTGAGTCTGCTAATCTTCCACCTTCAGATGTGGTTAGCTAGGGATGAGAACTACAAGCAGGGGGATGGCCTAGTTGGTACACGGGGCATCAAAGCCGAGCTGTCTGAAGCCTGCAGCCAGGAGCAAACAGGAAACCAATGAGTTTAATCGTGGAATATAAACCGGCATGAGCAGGGAGGCATGGAAGACCATGCAAAGAAAGCTAGTTGCCACCTCTCATGCTGTTAGCACAGGAATCAACTCCATAGGCAGGAACCATGGCAAAGGATGTGCCTGTCAGGCCCCAAGATGTCAGGTGCTGTGCTCAGTTCCAGGCCTCGGGAACAGGTATTCAGATGTGTCTCTAAAGCTGGGGTTCTTGGGAGTCCTACATTAGAAGAGATGACGATGTTAAGGCTGCTGGTTTATAGTCCCTCAGCTCTGTGCCTGGGGACTTCTGTGGTGGTAGGGGAGGAGGCAGGGGGGCAGTGGCTAAGTAGGAGGCCATCCCCGGTCCTGTGTCAATCATTTGACATGACCATTCAGTGAAGTTCCATTTGTCCCATGCCAGGGATCGAAGACAAGATTTTTTTTTTTCAAATGACCAGCTAGAAGAAAAGGACCACAGTAGGTCTTTTTTCCCTTTCAGTCCACATCCCCCTTCCTCACATACTGGAAACTCAAGCATCAAATGAGCAGAGTGGGACAATCGTTTTTTTTCCTTTGTGGGATTTCCTTATTTGTTGGTCTATTCACCCACAAACACTGGTTGCTATTGGTGTTGCACAGTGCTGGGCTCAGCAGTTAGGCAGAACCCGATTTAAGTTTCTTTAATGAACCTTAACAGAAGATAAACACAAACCTTTCATACGGCCACTTTTAGTCCAGTAAGAGATACAGGCATTAAATGGTCTGAGTATCTTTTACAACTAAGACCAACAGGGAGCAAGAAAGAGTGCGAGCCATCCTCACAGGACTTCCTAACTCTCCACAGCAGCCTTGTACCAGAGGCTCTATAGCTCAAGGTGGTAGTGCCGAGCCAGCTGGACTCGGACCCACGGTGCAGCTAGAACATTCTAGGCACTCAGGTAATAAACTGTGATGGCGGTAACTTGAAGGGATCAAAGTTCACCTTTCCTTCAGAAATCCAGCTCCAGCATCCACCTCAGAGGGTCAGCAGCACCGAGACTTCTGGCCCTTTCCTCATGTCACAGGCTGGCCCCTGTCAAGCTTATAGCTATAGGCTGGTGAAGCCGTATGGAAGAGAACAGGTTGGACTGGGCATGAGGTTTGTCTGTGTTTTTATAGGAAGAACAGAGAGAGGGACAGAGACAGAGACACAGAGATAGATAGACAGCAGACTCTAGCCTCATTGGGTGCATCACCAGAGAAGAGATAGAAGGTAACAAATTAAAAAAAAAAAAAAACCAACAGTATTGCCGGGCGGTGGTGGCGCACGCCTTGGTGGCGCACGCCTTTAATCCCAGCACTTGGGAGGCAGAGGCAGGCAGATTTCTGAGTTCGAGGCCAGCCTGGTCTACAGATTGAGTTCCAGGACAGCCAGGGATACACAGAGAAACCCTGTCTCTAAAAACAAACAAACAAACAAAAAAACCAGTATTAGGGACCACAGCAGGTCACCCAGGTCACCAGGTAAACCTGCTCCAAATCTTTCCTAGTTGCACAGTATCCACTGATATCTGTATTCCAGGAAGCCTCTCAGATGCACCAGTCAGTAGATGCTCAAGGATCTACTTAGATCTTGGATCCAACAGCATGGCTTCATGTCGTATGAATCTTCCCAATCTTCAGTCCCTAGACAATGTCAAACATTACATAAACATGCCTCACCAGGCATTCCCATGCTGTATTGCTTAAGGAAAGACAATGACGACAACAACAACAACCCTCATGAGTTTGGCTCGGATGCAGGATTTTTCCAGATAGTGTCAATTGAATCTACAAAACCCAAGTGCCCAGGGAGCAAACTGTACTAAAAGATGGATGAAGGACAGAGATACATGGCCTCATCCCAGGGCTGGAAGTCCTAGAGGGGTGTCAGACAGTGGCAGCAGCCTGCTGGGAGACTCAGAAGCTGGGCCGGCCTCCTGTGAGCCTCTGATGCTTGCTGGGCTGGCTGGTTTTGGTGTTCTTGGCTTGTAGATGACTTAGCTTGACCTGCCCCTTTATGTTCTCAGGTGGAAGTGAGTCAAACCTCCCCCTTCCATAAGGATCCAGTCAGACACATGTTGCTGGATTTTTCAATCCTAATAAGCCCATACAAAGACACACAATCTAGATATTTTACTTAAAAGCCATACACCTAGATTGGATAGACTTAGGGCTATGAGGCCCCTTGTTATTTGCTGTTTCTCCTGGCCAGGTGGTTATGATAGACAGAGGGTTCCTCCTCCTCCATCTTCCCCCTCTCTCCCTCCCCACTTGTATCCACCCCCCTCAAGCCTCATGTACCACCTTTCCCCTCCACTGCCCAATCACAGGCTCTATCTAGAAGGTTCACATTAATCTCTTGAGTATGTGGGGACCTGCTTGTCCTTGGCAGCCAGCTCTTGAGGAACCTGTGTTAGCATTAGAATACAAGCAGCCTCAGGCCAACCCACTACACTTACCTATCCGGATGACCTCATTTTAACCTTGTCACCTGGGTAAAGACACTTGTCCAGATGAAGAACGTTCAGAACATTCGCATACTAGACGTCAGTGTCTCTCAGGACAGCAAATGAGAAGACCCACCTCAACACACAAGTCTCTGGATCCTGAGCTATAAAAAGTTTATTAAAGGAGTCCTTCCCCAGCAGGTAAGATGGTACTCCACTGTATTGCCAGCACCCTGGAAGCCGAGGGAGGGGGATCTCCAGATTGACAGTAGCTCTGACTTCATAGCAAGACCCTGTTTCAAAGACCCACATCTAAGAGATATGGTTCAGGGTTTTTGTTCAGCACACATGAGTCCCTGGGTTTCATCTCCAGCACCGACAAATAAACAAATTAATTAATTAATTAATTAGTTAATTAAATTTAAAAGGGAAACAAGATCTGCTGTGCCTCCCAGAGGCGGTGAGCCCTGGGGTGCTACAGCTTTGATGCACTTCCTCTCTTCCCGGTTCACCCGTAGGAAGTTGGGTCTCCAGTGTGATGGTATTGAGATGGTAGGACTGTCGAGGGGTGAGACGTAGCGGGTAGTTTTGACTGCCTGCTTTATGCTCCCGGCTGGTCACAGTGTGTGCACCCGCATCTCGGATCCGCAGATGAAAGACACACACGTTATCTCACTTTTAAACTTATTGCCTCTGTGTCTGGGCTCTACTAAGCCTTTCCTCCTAGCTCACCTCCTCTAAATCTGCCCTCAACTTAGTTGTCCAGTTACTTGCTATGAAGCCCATCGGTCTTGCTGTCCAAGACACGTTCGGGCTGCCCTTCCGTGGGCTGCTTTACTTTTCCGCCTACATTTTGGACAATCTCCCCTATAGCTCTGCGTCTGTTCCGTCTCTCTCCCCCAAGTATCTCGATTTCCTCTTCTCCCTCTCCTCTCTCCTCAGCTGCAGGAACCTGGAAGTCCCGCCCTCTTTCTTTCCTCCCAGCCATTGGCCACTGACATCTTTATTGATAGATCAAAAACCAACTGGGAGCAAGGACCTTCGGAGTCAGTAAATGCAGATTCCCGATTAAATCAAAGCATCAGAACCACTTCTCTACGGTGAGACTGATTGTGTTGCTCCTTGGGAATAAGTTAGGTCTTGTGGGATAGGCTAGCTCCCTTGTCATAGGCCATGGAGCCCGCCCTTCCCTGCTCTTTCTTCCTATTCACACTTAGACTCTTCCTGCAAGAAGCTGCTTACCTATGGCCAAGGCCATTCTGTGGATGCACCATTTACCAGTATCATGAGCCAAGTGTCCTTATAAGTTGTTCAGACTCAATTATGTTGTTATATCAACGTGAAGCCGAGTAAGACATAAATAGGGACATTCGAATCAGAGATTCAATACACAGGTACTATGGGTAATAATTCAAGGTATCTATGAATATATATCCTTATGTCAGAAGCCTAGGTCCATCCTAAAAAAGAAGGAGAGGACCAGCCACAGAGTGACCCCTTGGTACACAGTCTATCAAGTCTGCTAATGGCATTGAGTTGATGGCTTCAGGATCTATCTGGGTTCACAGGAAAGATATGCTCCAAGACCCAACGGTATTCCTGGTATTCCCAAGCCATGCCTAACTGATCCTGAGGACAGCCAGTCTGGGGGAGGGGGGGGTTGTTGTCTACAGTTCTGAGTGTCCCCACATCTGTGGTAGCCACCAAGCAAGGAAAAATGGGAGGGACTTCCACCCTAGCTCAGCAGTCCCTTCCCTTTGTAGGCTGTGATGAATCAATGGTGATCACCTACTCACCTGAGGTCACTTGTCCCCACCCTGGCTTCCCAGCGGCTGTTCTGTCTACCGGCTGGGGTGTTTGCAGTAAATTACCAGGCTCTTGGTGGCAGGGTGGGGGTGGGAGGTGGGGGCTTATTGTTCTGCCAGGACATCTCCCTTTGTCATAAAACAAAAACTTGTTGTAAGTGGTACTTTTTTAGGTTTACCATGCAGACAGACTAATTGTATCTTTTAATCTGGGTCAAACTGATCTTGCTTATTACAAATTGGCTCTGACTCCCACAGAGAATGGAGTGTGAGGAGCCTTAGCCAAGAATGTAGAGGCGGCTTTATGGCTTTACCTGCAGATCCATTGGGGGTTGTGCTCCTCGGGGGTGCTCCAGGATGCAGGGCAAGACCAGATGTTTGAAGGGACCTTACACCAGCAGGCCTCCCTTATGCAGCAGGACATGAGTTAGAGAAAGTTACTAAATAATACTTCACAAAGTAGCCAGTACCACCCCTGGGCCCTGCTGGTTAATATGGAACTGCCTTATTGGGGCAAAGGATCTTGGGACTTTGACTATTATTGACTTTGTCCTGGATTGAGGTATTTTTGTGACAGAGACCATAGAGACAGAGTGATGGGGCCACAAAAGAAGGCACGCTGGCAGCCACTTCAACCTGGAACAAACGAGAAGAGCCCCTGCTAATGTCTCCTTGTGGGTCCAGTGGAAGCAATGTGACCTCTGACCTGTAGAATTTAAAGAGAATACATTCCTGTTGTTATGATTAGCCAGGACATAAAGTTTCCTGAGGCATTCTGTGTTGGTGGCGTTCTGGTGGGTGGCTCCTTGATACCCAAAGAGGACTTCCCATCACCTGAAAGCCCCGAGTGATAGAAAGTGTTGTAGAAAAGATGGCTGTTGAAATGATGCTGCCCATCTTCACTCCAGCTTCAGGAACCAGCACTTCATAGCTGTGTGACCTTGGAAAAATGGTCTAACCTCTCTGAACCTAGACTTCATCATCAAGGCAGTAACATTAACCATACCTCCCCACTGTGCTATTTGAGGGAAATCCCATGAAACCACACATATAAACTAGAATCTGGACGTCTGACCAGCCTACCAATGTATAGAATATTGGTTTTGTTGTTGTTGTTGTTGTTTTGTTCTACATTTATGCTTCTGTTGACTTTCTGGGAGGGTTGGTTTTTGTTCGTTTGATTAATTGATTGATTGATTGATTGTGTGTGTGTGTGTGTGTGTGTGTGTGTGTGTGTGTGTGTGTGTGTGTGTGTGTTTTGTTTCCAGCATCCTGGAACTTTCCTCTGGCGGTATACGTTGTATTCATATTGTACACAAAGCTAAATGTTTTCTAACAACAAAAATGCTCTGTATAAATTTCATGGGCTTGGATCATTGAGAGCTAATTTCTCCTAAGCTCCAAACACTTGGCAAACTGGAGGCAGAAGCAGAGGCAGGAGGATGGTGTTTGTGGTACTGAGGCCAGTAGGGGTTCGGCTCACCTGATCCATTAAGTAACTTATTTTGACAAGGGCATCAGCTGGCTGCCCTGAACAGCCTTGTCATTCTCTGCTGAGGAGGTTGACGTTTACTGTGGTGTTTTTAGGGACTCCTCTTGACCGACCGGCTGCCTTCTAACTGCCAACACTCAGAACCACAGATTCTTATCCTTTGCTGGGTAGAGTATCAGCAAGCGTCAGTGCCCAGCTGAAGGGTTAAGGACCTAAAATAAAAAGCTTTGGGTAGACTTGAGATGCTGTAGACAGAAAAGCCAACTTGACTAACAATTCATTACCTGTGGGCTCCTAGAATCCAGGAGGCTTCCCTCCATGTCATCACACTTAGACTGCAGGGGAACTGACCTGCAGATGCAATCTTCCATCCCCAAAGTCCCCGCTGTTCACCACATAAACTCCACCCTTGCACCAGGTGCACACACTCTCCATGCACTGGGAGATACTGGGGTCCTTCAGTTGTTCGGATTAAAGAATAGTTCTGCCTCCAGAGACGCTGGTCTGCATTCCTTCATGTTCAAGTCACCTTCATCAATCCTGATCTAACACCAGTGTCTTAGTACAGTTAGACTTGAAATCAACTTCCCTGCACTGCAGAGAGACCGAGAGACCACTGACTTCCCCATAGTTTCCATGACAGGTGCCAACCTCCTCCTCCTCTACAAGTGTGAGTGTGTGTGTGTGTGTGTGTGTGTGTGTGTATGTACAGTGTGTGTGTGTGTAGAGTGTGTGTGTAGAGTGTGTGTGTGTATGTGTGTGTACAGTGTGTGTGTGTGTGTGTGTGTGTGTGTGTATACAGTGTGTGTGTGTGTGTTTCATAGTTGTTTGGCTGGTCTGCGATCTCTCTTGCCTTGAGTCTTTGACCAAGTTCCTCAATCTGATAATCTGATAGAGTCCCTTTCTTTCTTTCTTTCTTTCTTTCTTTCTTTCTTTCTTTCTTTCTTTCCTTCCTTCCTTCCTTCCTTCCTTCCTTCCTTCCTTCTTCCTTTCTTCCTTTCTTTCTTTCTTTCTTCCTTCCTTTCTTCCTTCCTTCCTTCCTTCCTTCCTTCCTTCCTTCCTCCCTTCCTTCCTTCCTTTTTTCTTTCTTTAATACCTGGATTCTTCTGGGGCAAAGGGAGGGGTCTTCTGACACTCCTGTATCATCTGCATCAAATTCTATGCTCTGAGAGTAGCTTATTCTACTAAGGAGATAGTTAATGAACATGTAAGAAAATGAATGGAAGGGGACTTCAGAATGTTGGCGCTGAGGACCCAGTGGGCTTCTGTTTATTTGCAAAGGACTAGAAAAGCCAAGTCAAGTTAGGAAGCACTGAGTACTAAGAAGCTGTACTGAGTGTAAGGTTAGGCTCCTCACATGAGAGAAGGACATGCTTCAGCTACACAGCAAGTCCTGTTCCAGGCCAGCCAGAGCTTCACATTTATTAAAACCCAAGCCACTTGTGTTTGCACTAACCTTATAACTGGCTTCAATTTACAAAGTTGCCTGAAGGTTCTACAAAAATGGTTGAGGTTCCAGCTGTCACAACTGCATTCCAGACTAGAGAAAGAAAACAAAAGCATAATGGTGCATGCCTCATAAAGATAAATAGGTCATTTCCAAGGTGCCACCCCAGGAGCTGCTCCAACAACCTGTGATCGAATCTCACTGGCCATCATTACTAGAGATGTTTTAGCTAGGCCCACAGACAATCCAGCAGTGCTATTGGTGATGAAGATGATGTGAGTAGACACTGGAGAGGGACCCGGGCCAGCCAGATGGAGGGGCCTCCAAGGAAGGACTCATACAAGTTCATTTACTCCAGTCACTCAGAGAGAAGAAACAATAAACAGGGGGTCACCAGAGTGACTCAGGACACGCTGTGGCGTGGTCCTCACAGTCCAGATGTTCACCTCCAAGTACAAGGCAAAGCCTAATGAGAAGCTGAGAGCAGGCCAGTGGTGGCTAGCAAGCTCGTGCTGCAGAGATGGCAGGGGACCCGGTGTAGCAAAACCTCAGAAGGATGCACTGGACTTTGCCATGTGCTGTTCTCGCCTGGGAGACTGTCTAATCCAAGTTGGCCTCTCTGGGTGAGCCACTAGCTCTGACAGGGTAGACCTAACAGAACTAACTTCCAGTGGGAAAGAACTAGACAAGCCATTGTACCTGTGCCTACATCCATGTGTGCAGAGTATGTCTGCTTATATTCTATTGCTAAGAACTCATGACAGTCAGTGACCACAGACTTCAGAACACTCTAGCTTAGCTAATTGTGCTGTCATCGACTTTAGCTATGGAACGTTGTTGGTCAGAGAAGTTCACCTGGGGAAGATGGGAAGAGCCAGTTTAGGCAGGGTAAGGGGGCAGTAGAGGCATTGTGGTCCAGCACATTTTTGAGATTCAGACATCTCTCAGCACCAAGCTATTTGTTGATAACAGGTCAAACTCCCCAGGATCCTGTGGCCTAAGAGAGGAGTCTATTTGCAGGCATAGAGGGTGTGAACCACACCCCAGCATTCTCTGCTCATCAGTCAGGGCTCTCAGGGATGCTGGCTCTAAGGGAGACCATCCTGCTGTTTCTGTCCATTGGTAATGGGGACAGAGAGCTTTGCATTACATTAGGAAGAGAAGAAGGTAGAAAGAGAAAGAGGGAGAAGGGAGAGATTTGCACCACCATCCAGACCTATGTGTCTGCCACAGCTCATCTCCTGATTTTCCAGCCACCTCTATGTCAGCCTAAGGAATTCCCACCTCACATGGGAGCGATAAAGCCACTTCCAGGAGACAAAAATGATGGGTGCAAGATGTCAAATCCACATTTGATCTGGCTGATAAACAGAGTCTTACTCATCAGTCACACACGGATCTGCCAGATCCCAGGCTCCACCACCACCACAGCAACATGCTTCTATTGTGGTGTGTGTGTGTGTGTGTGTGTGTGTGTGTGTGTGTGTGTGTGTGTGTGTGTGAGAGAGAGAGAGAGAGAGAGAGAGAGAGAGAGAGACAGACAGACAGACAGACAGACAGACAGACAGACAGACATGTGTGTGTGAGACAGAGGTGTGTGTGTGACAGAGAGATGTGTGTGTGTGACAGAGAGGTGTGTGTGAGAGTGACAGAGAGATGTGTGTGTGTGACAGAGATGTGTCTGTAACAGAGAGATGTGTGTGTGTGTGACAGAGAAAGAAGTGTGTGTGTGACAGAGAGACATGTGTGCATGTGTGTGTGTGTGTGTATGTGTGTACCTTCCTGAGTCACTTTGAGATGCTCTTAGCCATAAAGTACATCATAGGATGCTGACTGATGCTGACCGCCATAGGAACACACTTCAAAGTGTGGGTAGGTGCTGAGAGCATGTTTCTTCCTCTTGCTTCTGGTTTATGGCTCAACTGACAAAGTCATCCATCAGTCAGGACCTTCCTGGCACCAGAAACCTAAAGCACACTTGCCCATGACCTGGTGCTCCTTGTCTTCCTGCACAGAGGTGACAATACCTCGGAGGCATATAGAACCTCTAGGAGATGGTTGACTGGCAGGAGAGCATCACTAGAGACAGGCCAGCCCTTTGTGCCTGCCTGCTACACAGTTTGCTGTCAGTCAGCTGTGAACAGAGGAGTCCCCACAACATCCTTCCTGTGTAATATTCTGCCAGGCACATGGTGCCAAGTGAGCAGAGCTGTACCCTCAGAAACCATGAACCAAAGTCAGCCTTTCTTCCCTTAAGTATTTGTCAGGTCTTTGTTATTGTTGTTGTTTTGTTTTATCACAATGATACTAAAGTAATCAACACAAAAACTAAGCCTGGAACCATTAAGAAGACAGTGCATGGGAACCCCAATGTTCTAGAACACCAAGGAGCCATCCAACTGGACTAAACTAGATAGAGCACATCGGAAATGCCTTGGAAGCAGTACTGGAGGGTGCTGTGGTTGTGGGAGACTCTGAGGAAGGATATGGATGCAAAGAGAAAAGCAAATATAAAGACATGAAAGAAAACTTAAGACAGTTACCGCTGGGGAAAGCTGGGAGGCAGAAGCCAGACAAAAGATCTGAGGCTTGATTTGAATTCTGTCTTTTCTCTCCCCACCCCTACCCTCACACCCCCAAGGGCAGGAGCTCTATGTCTGAGCTACATCCCCTCTCTGTCCAGGCTGTCCTCAAACCTGTAAGATACCAGCCTCAGTTTCCCCAGTGCAGTGATTATAAACAGACCTGTGCCTTGTACCCAATCTATTTTTCATCCTAAACTAAATACCCGGTATTCTAATATTTATGAAGACATTTCCTATGGTTTTTCAAATGCTGGACATATTCCAATAAAACAGTTTTAAGAAGCAGAGGGAGTATGTCTCCTGTAGGAATTTTCACTAGATGTAGTGGGATGACTACACAGGGAACTTAGGGAAGCATCTTAATGAGAGATGCTGCAGTTGGCTTCTCCAGACACCAGCCACTGGCAGCAACGCCTGAGAGCATCTGGCGGCAACCTCCCAGGGTGCCACCCTTGGGCTGCGGCAAGACAGAGAGAGTGCCTTGGGAAGTCATGCTTCCTCTGGGTGAAGGATGGGATCGCTCCATCTCTGTCAGCTGCTCGTAGAAGGAAGTGCTGTAGAGAGACAGATTAGATCATCTATTATCAAGGAGGCAGAGAGAGACTGAGGAGGTACCTGCGGCTTGCCAATTATCAGAGTGGTAGGGAAGGCTGCCTGGCTTCTTCCTCCCTGTCCTCCCAACCCACCCTCTCCAGAGAGCCTGAATCATGAGCCAGTCTCTCACCACGGGCCTGATGATGCAGCATGCATGCTGCAGGCAGTGAGAAGACATCACTCAGACACGTGGATAATCCTCTGCTCAGGCTAGAGAAGGACGAACAGGACAGATGCCTCCCTGGGTGTTGTCATCATCACCATCAAACACTTACACTCAGATGGACGGTCTGCTAAGAGGTGCATGCACTTCCTTTGACTTCTGGTAGCATCTTTACAAAAAAGGAGAACTGAAGGAGACAGAGACAGGTCATCACTCAAATTTCCCTAAGTGACCTCCTCATATGTGCAGTCTCTACATCACTGTTGACCTGTTCATGAGGCCTCATCAGAGATCAGCTGTGCAGAAGGGGAGTGGGGCACAGTCCACTGCTTCTGCCCTGCCCAGGGAGGCAACCTGGTACCCAGCATGCCTGCCTCTGAGTGGGGAGATCCAGGGGCCTTGCCTTCAGGCTTAGTTCTAGGTCAGATCCTGAGCCCCTATCCAACATTGCTCAGGTCTCTGGGCTCTCATGACTAGATGGTTGAGAAGAGACACAATGAGGGCTTCTCAAAGCCTATAGTCTCTAGAACCCTTGATCTACAGACAGTCCTGCCTCCTCCATCCAGAAACGGGCAACAGAGAGTGATCAGCCATACCATACCAGCCACATTGGAATCCTGAACCCACCACCTTTCAAATCCCCTCGTTCCACCACCTCATCTAAGCATCTTTTTCCCCCTTCTTTCCTTTCTTCCTTTATTTCCAATTCTTAAAATTATACTTATCTAGAATGTTGAGGGCACATGTGTCAGGCACATGTATGGAGATAAGAGGACAGTGGTTTTCTCTTTCCACCATGAAGGTCCTGGAGATAGAACTGATGTCACCAGACTAGGCAATTCACACTCTGAAGCATCTCTCATCTGCTTGTAGATTTGGTACAATAAAAAGTCGTGGGCCATAGGAGGTTCTTTCTGAGATTTCTGGTTTCTCTAGGAGATGTACTCACTAGAGAGTCTAGGTTGCCCTTGAACTCACAACTGTTCAGCCTCAGTCTCCTGAGTATTAAGATTGCAAGCATGCATCACCAACATAACCACAGTTCTAATGGGAGCTGAGACATCTATCTCACAGGGGAAAAAAAAGAGAGACAGGGAGGAGAGATGACAGTTTTCTTAACTGAACAGAAGCCAGCCTGGAATATCCAATTCTGGTCCCCTTCCCTACCCTGGGGACACTGGCTAGCAATTATTCACTCCAAGTAGTACCACATTTTAGAATTTCACAGACCAAAGAATACCTATCTCAGCTCCTCTCACAGGTCCAGGACAGCAACCATCACCACCACCACTACCACCATCACCACCATCACCACCACCACCACCACCACCACCACCACCACCACCACCACCATTGTCATCCAAAAAAAAAAAAAAAACCCATTCCCATCCTTAGCCACACTCATTTTCAAATCCATATTCAACTAGTACTAAGTATTGGATACCCAGGCAAATTACATGTTCTAAGTCCATGGAAAGTGTATTAGTCAGTTCCAGCTGTTGTAACAAACACCACAGATTGAGGAGTAACAATCTTTCCTTGGGATGTATGCATCACTTGCTTCCTCTTTACACGCCAGCAAGGTTTGATTAGTGTTTATCCTAAACCCTTTTTTAAAAATGACTTCTCCACAGACCATTAGAGTTTGGATCTGGAATGTCCTCCAAAGTCTTTATTACAAGTAAGGTGGTGGATACTTCAAGAGGCGGGACATGATAGAAGGTTCTGGGGTCATTGGTAGCATGCCCCAAGAGCACTGTGGCATCCTGGCTACCTATTCTTTTGGTTTTCTACTCTGTCCATAATGAGCTGCCTCACCACAGATCCAAAGCAAGAAGACAGTGGTTTGGAACCTCACAAACCCTGAGCCCAGAGTCTCTTTGAGTCAATTAATTCTAGTGTTTGATATGGTGTTAGAAGCTAAACCAATGTCTGAGCCCTTTCTCCAGATAAAGAACTTGTTCTGAGGCACTGGGGGTTATTAAGACTTCTATGAAGTCTTGTAGTATAGGGACTGTCTAGGTGTTCAGTGGTCTCTATAAATTGGCTAAGTTTTAGAAGCTATGCTTTGTGCTTCCCATAATTTCAGTTAATTCAGTCATTCTGGATTTCTGACAGGGTTGAAGACTTAAAGCCTCATAGCCAATCCCAGCTATTTACTTTGAGAGAAAAGATTTGAGAGGATGGTTTTCAGCTGACATTCATTCTAGGGCCAAGAAAAAAGCCAGGTTCAGAACTAAGTCTTTTAGTTAGGAGAGATGACAGAGGTTCTGGTTAGTCAACAAAATGATGGACTAGGTATTAGGTCTATCTTGCACCTTACTGATATAAATTGGTATAGTTATGCTCTAATTGTATTTTGAGAGGAATGGTTTTTTTTTAATTTTAACAGGAAGGGTGATATGTAGGAGGAGCTAAGGTGGGAAGAGGAAGAAGAGTAAGGAGAGGAGGAGAGGAGGAGCTAGGAGGGGGTTGGGAGGAACATGGAGACGGATGTTTGCATGTCTCCAACAGTCAAAGGTAGTTGGTATGTCTAGGTTGGGTATTGGATTACACTTTTGATTGTATGGGCATCTTGTTATTGAGCATTACCAAACTTATAAAGCCTTTGATTAACATTTTTTAAAAGTACCAATATAAATAAATAAATAAATAAATAAATAAATAAATAAGACTTCTGTGTGTGGGGTCAAAAGAGAAACAGGTTGCAGAGAAAAGCAGCAGCCAGTGGTCAGACACCATGGTCCACACTATCCTCAGACATGGGCAGAAGGATTGGGAGTTCAAGGTCATCCTGGAATACATAGCAAGGCACTGTCTCAGGAAAGGGGGTCAGGGAGAAAAAGGAGAGCCACCTTCTAGGACCTCTTTTTCTGGGTTTACATAGCCTAAGTAGACATAAATCCAGATAGAAGGTTGTCCCGATGGTCTTTAAGTCCTGATATTTTAGTCACTTTCCCATTCCTTCATAATACTCTCTTTCCTTTTTTGCAGCAGAATTAGAGGGAATCCCAGCTGCTATCTCCCAGGCTACTTAATGAATTTGGTGACATTTATCATTGTTGTGCTTGTCTTTGAAGCTCTCCCTATCTGAGCACCCAGCACATGGGAGATCTCTCCAAATATTCTGGAATCCCCAATGGATGGAAAAGGGGAGATAACCAGAGTTTACAACTCTGGTGGAAACTGGAACAGTTTTGGAGAACAGAGACTAGAGTGCCATTCAGGTCCAGGGGAAAGCCCCTGTGTTTGTAAATCCCACCTCATTCATCACAGCTGGAAAGATGATAGCATTATACCATCAGTGAGCTTCACTCACTGAACCCCAGGTCCTGAGTAATCCCCCAAGGAGAGGATCTTTGTAATTGAAAGCCCATAATACTCTTGAGGTAGATACCAGGTGGCCAATATGGACTATAAACATGGACAGGCAGCCTGAGGAACCATTTGCTTAACAAAAGGAGCCATGTTTTCTAAAGCATTTGCAATGTCCATGGAGAGGCTCTGCATAAATGCCCAGTACACTTCCTATCTCATTCCACACTTTATAGCCATAAAACATGGGAATTACACTGTAGAAAAGGAATCTTTGAAGGTGATGTCCTCCCAAGTTCTACTATATGGTATTTAAGTAATGAAAACTAATATGCAAAGGCCATTCCATGCGCCCATAGCATGGATTTACCGTGGCTCTAACAATCATCTTCACACTCAGCTCTTCAGTGCCTCGCTGTGGTGGTTTGTATATGCTTGGCCCAGGTATTATTAGGAGGTGTGGCCTGGTTGGAGTAAGTGTGACCTTGTTGGAGTAGGTGTGTCACTGTGGGTATGGGCTTTAAGACCCTTGTCCTATCTGCCTGGAACCCAGTCTTTTTCTAGGGACCTTCAGATGAAGATGTAGAACTCTCAGCTTCTCCTGCACCATGCCTTCTTGGATAGACACTGCTATGCTCCCACCTTGATGATAATGGATTAAACCTCTGAACCTGTAAGCCAGCTGCAATTATAGGTTGTCCTTATAAGAGTTGCCTTGGTCATGGTGTCTGTTTACAACAGTAAAACCCTAATTTGCATTCAACAATGTCTGATTTATTACTTTTGGGCCATGACCTAGACAACATCTGACCCAGAGTGTGTGCTAGACATTAGCTTCTGGACTGAGTAACTAATTCCCAGAAACACTAAAGAAAGCAGATGGACAGCCAGAAGCAGCAGACACACAGCCTGAATATTTAGAATTAACCTCAACAACTCAATAAATCTCAAATAGATACCCACCAGATACCCCTTAGAGATTTCCTACCAGGAGTGGGGTGGCTTCAGAAGGTCAGTTATTCATGGTTCATGTCTAATACCTGGACAGAAGATACAAATGACTCAAGGGAGGCCTTGAGATCCAGCACTATACCCATTTATTAGCCTGAAGGATTCTACCATCTGAGAAAAGGTGACTCCAGACAGGGGAGTATAGAGGGAGCCTGGAATCCTTTCAGGTACCAATCGGCCCTTGATGTTCCATCCTCAGTATTTCCTTTCTCCTGATATTTGCTTAGTCTTAACCATACCTCAGAACCAAGCATATTTGGATGGTTCCTCTTGCCCCACTGGGCACAGATGTGTTCTCTCTACAGACACTTGGACCTCTTGGCCCAAGGGTATGTCTAAAACATTGACCCAGCATAGACCAAATCAGCCCAGCCTCCGTGACCTGGCTGTTTTCCTGGAGTAATACGGAAATGAGTGGAAAAACAGCAGCCAGATCAGCTTCTTGCAAGCAGAAGTCTCACTAGGTTGGCTTTTCCCTTGCAGTCAAGCTAGAACATGGGATAGGTGGGCATAAAGTCTATGGTTTTAAGAAAACAAAACTGGAAATACTTGATCTTGATTCAAAAACAGAAGCAATAAATCAGAGGAAGCCCTGGGGCAGAAGACTGTAAGGGACAGGATGACTTTGCTGGGCCATAAACCAAAGAGCAGTTCTCCACTGAGAAGTTGGCCACAGGGTCCAGGCTATACTCAACGATTCACTGTCTGAGCTCTGCACCATGGATCTGACCTTTACTGAGGTCTGTGTCCATTTGTCTCTCAAAGCCCAATTCCTGACCTAAGCAACCAATCTCTCAGGGAAGATGAGCTTTCTCTTAACCCATCAAGGAAAGCATGGTTGGGGTTTAGGGAGAATGTACATTCCAACACTCCTCCAGCTGCTAGCTCCACTGGGTAGCTTCTTTTAGCACACTGGCCATACTCCTAACTCCTTGTATTGAAAGCCTGAATCGAGTGTCTGTAGGGGACAGAAAGGCAAAGACAACAGCAGTGTGGTACTTGGTCAGTACAGCGTCTCTGCATAATAAGAATGTGTTGATATACGGTAGTGTTAAACAAGGGGACTGCTGATGAGGTGCCATGATACATGTCTTCATCTAACAAACAGATTCATGGATAGACGGATTTATACTATGATAAAAGGTAGGAGGCAGAGCATCTTTAGAGGAAGGAGGTTAATGGAGATGTCCTTGGGAGCTGTAGGTCCCTTGGTCCCTTCCTACATCTCCTTTCCTCTGCTTCCTGCCAGCCATGAGGTGAGCAGCCATAACTGTCAGCTTCCCTGAGGTCCCAGAAACAGCAGATCTAAGCCACAATGGCTTCGGCCCTTCTGAAAGCATGAACCAACATAATGCTCTCCTCCGGTAATGTGTTTCTGTCAGTGTATTGTCAAATCAACAAGCAAAGTGACTAATCTATTGTCTTCTAACAGGGCTTGGTTCCTTCATGCTGTTGAGCCAGGGAGGACTGTGAGAAACAGTGCTCTAACTTTTTTGTTTTGTTTTGTTTTGTTTTGTTTTGTTTTGTTTTGTTTTGTTTTGTTTTTCCGGAGACCGTGTGTATGGGATGGGTTAGAGCAGAGAGTCCTACAAACTCAGCCAAGTAGTCCATCCTGACTGCTGTGCTCTGCTTTATATTCACAGACCTGGATCCTGGGATGATACAGTCTGCCGGCTCTGCTGATCATGCACAAGGAAGGGAGGCCTGCTTCTTCATATTACTTTTAACTATGGAAAAGGTTCAGATATGATCAGAAGTGTGGAGGGCTGTCCAGTGAGCCCCCGTACCCCTTCTTTGGCTTCAACAGTGATTAGCTAGGGCCATTTTCTTTTCATCTCCAGCCCTGTCCGTCCCACTCTACCCGAGAGTACTTTGAAGAGAACCCAGACCTCATATATCTTTAAGATGCTCAGATTGCAGGGCCTTCCAAGAGCTGGAGAGCCCAGTCTGTTGGGGAAGAAAGGCATCCAATCTGTTAATACTATGCATCATTCAGCAAAGGAGAATCTGGTTCATCCTCCTCCACAGGCGTGGCCCACTCTCCTCTCTCCCCTTAGACTGGGCTTCTTCATAGGAAGGAAATTACACTCTGCTGATTCTTGTCTGGAAATGTTCAGCTGGAATGGTTACAATGTTACCTGCTAGGACATCCCCACCACCACCACAACTCCCTCCAAGCCCGCCCCGCCCACTTCTCTGCCTACGGTGTTGGTTCCGGCCACCACCCTCTTCATTTCTTTCTACCTGGTTTCTAGCATGTCACTTCCCAGCATGCCATAGTTCCCCACCCCACCCCCACCCCACTGCGTAATCCCAACAGAACCTTCTCTGTCCTGAGCACTGCACTGCCGTCCTCCAAGCTGTTACAAGCACAGGAACTGAAAGAGACACTTGGCTGCTAACATAAACACGGGCTGACCTTGTTCTTTCAAACAGTTCCTTATCTCCGCCCTAGCAATACTCCTCGAATAAGTAATAAATGCCAAAGAAAGTTACGGAGGGAGGGGGGGAACTAACAAAAATTATTATTATTACTTAAAGAGCCAGAAAGAGATAGCGAGCCTCGTCCACAGTTCCAACGGCATCTTTAGCAGCTGTGGGGTATATTAAAGCCAGGGGCTGGGGGAGGGAAGATAGGGTGTATTTCAAAGCTGCCTGCTGCAGGAACCAAACTTGAAGGGGGGTGTTGTGTGGAATATGCCAAGTGTTTGAAGTGGACAAGATTTGTAGCATGTTGCCTTGATGCCTGTACATACTTAATAACAGATGTTTGGTCTCTCTAGACAGATAATTGTCCTGCTGTAAGGTTGACTTGACCTGCCTGAGCGTCCAACTTCGAGCGCCACAGCAGTAACAAATGATCTGAGAGCCTCTTTTTTTTTTTTTTTTAACTGGGAGAATGCTCAGCCACGCTTCCTTTTAAGCACATAATTACTCGGCAGTGACCGAAGCCCATACATCGCTCTCTCCTAATGGCCACGCAGCCATTCGGCCATAATTTATGAGGACAGGGTTCAAAGTTTTAATAATATTTGGATAATATCATTGCCCACACGTCCGTGGCTCTGTGATGGATAGAAGAGGAGGCGGCTTATTTCGATTCCATGCATGACAGTGAGCGCGTTAACGACTGGGTACCCGGCGTGGCCTTTATGGAAACTGCCACTAGGCCATCAGCTCATGAATTATAGATCTGGGTATGTGGGATTATAAACAGCAGTGGAGATCACACAGGGACTCTGCTCAGGAGACAGTGTCCCGTTAGCACCTCTTCCTTATGCAGATAAATGAATTGCAGGGCATTCAAAAACGGCGTGAATAAACCCTCGGTGGATAACATATTAGCACATCAACATAAAACCCCGGTGCTGGGGCCTGCTTGGAGATATTTATGTTTATACTCTCGGCTCAAGTGGCTTCCTGATTTTTGGCTTCTCCCCACTCACCTCATAATTCCCACATCCTAACGGCACCTCTGGGCACATTTCTAGGATGCTCTGCGGAGCCTGTTGACTTCTGTACACAGTTTTCTCAGATGAATTCCTTTTTGGGGAGGCAGGTGGGTAGACGATACTCATCAAGCTCAAGGCAGACTGGCGATTGCTTTGGGGAAAATCACTCTGCACCCTCGAGACATAGGCTCTGTCCCTGCCAGCGCCAGAAGAGATGTCATCTGCATCTCCAGAAGCAGGAGGAAGGCAAGTGTATGAGCCAGAAAGGAAGGCGCCTTAGAGATGGTGAGGTTCTTCTCAGCCCACGTATGACATCAGGTGACGAAAGGGATGCTCAAACAGGCGAAAGGGCTCCCAGTGATTATAAGACTTTGTTGCCAAGCCAAGATTCCCACCTCCCAAGAGCTCTTCCCGGCTGCCTTATCTGGCCTGAATTTTTCTCTGCCCAAAACGTAAACACTCAACAGCTCCAAATGATAGTGTTAAGACTCTGTGCAACCCTTGCCAACTTCCTCCTGTTAATCTAGACTTGACTCACCCTGAACTTTGACAAGGCTCGCGTGCCATAAGCATCCTTAAACTTCAACACTTGATATCCGTTTAATCTGAAGGATTTATTTGGAAGAACAGCAATTAGAGCCTCACCTCAGAATTACTAGGAAACATGTGTTTAAATCTCTTTTTAAGTAGCTCGCTGGAGTTGCCAAATAGCTTAGGTTCTAATTCTAAGCCATCGTTGGTTTGGGCCTTGGTGTAGAGACCAGGAGTGGCTTGGGTTAGGTCTCACTTATGTCGAGGGGTTTCTGCGTGAGATTCTGTGCACAACACTTTGTTTCCATACCCCCTGAAAGGTGGGTGAAGGCAGAGGCCAGCAACATTTGTTCAGCCCTCACAGGCAAAAGTAGTGACTCTGGGAATCACAATTTTAGTAATTTCTACACATGCATATAACCATGTAGCAGCCATTGCCACCCCAAAACGTCTGTTTGAAAAGTTTAGCTTTCTGTGCTTGGTGATGATTACATGTTTGTAATTTGGGGGGGGGGGGGGTTGAGGCAGGAAGATGGCTATAGTTGTGCTACATAGTGAGTTCCAGACCAGCCTGTCTTGAAACATCATCGTCATCATCATCATCATCATCAACAACAACAGAACAACATTTTAACCCAGACTCATATGTGGATGCTATAAAGAGTCAGTGTGGGCAATCAGACACATCCATGGACAGTTAGAAGTGACTCTGTGACAATCAGACATCTTTACGGCCAGCTTTCAAGAGACCCAGCTATGAAACACTCCATCTGAAGAGGCAACTGTTACATGTTCCTTTGTGCATGTGTTACTGCCCCATTAAAAGTCACATTCTCCCTGCTCCCTGTCTCCCTTCTCCTTTCC
The DNA here is from genome assembly GCF_011762505.2 of Arvicanthis niloticus. NCBI lineage: Eukaryota > Metazoa > Chordata > Mammalia > Rodentia > Muridae > Arvicanthis > Arvicanthis niloticus. The sequence goes on along the minus strand of NC_047675.1, from coordinate 16,578,740 downwards.
TCCCTCTCCCCAAGGCTGCCTCTGTTTCTCTCCCAGTAAACCTCCCATGCAAGACCTGCTGCGTGGTGCAGTTTTTGTCAGGCCATGCTGCCTAGTTCTATCAGTCAGCGTCTTTGGGAAATGACGAGGATCAGATGAGGTCATGGGCTGAGTTTCTGTGATGTAGCTTTATAAGAAGACGATCCAACTGAGTCTGCCAAGTGATAATGCCATGTGCTGATGCAAGGGCATGCCCTCACCAGACACCAAACAGGCATCAGTGCCCTGCCTTACCACCAATCTACAAAACCATAAGCCATAGACACTTTTGCTTTTCATAAATTACTGTCTCTGAAATTTTATAACAGGAAAAAAAAAAAAAACAGACTAAGACAATAACCCAACAGAGTAACTACTGGCACTATGTCCTCTACTTTGCAAAAGAGTAGAGTATGTCCACTTTGCAGAGAGGGAAAACAGGTAATAGAGAAGATATTTATCTTACCCTTGGTCATGGAGCAAGGTCAGAAGTCACTGGATGAGACTAGAATGCACCAGCCTGCATTTCCTAATAGGAAGCTGTGCTCCCAAACACCTCTGCAAGTACATCAGAGATTGAAACCCTTATAGCAGTTCAGTGGCCGATGCACTCCCTTCTAGAGAGCAGGCTGTGCAGGAACCTGAACGATGTCAGGCATGGTCAAAAGGAAAACAGAAAGGGGTCCAGGGCCTCTGCCAACCACATGCTACTGAAGACCACTCAAAGAATTCTCAGGCACCCATGTTGCTATCCCTCAAGGGAAACGAGAAATTAGGAAAAGATAACACTTTGTGTTGGTACAGCAGAGGCAGTGGGAGGTTCCTGGACTTTCTATCTTTTCTCACTTCAAGATGTGAAACCTCAGATTAGTTGTCATGAACCCCTTTAGGGATGCTGACCTCCGTGACTGTGACTGCCTGCCAGCAGAGCCATGGATTCCAGTGGGGAAACTGAAGTCTAGAGAGAGAACTGTGCTTCCCACAGATGCACAGAAAACCAAGATGCAGTACCACCATCCAGATGCCCACACTCAGCCACAACTGAGCACCCAGTACCTGGCATTTTCTAGAAGCCAGAGATAAAAGGCCATGAAGTCATGGTACCTGCCTTCATGGGGTGTTAGTCTGGTCATTGAGAAAGACACTCAACAAATGTTTGTGGAGAGTAGATCATTTAGTGTTGTAATAAACATCGTTGAATTGTTTTTGAGACTCCCAGAGATTGGATTTCCAAGTAATTCCATATGCTTCTACTTCTGAAAGCCCCAAAGTCGAGGCAGGCATCCTGTAGTGGAGGGGAATTCTGTGAAGCCTCTGAGACAAGGCTGTGGTACTCTAAGATGTAGCGTTCTAGAGCTTCTTATTGGGGATGTGGAATCAAGGCTCCCTGAATTGTATCTGCTTCCCCACCCCACCTCAGTGCTAGTGCTAGAACCCAGGGCCTCCTGTATGCTGACACTCTACCTGCACTGTACCCATTTAAGGCGAAGCAAAATATATTGGTCCCTACAACGAAGACTTCTCCTCCACGGAGCTTTATCTTAAAGGGGAAAGTGCAAGGACATTTTCACTGCATATGAGATTCTGAAGTCTGGCTTAGGGAAGGGTTTTCAAGGTGGTGGGTTGACAGGAATTAGCAAGAATGCAGAAGATGTCATGTTATGGACATAGGTTGGGAGAGGGCCAGTGGAGATGGCAGGTATGTGTGCGGGGTGCTACCAATGACATCTCTCATTGCAGGATCATAGTACATGACAAGAGATAACTTAAGAGAAGAAGGGTTAATTTAAGCTTACAATTTGAGAAGATCCCCTACACACACACACACACACACTGTGGTGAGAAAGACACAGAGGCAAGAATGTGACGCAACTGGCCATATGCACAAATGTCAGGAAGCAGAGACCATACAGCAAGTTGGATAGGTCTAAGAAACCTCAAGCCCATCCTGAGAAAGCCACTTTCTTTAGTGAGGCCTCAAGGTTCATCCCCACTTGAGGGCAGGCTTTCTAACAAGGAGCTTATGGGTTGGGGCAGGGAGTGGCATTTCGTATTTAAATCACAAGGGAGGCTTTCAAAGCCTTAGGATATAAAGCCTTGCATGCTTTCTCTTGAAGAGCCAATGGGTCTTTCATAATAAACCATAAAACTAACTGGCCAGGCAAAAATATTTGTAGGAATACTCAAGTCACTAATGAAAAAGCAAAACAAACAAACAAAAAACCAGAATAGTTATGTGAGCTATGTCAGATGATGTCACAGCCTTGGCTGTGACCAAAAACAACTTGGGGAAGAAAAGTTGTATTTCATCTTACAGCTTATAAGTACTGTCACCAATGGAAGCCAGGGCAGGAACCTGGAAATAGCAATTGAACCAGGAACTGTGAAGTAATATTGCTTCCTGTTTTGCTCTGCATGGCTTGCTCAGCCTTTTTTCTTACACAACCCAGGACCACCAGCTCAGAGGTAGAACTACCCACAATAATCAGGGACCTCCCACATCAGTTACTATTAAAAAGAGGTATCACAAGCTTGGTCACAGGCCAAATCTGCTGGAGGCATTGTCTCATTTGAGGGTCCCTTTTTTTTCCCCAAATGACTCGTTTGTATCAAGTTGACACAAAACTAGCCAGCGCAAGCAGTGATGGTACAATCTGATACTTTGTGGCAGTCAGTGGGAATCAGGAAGATGTGAGGTCTAGTTTTTTTGTTTTTTGTTTTTGTTTTTTGTTTGTTTGTTTGTTTGTTTGTTTGTTTGTTTTAGAGACTCACGCTACCACTGGGAGCCACAGGGTTGGACCACTAGAGCCCTCTGCTTGGAAGCAGGAATCAGTTCCTAACCAGGTTGGCTGCTGTCTCTGCTCAATTGCCATCCAGCAGAAAGAAAAGATCAGTGTTACTTGTAACCTTACCACTGATAGACAGCTGTAGACTTTTAATCTCATTCCACACGCATATGTATGGATAGAGGTCATTTTAGTAAAGATGTGACTGTATCTATTCCACCATCCCTAGGTCTTTCCTGGAGCCACATTCTTTTACCTTGCCACGTCTTCTCTTTCCCTATCTAGACAAACATTACACAATTACTTTAGGAATCACGTTCATCTGCTTCTGTTCCCTGTCATGCAAATGAGGCCACCATTTACCTTACTCTTTCAGTCTAATTAAAAAGAGGCATCATAAGCTTGGTCTGGTCACAGGCTAAATCTGCTGGAGGCATTGTCTCATTTGAGGGCCCCCTTTTTTCCAAATGACTCGTTTGTATCAAGTTGACACAAAACTAACCAATGCAAGCAGTGATGGTACCTTACTCTTTCAGTCTGGAAATCATGTGACCCAAACTGGGTCAATTCACTTGAACCTGAGTCAGAACAATTGACCAAGAGAATCACATGAGTCAGGTAGGTAAGAATCTTTCCTGAGCCCTTTCTGGGTTCCTAGGTGTCACCTTTCTTCAGAATACACTGGCATACAGACTAAGTAAGCAAAAAGAAAAAAAAATCCCTGTCCTAATTTACTTTTCTGTTGTGATGAAACACGGACCAAAACCAATGCTGGGAAGAAAGTGTTTGTTTCATTTTAAAACTCTCAGATCATCATCTGTCACTGAAGGAAGCCAGGGCAGGAACTCAGTGCAGAAACCTGGAGGCAGGAACTGAGGCAGAGACCTTGGAGAAATGTTGCTTATGGCTTCCCTTGGCTTGCTCAGCCTGCTTTCTTATGTACTTCAGACCTGCCTGCCTAGGTATGATGCTACCTACAGTGGGCTAGGCCCTCTGACATTAATTGTCAATCCAGAAAATGTCCACTCAGACATGCTACCATGCCAATCTGATGGAGTCAATTCCCAGTTGAGATTACCTCTTCCCAGGTTGTCTAAATTTCTGTCAAAAGTTGATGAAAACTGTGACCGTTGCTAACACCTTCTTTGCTAGCTGACAGAAAGAGTATGTCTAAAACTAAAGCCTAGGATGAAGAAAACAGACTCAGTATTCTGATAAGTTGCCTGAGCTCTGGGATCCAACTATGCTTGAGGCCTTTTTTCTCACCTTGAGCCGTGCAGGTATGAGTCAATAAAATTCCCTTTATAACTAATATGAGTCACATTCTAAAACATACTAGCTTTTTCCAGTTGTTGTAAGTAGAAATTGACCATGCTCAAATCTCGTGCTTTGGTCGACTCTGAATGTTCTCTCAACTAGTAGAAAACACTGCCCCAGACCAGAATGTTCAAGTTGCTGTTGGCCAGTTACCATCTCCTCCTTACCTACCACCCTGACCTACCAGAATCACATCAACGTTACCATCACCATCGTCAACTCCGTTACAACCAGTAACAATCAGTTCTAGCATCCCTGCTGTTGTGTTAGAATTGCAGCTCGCATCCGGACAGACCACACCAGGCCAATACAGCTCCACGTGGGAGGTTTATTGTGGGGGAAGGGGGCAAAGGTAGCGACTAAGATGAAGGGAGAGCAGAGTGAGAGGGCGGAGGTCAGAAGGGTCTGCCTTTCATTTGAGTTGTGACGTAACCACTTGAAGGTAAAGGTGGGAGGTGAGCCAAGTGGATTCTGGGAATGTATGGCAGTTGCCATAGCAACAGATGTGCGGGTCCCTGTAGCCTATGTGTGATGTCACTGGGTTCCTGATATCAACATACCTCCCGTTTTCTTATCATAAAAAGAAGGCATCATCAGAAACTCGACTCAATCATTACCATCCCTACCACCTCCTTCCTACGTCACTGTCACCTCCACTACCACCAAGACTATCACCATTGCCATCATCCGAAGCTCAACACTATCTGTGGCACCACCACCATCACCAACATCACCTGCTATGCTACCATTACCACCACCAAGCATCATCACCCCAGCTATCAACTCTTACACCACCACCACCTTCTCTCCCACTACCTTCATCCTATCATCATTGCCAGCATCCAAAGCTCAATGCTATCAACCTCCACAGCCCCTGCCAGGTCTATGTCACCACCTAAAACTGTACTGACTGTACCTTCTTGTGCAATTTCAGGCAAGCTATCATAGCCTTTAAGGGTTTTTTTTAAGGGCCCTTTGAAGACAAGAGTTCACTCACTCAGTGATGGAGCATAGTTCCAGTGATGGAGAATGGAGACCCCAGGTTTGTGAGCAAAAGGCTGTGGCAAAGACCTTGGCTCTCTCATTCTCTCTCTCCATTCAGCAGTCCCAAGTGCCTTTCAATGGTGCTTATCAATCATGCTGAAAAGGGGATGACCCTTGTTCCAGATCATGATGAAGAAATTCCTGATGCCTCCATCCTGGGTTATACTGATGTCCACCACTTTTTGCTCATTTTAGTGGCAGCCTGGGCATGGTTCAGTAGACTGGGATCTTCTTGGAAGCACCAGTTCTAACGATATCACTTATCTGTGTAGTGCCAAATGTATCAGAAGCCAGACAATAGTTACCTACAAAAATGATCGTGTTTTATATACAGCTTGAACATCTCTAATTAGAAAAGAATCCAAAAATTCCAACCCCCTCTTTGAGACTGATACGATGCCACATGTGGAAAACCCCACACCTGACCTCATGGAAGTGTAATGGTCACAAAAAAAGTACACTAAAAACTTTGTATGAAAGTATTTTTAGGCTGTGTGTATAAGTTATGTTTGGCACATAAATTTGACATTCAGACTTGGGTCTGCAACCCCAGGTATCTCATGAAGTATATACGAATATTTCTCAACTCACAAATGTCCATAATCCAAAACACTTCTGACAGAAGCGTTTTGAATAAGAGGGAGTCTCTCTGCATTTACTCTGCTTAAGCTTTCAATGAAATGGATGGTCTGGGCTTGCACCCATGTTGAGGTGCATCAGAAATCATCTGGAGGACCAGCTGGTTCCCAGGTGCCTAGGTGATGTGGAGCTGCTTATCCAGGGACCCTACAGCTCTGAAACACTGCCTTCCCATCTGGGAAGGGAGGGAGAAGGCCAGGAAACCCCAACTCCTTTTCCTCTAGTCTTGCACCCATTAAGGTGCAGGGCCAAATTTGAGGCCTCATCTGAGGGTAACTCTGAAGAGGACCCCACTGGATAGAGGCATGCCCCGGTGGGGTGGGGGCTCCTGTTTGGCCAACAAACAGAAGGGGCTAAATCCCCAAGCTGAATTCAGGGCAGGGCCGCCTGTGTAAACAGGCTTTGTCTCTGGGTGGATTAAGACTGAGTTGAAGCTGGATTTTTTTTTTCTTTCTCTCTCCCTCTCTCTTTTTTTAAGTGCTGAGAAAAGCCATTAAGGGATTAACACCCCGATTTATGAAAATGGAGGATGATAAAGGAACAATGGGGTGACAGCATTGTGTAAACGACATTGATTCATTTCGGAGACAGGGCTGTTAACTGGGAGAAATGGAGAAATAAATGGAACAATGAGAGGCCGCTTTTACCAGCTTGTCATTAATTAGCCCGGAGTACAATTGTTTTATTGTCCTTTTTGAAAAATACAAAATTGGTAGGAAAATACAAGCACTGAGTAGATCGATGGCTGGGTGTCTCGGCTGACATCTGCTCTCCTCTCCTGAAGCCTTGCCTCCGGAAGTGGCTTCAGAAGGATGGAAAAGGCACTTTCTCCTAGCAGAAGGGTCTGTGGAGCTTGGGGGTAAAATGACACCCCTGTAAGGGCACCCCGATCTTCTCAGTGGTGGAGGACAGTCTCTAAGCCAGAGACTAAATTCCCTTCTTCCTCCAGGGGGCTAAAAGGAGTCCTGTGGTAGATTGCAGAGAAACGGGGAGCCTGGAGGAAGCAAGGAGGGTTTCAGGGGCAGTGAGGCTCCCACCAGGGTCCCCACCTGATGAATGGCTTGGCTCACACAGCTCTCTAGATTAGGATAAGCCCCCCCACCCCCACCCCTGCCACGAAGTCCCCGCCAGGTATCGCCAACCAGGCTCTCGGGTCTGCCAATGCTGCCCACCTGGGATACAGATAATAAAAAAAGCTCTTCAGGCAGTCAGCTGCCTAAGATTAGATGGCGCGCCCAACCACGCACCTGAATGGGTGCTCGGCCAGCCCTGATTTGGAAAAGGATGCATTTCTGCCCTGATTGAAACAAGGCTTGCGAGTCAGGGGCAGCTCCTGTTAGCAGGAGGCAAAGGGATGGCATAGGCTGACAGCCATGTAAATGTGCAGGGCAGCCCTCAGCATTGCCCTGTGAGGCTCTGACAGGTAAGGCATGGCACAGGCCATTAGGCTTGTCCTGGTCCAGTGGCCACACAGGTGCAGTCTGGAGGAGGGAGCCAGGCTAATTAAATGATAGTTCTGTCAAAAGCTACTTGTAAATCTGGGCACCATGTCTAGATTCTGATCCACCAGAGAGAAGAGTGAGCTGGCCATAGCGCTTTAGCAATCCCACAAAGGGTTAATATCACTTAAGAAAGAGAAGGCGCTCAGGCAAACAGTTTGAGCCACTAGGAAACTGTAAACAGCTTTCTCATTGTTCTCGCCTGCTCTGACTACTGGCCATTGTTTGGCCTTTCATCTGGAAACACTACAGATATAAACATAGCTATCTTTACAGCATTGTATCCTTACAGTTCAACATCAAACAATGCATTGCTATGTCTCCAAACTTTACATTGATATAAAGATGTCTTTATTTGGGCAGGGTCTATCCATACATCTTGCATATAAATGTTGAGGATCGTAGACTTTTATGCATTCATACCACACATTGGGCATCTCCTATGTGCCAGGCACTGCTCTGGAGCAAAGCACACAGTAATAATGAACAAACTGTGAGCTCCGCCCCACCCCCCATTCCCTAAGGAATTTACATTGCCTGGTGAACAAGCAAACAGGTACTCAGAGAAACGGTCACCACCGATACTACTGAAATCGCGGAATGACATGAAGCGGGAGCCGTGGTTAGGGAGACTATTTTAGAAACAGAGCTGGGGACAGTTAAGAAGGGACCTGAGCTGTCTGTAGGGGTGGGTCCAGGTGAAGGGCAAGCCATGGCTGGGGCCTGGAGGTGCCCACCTAAGGGGTACATGTAAAGTACTGAAAGAGCCAAGGAAACTGGAGCAGTTAGAAAGAAACAAGGTCCAAGACAAGAGCTAAGAGTGGAGGAGATGGGGGAAGGGGAGAGGAGGGGAGGGGAGGGGGAGGGGAGGGGGAGGGGAGGGGGGAGGGAAGGGAGGGGAGGGGGAGGGAAGGGAGGGGAGGGGAGGGGGAGGGGGAGGGGAAGGAATGGAAGGGAGGGGAGGAGAGGGGAGGGGAGGGAGGGGAGGGGAGGGGAGGGAGGAGAGGGGAGGGGAGAGGAGGGAAGGGAGGGGAGGGAAGGAAAGGAAGGGAGGGCAGGGAGGAGAGGGCAGGGCCTATGGGCTGGGACTGGGAAGCACATTGACTCTTTCCAGAAGTCAGTAGATTTCCTCTGGGAGCAGGGGAGCAGCACAGAGTGTGACAGGAGCTTCCTTGGGCAGACCGCCACCAGTGTGTGCATCTCATGTCCCGACAGGGTGTTCACAGGGGCAGTCTGAGGATGAAGGGAGCAGCAACAGAGAGAATGGTGGGAGGGTGGCGAACTGGAGCTGCCAGCTGCTGGTTCAATTAGAGAGCTCTGAGCCTGGGATGACTGTAGCTTACCCTCTCTGCAAGGCAAGGCTGGTGGAAAGAGATCTGCTGTCCTCTCTCACATGCAGATACTGTGTAACGATTGCCCTGTGTGTAGAAGAACAAGGAGTGGCTAGTGGCTGGGAAATGCACAGAAGGTGGACAGAGACGCTGAACTTGACCTGCACAGGCTATATAAACACATTAAAGCAGCATTCCAAGTGGGCAGGACCAATAAAAGGGAATAATAAGAAATAAAAATAAACTCCCTGTTTTTAAACTTGTGTATTGATCTCTCTGGTCCATGACTTTGCTTCTCGTGGCTTCAGATACTCCTGACTCCTGTTACCCATAGTCAAATAGCAGCAGGTGGAATATTCCAGAAATCAGTAATTCATGAGTTTGAAAGAATTTTTTATCACAGCATGTTTATGATTATTCGATTTTATTTTTAATTGTTTTTACTTTTTGGTGGGGGGTTGCACATGTGCACACATGCGAATACCTGGCTCCTATGGGAATCCTCCTGGCTCAGTTCTTCTCTTTCACCTCGTGGATTCCAGGATGGAGCTCAGATCCCAGGCACAGCAGTAAATGCCTTTATTGGCTAAGCCATTTCACTTTGCCCTGACCTATTTTATTATTAGTTATTATTGCTAACATTGTACTAGGCCTGATCTATACATTAACTTTATTGAAGGTTTAAATGTGAAAAACATGAAGGGTTTTCTACTATCTGTAATTTCAGGCATCCACTGGATAAGGGGACTACTATGTAGTAAAACAATGCAAGCTAAGGGCCAGTGTCCCCACCACCTGTCATTTACACTCTGCCTGGCTTCCTTAGAGACGAGAGCTCACAGGACTCATCTTTACCCTTCCTTACCAGACTGCTAGGAAAAGCAAGGGAAAATGTAACATTAAAGCAACATTGTCTCTCTTCTCCCCATTCTCTTAGCTTCCTAGTATTGTTAACCGTCCAATTAGAGAAGGTGTGATTTTTTTTTTTTTTTTTTACAATAAGCAACATAATTGCATTAAGTGGAAAAAAATTCTAACAAAACTAAAGTGGAGGGGAATAACTTTCTGGATCACATTCTTTTGTAACCATGGGTTACAGGCCAACACATCAAGTGTGCTGGAAACAGCTGGCCTACTGCTTAGACTCCCTAGAAAGAGATCTCAGACTAGAGTCATTTGGAATGCACACCCCTTAGATCTGAGAGGTGGTTACCATTGACATCCTGTGTGCCCATTCTGGTCCATCAGAAGTAGCCAACAAAGCCACCATTAGTATTTTCAATACAGTCTCTTTTCAGTATCCCTGGGGGTTATTGGTTCAGTACTTCAGTATACTTAACTCCTCAGTTGCCTAGGCCTCACCTGTAAAATAACAGTATTTTCCCATAGCCTAGGAACATCTTCTTGGGTGACTTGTAGCATCCAACTGATATGACAACTGCTCTGTAAAAATTCCCCTCTGGGTTGCTCAATGAAGAATGACAAGAAAAGTCTGTTCAGGTCCAGAGAGACATACTGTGTTTCTTGAGATAGTCTCCAAACTTGGTTGAGTCATATGCCAGAGCCATGGTTAGGAGGTAAATTCATTCAATCATATAAGCAATTAGTTTGGGTCGTCTGTGATCTCATTCCAAGGGCTCAACTCTCTGGATTCTGCCTGTTAATATGGGATGGTAACAATAGTACCCTTCTCAAAGGACTTCTGGGTAAATTAAATAAGGAGATGTGTGCTGCCTCCTTTTCTGTCAGCTTGACACAGCTAGAATCATTTGAGAAGAGAGAACTTCAGTACCTCAAACAGGTACTGACAAAAGGCTGCACCAGATTGGCAGGTGGGCAAGCCTCTGGCACATTCTCTCAATTGATGGTTGACATGGGATGATCCAGCTCACTATGGGCAGTGCCCCCTCTTGGGCACCAGGTGGTCCTAGGGTGCATAAGAAAGCAGGCTGAGCAAACCATGGGGAATAAGCCAGTGAGCAGTGTTTCTCAGTGGCCCCTGCTTGAGTTCCTGCCCTGGTTTCTCTCAGTAATGGCCTGTTACATTGAAGTATAAGATAAAATAAACCCTTTCTCCTCAAGTTGTCTGTGGTCATAGTATTTTATTACAGAACCAGAAACTCCACCTAAGACAGATATGTATGCTGGGCACCAGGCCCCAGCACCATAAGAGCTGTGGAACTCTCGGCTTTTTATAAGGATTATTTTCTTGTTTTAACTTGATTTCACTTTTTGAGGCAAGGTCTTGTTACGAAGCCCAGGCTGGCTTTAAACTTCTGATCTACCTGCCTCAGGGCTCCATGTGTCACCATGATGGCTCTGTAGTGGGAACAGCAGGGCCACCCTTATGTAAATGCTGGGAGCCATTTAGCTATAAAAGAATCTCCTACAGGAGGACCTAATTAAGGACTGACTGCCTTAGAGACCAAAGATTGCTAGTGTAAATAATGTCAGCCAATCAGGAACTGCTGTCTAGAAGAGATGCTTTCTTGGGGCCAATAGGGGTGTGGGTGGAGGGCATTAAAGGAGCTTGCAGAAGTGTCCAGATGAACTTGCTGTAACGTTTCTCACCTGTTCCTGGAGTCTGTGTCATTGACTCTGCCAACTCACTCTCCAACCCCCAAAGGCAGGTAGGGTCAGGAGGAGAGCTCTCCAGGACACAGGCAATATGGCTTCACAATCAAGATTTTTTTTTTAATGGATAGTCTTTGGGATATCTAGCTTACAAAGTTCTTTTATTTGGGCAAAACTGACCATCTTCTGCACCTTGGGAAAAAAGCATAGCCTATCTCCCTCATTAAAAGATAAAAATGATTGTTTCAAGTCCCAAAGGCTAAAGATGATATTTTAGCTTAAAAATGAGAATCCTTGGGGAATAGCTAGTACAGGAAGGAACCTGCTCTTAAGTTCTCTTATCCAGCTAAAAACCAGTGAACTGATGGGCATGCCAACTGCCTTCAGATCTTCTCCATGACAGGTCTTTCTTTACTCAGGGAAGAATAAACTCCCTGCACAGTGAAAGAGACTTTAAAAAAATCAGATGACATCCCTAGCTCCTACTGTGTGTTCTCCTGGCCTCTTCTCTCTCCTACAAATGATTTATTCTTTAAAAGTACTCACACCCCTCTGCTTTCCCCCATGAAGACATTATTTAAACATCAACCATCTGGTCCTTCTCTGAGCCTCCTTTTTCACACGGCTCTGTGCACGTGCACAGTAGTACATTTGAATGCCTTTTTTCTTCCTATTAGACACTCTAGTGTCTGTTTATTTCTGCAGAGTTGAATATTGAACCTTCAAAAGAAACTTTCTAACTTCCTTGCAGCAAATATCTGCCTCCCAGAATCCCTTGCACCTGGAACAGAGGCATGTGACCTATGGTCCTCTAGTCAGAACCAGTGGTTTCTTTGTTTGTTTGTTTGTTTGTTTGTTTTTTTGTTGGCTCTTCAAGATACAAAAAGGATAGAACTTGGAAATGTTGGGGGCCATGGTGGTAGTGTGAGAGGAGACAGACAGCCAACAGGGTCACCCCAGTGAGATTAGCTGTCTATGCAGGCCACAGGTGTGGTGTCCCTTACCAGATCTTCTCATAAGATGACAGGCATCCCCTGACGCTGCAGTCCCTGAGTGGAGCTTCTCAGCTCTCCCAACCTTTAACTAACTTCTCTCCTGCTTACCTCAGCCAGCCTGTTTCCTGTGGATCTTTACAGGTAACAGTCTTGCTAGCCCAGTAGTGCAGGGAAGAAGCATTGCTCAGAGTTCTAAAAGGACTTGAGTTTCAGCTCTTTGAGATTATGGGGTCCATGAGGAAGGCTTTTACTGCAGCCAAGCATACCTGAGCATTGGGATTCTGTAATTTGTAATTCAAATTGAGAGAATGGACCACTGTAGTGATAATTTTGGAATTTTTGGATTCATTAAAATGACACAGAAATATTATAAAAATAGGTTTTCATTTTCATCCCAGGTATAGAACATGGGGCTGCTTCAGATTGTCCACAGCAGCCGACTATGGTCTGCTTCATGCTCTGTCAGGGGCTTGGTTTTTACCAGCTACAGATAGTTTCTGTGACTGTGTGACATTTGGAATTCTGAGAACTATTGAGAGGGTATACAAATACTAGGGCTCTGAGAGGCCTGTGAGTTGTTAGCTGTTGGTAAGTTGTGGTTAGTTGCCATTGGTCACTGTTGGTCACTGTTTGTTAAGTAGTTGTTTGAGAGAGAGAAACAAGAAGAAGAAATGGGATATCCTGCCCCAAGTAACTTGACACCCCTAATCAATAGAAAGTAATCTAACGGCCGGGCTGTGGTGGCGCATGCCTTTAATCCCAGCACTTGAGAGGCAGAGGCAGGCGGATTTCTGAGTTCAAGGCCAGCCTGGTCTACAGAGTGAGTTCCAGGACAGGACAGCCCGGGCTATACAGAGAAACCCTGTCTCGAAAAACCAAAAAAAAAAAAAAAAAAAAAAAAGTAATCTAACAATAATTTCACCCCCTTTTCCAACTCCTGACTTTATTCAGGGATTTTTTTCCTTTCCTCAGTATCCTTTTTTTCTCTCTCTCTCTCTCTCTCATATGTAGTGATACAGGTTTGAAAGGGTAGAAGAAAAAGAGTGGGGAAGGGTAGAAGAAAGAAGACCCCACAAAGGAGCCAAAGACAGCTACAGACCACATACTCAAAGTACCCTGGGTTGTATACAGCCTATGCTGCCTTGAAAGCCCTGGTAACAACCTTCATCTCACCAAGGCACTGCCTAGGCTCCTCGGGGAAGAATGAGAGGCAAGAGCAGGTGGGAGAGAAACCAGGAAAGTACGGAGAGAACTTTTGAAAACAGTTCACTCTCTAGCTTAAAGCTCCTGTGATGTGTGGAGGGACCGAAGGATGTGGCAGGGCTAGTCCTGCCTTGCCTGACAGAGGCCATCAGAAGGACAGAAGGACAGAGCCAGGCTTCTCAGATGTCCCTAGTAAGTAAGAACCAAGAAGCAGGAACCTTTGACTCTAAATTCCCTTCTGCAGCATCAGAGGCCTTGTAAGCTCAAAGTGGGGCCACAGGTAAATGCACTCAGTGGGCAAGCCTACCCTGAGGACTGCAAAGGTTGCAGGGAAATGGCCTGGCAAAGAGGCCAAGGCCTTGGTGGGTACCAGAATCACAATCGCTATCAAAGGCAGGTCCTAGAGACCTAATGAAAAACTCTGATTTGCTTCTAGCAAATTCCCAGGAGATGCTCATGCGGAGAGCCATGGGATGAGGAAACTGTTCAGCTTCTTTGGCTCTCAGATGAGAGCTTGGGCTCTGTTTCCCAAAAGGAGTCTCTGGATCATTGTATTCACGAATGAGAAAGTGCCGTGCACTGAACCTGGCTGGGAAAGCAGATGTTGTTCACAGCGTTGCTAAAGAGAGCTTCTTAGTGCTGGGTTTACAATGGCGAACAACCCAAGCCATGTTCCCTCCAAGTCCTGTGATGTGCACAGCACTGCTGAGAACACTGGAGAACGTTCCACACTTTCGTTATCTCGCAGCAGCGGCTAGCCCCCATTTATTTTCCATTCTCACACAAGGCACAACTCAGCTATACAGGAGGAAATGGGACCACTCCGAGGCCATTGAGGATATACACAACCCAGGGACTAAGCTTCTCTCAATATGTTCCAGATTTCTTGCTCTCAGGACCTCCCTCCCACACTCCAGGGGTGAACTGAGAACCGGTTGTATCTTTGTTGACTCTAGCATTCTAGCCATGGTTGTTGGATCAACTGATTTCTATCCTAAACTGGTACAATTAGCATCTCTCTCCTGGGAGTCTAGATCCACTGCTGGGAGACAGTGACCAAGTCATGTGTATGGATCCTTGAGAGCCACTGGGGAAAGTGAGAGAGGGTGAAGAACTCACCCCGACACAGAAGCAGCAGACTCAAGGACCAGGATGTTCTGGAAAGTCTACACTCCTGTTTCTAGACGCTCGCTGGGGCTCACTGCCACAGTGTACTCGTGTATAGGATAGAATTCAAGAGCAGAGATGCAGTGAGCTTCAGAAAACTTGAAGAAGCAGGAATCAGAAGAGAAACACTTGTTGAAGCTCTAAGTCACAAGGAGAACATGTTGGCCACTTTTTTGGGATGGGGGTTGGTTTAAAACAGCGTTTCTCTGTGAAGCCTTAGTTGTTCTGGAACTTGATCTGTAGACCAAATGGCCTTAAACTCACAGATCTACCTGCTTCTGCTTCATGAGTGCAGGGATTGAATACATGTACCACGACTGTTTTTAGCATGTTAACCACTTTTAAGACCTCTATACTTAGTCTCCTATAGCAAATGTATGTGCATGTACATATGTGTGTATGTATGAACATATATAATATATATAACTTTTAAAACAAAGTAACACATATATACAATTTTAAAGTTAAAAACAAAATAATATAAAAACAAAGTAAAAATTTTTTTAAAAATTCATTCTTCTCTTACTTATAACTCATTATAAATGAAAATAAAAACTTTGTCTGCAATGACCCTATTTAATAAGATTTATCCACAGTGCTAGAAAATCCTAAGGTCATTCTGGCTTTCCAGAATTCTGCCCAATTTAATGTGGTCATGGATTCACTCCCATCCGACCCTTACGTCTCTATGTTCAGTTAATTCCTCTTGCAGCTCCAGGCCTTTCTGTGGTAGTGATGTGATTATAGAAGTTCTAGCTTTACACAGCAGCACAAGGATCTTAGCTGATCCTCCACAAATTGTAGAGTTCACTCTCATTAGTCCAAAGAAGGCATCTGCTCATCTGTGAACCAATCATTGTGAATAAAGAGATGGAACAAGCTGATTTGATTAGATAATCAGGACCCTTCCTAGCAACAGAGGGGTGGAGTCTACCTTCTGACACTGTGTGATTAAAAATAGGAGAAAGGGATATTCTTAGAGACTCAAGCATCTTTGACGGGAGCAGGAGGCAAAGGAGGACTCTGAGGCACTCAACATAAGCCCACTGTGACCTACAGCATCAATAAATGCTCCCATCTCCCTTCATCTTTATTAGGTAATTTTAAACTTGTAAGCAAAGTCTTCACACAGATATGAAACTCACGCTTCACCTTCCCACAGTCACTAATAAAACATTCCCTGGTAGCCCTTATCAGGCTCTTGGCAAAATGGAAAAAAAAAAAATGCAATCTCACTCCATATGATTGAGAGAGGCTCACACAGATGTGGTTGAGATCCTGATCTCCAAGATACAACCAAAATGTAGGTACTGGGACATTGTTGTATAGCATTTTGCTTCCACACTGAAACACTCCATCTTGCAGGAATGCCCCATATTGAAACCCTCTATCCATCAGAGATGCTCCTTAAGACAGAAAGTAAACAAATCAAAATCAGGAAGTTCCTGAAACCAACCAGATTCACTAGAATTTTCCTCCTAAGAGGAAACAACAAAGACTGCCCAGACTACTCATGCAAACCTGCAACGGAGACTCTGAGATCAGACCAGCTGCCTGGAAGAAGAAGAAACCAGCTTAGCTGCCTGGAATATGTTTAGACCAACTGAGGCACCAGGAAAGAACACTCCAACTTGTTAAGCAGCTGGCAGGCTGTGCAGTGTCCCCCAGGTTCCCAGCTTTGTGTGCTGTCATTCATGCTGACGTAGGCTTTGTGATGCTTCTGTCTTTAAGTCCTTTTTTGCTCCTATAAGTAACCCCTCACCTATATTTATTCAAGAACTTCAAAAAACTCAATAGTATACTGTAATGGCTCTTCCTGGTTGTTGACTTGATTATATATGGAATGAACTATAATCCTGAATTGGAAGGCTCACCTGTGATCCAGATATTAAGGTTGGAAGACACAAGTTTCTGACATAGATCTTGGCATGGAGATCTTGAGACATAGTGGCTATGAAAAGCTTAGGCCCAGGCAAAGTAGTACACACCTTTAATTCCAGGAGACTAAGGCAAGGAGATCTCTGCATTCAAGGTCATCCTGAGACAAAACAAGTCCCAGATCCAGGCATGGTGGTGCACACCTTTAATCTGGGCCACACCTTCTGCTTGAGACCTACATAAGGACACTGGAAGGTGGAAGACTCGCTCTTCATCACTGGATTGCATTTACATGCCGGCACATGTGTTGGAATCTACTAGCCTTGCGGGACTGAGCAACGATTAGATCCTTAGACTTCCCATTCACAGCTGACCACTGTTGTGGATTTAGACTACAGACTGTAAGTCATCATAACAACTTCCCTTACTATACAGAGACAATCCATAAGGTCTGTGACTCTAGAGAACCCTGACTAATACATGTACCAAGTTGGATTTCGGTGATATCCTTAATTTGGTCTGTGTGGGCTCCCTATCTGGGGTGAGTACATGAGTGTGTTACATCTTCCCAGGAAAAGTCTGTAACAGAACAGACAAGGCTAACAAAGTGTGACAAATGACACTAAGTAAAATTGTGAGGATTAAAAGCAAAACTTAAAAACACAATCAGTAGATTCATTAACCTTCATCTATGATAGACTGCTTTGGTGATGATCCTGCAGCCTGACTCATAATGAAGAAATCTTAACTTGAGTACCCATGGCCCTCAGGATGGCTTTGTTCACTGGATTTCTTTTCACTCATATGACATTCATATAAATATTCACAGAGGAAAAGCTTCCCGACTCTAACGTAATGAGTACTATGGCCACCACTTCACAGCTACCATAAATGATTAAGCTACAAATGATGCTGGACTTTTTCAAGGTGGGTGGAATTGGAAAGAAAATGGCAAGCAGCCCAGTGTCCTTTAGGAGATGCTGAGTCCCCAACAGACACAATGACACGAGGAGTACTTTTTTGAAAAACCTTTTTATTGATTCTTGGTGAATTTCACATCATGCACCTCAGTCCTGTGCGTCTCTCCATCCCCTCACATCTGCCTTTCACCCTTCAACCTCCCCCCAAATAAAACATACACACACGAATAAACAACAGAGCATAGAAAACATCTCATTATGGGAGCTGCATGTAGTATGTCACTGTATCTTGAGGAATATTCCTATGTGTAGAACATAGACAGCAAGTTATCTAGTGTCAAAAGCCATCCGAAAGAGGCAGCCACACCCTACAAAGATGGTTTCCAAGTGCCTCCTCCATATGTTTCTCCGTTGGGTTTCCAAAACAAAAATATAAGATTCAAATGGAATCCAGGCCTGCTGATGCAGGAAGATCTTGAGTTTGAGGCCTTTGTGGGTTGCATAGCAAGACCCTACCAAAAAGACATGGAGAAGAAAGAAGAGAAGGACAACGAGAAGGAGGAGAAGAAAGAGAAAGAAGAAAAGAGGTGGCGAAAGAGACAATTAAAAATAAAAAAAATCCTAAATCCAAATCTAAATATATGTATGAGTGTGTGTGCAATCAACTTAATATTAAAATTTTTGTAAGAAAACATTGTATGATGTGCATGACCTTGCCAGCATCCAAAACTTGATTACTGACACCTCAGTCCACACCTTAGAACTCAGATGTTTGCAACTTGGGTATCTTCATGCCCCACGGTCACTTCATTCTTTCCTCTCCTCCTGTGTACATATCACTCTGTGATGCTTCCTGTTTAAGCATTCTCACTGGCCAGGATGCTACAGCCACCGTTCCGTCCAACAGGGCAAGCATGCTTTACAAACGCTTTTACAACAGTACAAAATGCTATTATCTGCAAACTATTTCTGTGGCTGAACACCCCTATTTCATCCTCCAAGAATCTGAGACCTATAAAACAAAACATATCAACCAATTTTAAACACATTCTCATTTACTGATGGGCACTGATTTGTCTGATGCAAATGGGGGAACAGCTCAAATAAACAAATGCTTAGCGATGTCCAATGAAGTGTAAACAGAATCCAAATAAATGAGTGGGCACACTGGATTCCTGCTCAGCCTCTGCTTCCTTATTAGTTCATCTGAAAACGATGCCTTCCGTGCCTCCATTTGGATTGGCTTCGTCAGCTATGTTGCCTTTCAGGGCTGGCTATCTCTAGAAAATTATTGCCAGAATTAATTCTAGAAACACGTTAAAGCATGTTTGTGACTCTCAGCAAATCCCCTTTCTTGCTCACGGTTGAGCGTTCCATTACGTCATAATTATCATACAGCTATCGCGTAAATACACAGTTATTCCTATCCCTCCGTCCAGATGGTCGCTTACACGATAATTACAGTATGTTTGTACTTACTGGGTTTAATTACCAGATAATCAGGAAGAACATGCAAATTGCTAGGTTGTTGTAACACAGTACATTGAACCAAGTAAAACCTGTGTATTGCATAAGTAAACAAGCTCTTACAGGGGACGGTGCTGCTAACCTGTGCCGACCCGGAAGGCTTGAGGTTGCTTCTAGTGCATTGTGTGTGGGTTAGCGTTACATTCCTTGAGCTTGGATTCATGTGCAGATTACAAGGAAATGTAATGGGAGAGACATTCATGTTGTCACGCCTGTGTGGGGACAATGGGGCCCTGGCCACAGGAGTGGCCGAGCAAGGCGGCAGCTTGTGGCTCTGGTATCCATTCCAGAGACACCTGCAAGCATTTGCTCACAGCTCAACTGTGTACCTGCCGACAAGCTGGCAGAAAGACTTCAAAATCCCCACCAAACGTTCCTCCCCTGCTCTCGGCAGAGGCCAGCTCACAGTGCCACAGTGTTCATACACCCAGCCACTGGTAATTTCCCCCATTCACCAAGGGGAGCTGCTTTGATTGGCAGTTTCTGGTTCCAATGCCCAGGATCCTTACGCATGCACATTGGTCGGTGGTGGCCTCTGTAGCATGTGACCTTGTGTTTTCTTTCTTTCTTTCTTTTTTTTTTTTTTTTTTTTTGAGACAGGGTTTCTCTGCGTAGCCCTGGCTGTCCTGGAACTCGCTCTGTAGACCAGGCTGGCCTCGAACTCAGAAATCCGCCTGCCTCTGCCTCCCAAGTGCTAGGATTAAAGGTCTGCGCCACCACCACCGCCGGGCCTGTGTTTTCTTTCTTGGTTCCTACTTGAAAGCCCATGGTTTTCTGAAGGAGTCAACTTCCCCCATTCTAGAAGCCATCTGACCTTCCCATCAGCACCTTCCCTTCCCGTGGCCATGGCGATTGGCTGGAAGTTGAACATAAGCCACCTGAGCCAGTTTAGTAGTAGAAAAAATTTCTAGAAACACCAGAAACAAGGCACTTCTCCCTTCCCTCCTGGATTCAAATAATGAAATCTTAAGTTTTCAAAGCCACTGAACGACACTGAAAGCCGTGAGAAAGAAAGTGGGTATATAGTAAGACCACTCAACCTCAGGAGGCAGCTCGGCCTGGACCCTTCACCTGTGATTTCCAAGCACCCACAAGAACAGCCTCTCTTGCTTGTTCCGCTTTGAGTTGGGTGTTCCTGGTACTGACAGCTGCAGGCACAAACTTTTAGAGCTGCCAGGTTTCTCTGCTGTGTTTACCACAGAAAAATCCGGTATCGGTTTGTTTTGATTTTTTTTTCTTTTTGTTTTGATTTGAGACAAGGTTTTACCATATATCCCAGACTCAGGATTCCCCAGCCTCGGTCTCCTGGGTGTTAGAATTACAGCAAGGCATCATTCTGTTTGGCCTTTATGTGCCTTTGTATGTAATCCTCCTTCGTATTCCAGGGCATGAGCAGCCTTTGGTTCTGACATAACATTTTGGAAGCTTCCATATTGACTGCCTTCTTTGTGGATAGGAGATCAGCCTCATGCTTGGGAATGGAACAGGTAGGATGGATGAGGAGGAGACTTTGTAAGGACCTGTTTCTTTCCCATGACGTCTAGAAGAGAGTGTGAGGCAAAACAAGTCAGTGTTACTTAAGGTTGCCTTCATCCTGCATGTCCTCATGCAGGATCTATGGGCAGTCAGGAAACCATGTGACATAAACCCAAAGGTCAAAGGAGAGGCGAGCTGGCAGGACCAGGAGGGCCATGTCAGAGAGATGGGCCCCGACTCTAGGAAGGGCATGCACCTGTGAAGACTTGCTTAGGAGGATCTGAGCAGTGGCTCTGTCTCCATCTTCCTGGTTCAGCCTGGAGTGAAGATTTGCTTAGGAGGCTCTGAGCAATGGCTCTGTGTGTTCCCGGTTCAACCTGGATGTTCTTTCCTCACACACAAACTCATCAGACCTCTAGCCAGAGAGAGCCATAAACTGTCTAGAACATCAAATTAAAGAGACAGAGGCCTCCTGTGGCCCTATTCCTCTGGAACAGGTGTGAGGTATGGGGGAATGGTAGAAGATACAGAAGAGAAGTTGAATGAAGGCTCATTTGGTGGAAACTTCCTGCCAGAAAATCAAAGGTTCTGAAGCCTGACTGGGAGGAGCCCTGGGGAGGAGCCCTGGGGTGGAGCTCTGAAGTGCAGTCTAGAGCATTGTAGAGGACAGAACTCTGTAGACCTGGGAATGGGGAGGAGTCTGAAGCAGGAGAGGGAGCTAAATGTAAGAGGAAAACAGAGTCACAACTTCAGGCTAAGGTGGCAATTTGCAGCTCCCCCACCTCTCGGTGCCTTGCACAACCCTCAATCAGCTTTGTCCTTCAGGAGGTGACTGCCCCCATGCTTTTCTCTGTTTCCTTTTCACTGCATTTCAAGGGTCTTTGGGGAGATAAAGAAAAAGGTGACAAGTAGTGGAAAGCATTTGTTTAATTTGATTTCATATTTTCTTATTACACAGAGATATTCCTTGCTCTTTCAACGGTTTCAGAATGTTTCTCATTGTGATACCTCTGCATCTACTGACCTCTTCCTGCCTGACTGTAGGGAAAATCTCAGAAAAAGTAACAGGAAACTCAGTTCTCGGTTTTCAGCACAGGTTGTTTGAAATGTTACACTATATGAATAATTACAAGTGTCCTTCTGGTCTCCAAGGGATCACAGTGAACATGAATAAATCAATCTTCTAGATTCCAAAATACTAAAAAACAAACAAGCACAAGAGCAAACAAAACAGAAGAAGGAGGAGGAGGAGGAAGAAGAGAAGGAGAAGAAAGAGGAGAAGGGGAGGAGGAGGAAGAGGAGGAAGAGGATAAGAAGAAGAAGGAAGAGGAGGAAGAGGAGGAAGAGGAGGAGGATAAGAAAAAGAAAGAGGAGGAGAAGGATAAGAAGAAGAAGGAAGAGGAGGAAGAGGAGGAGGAGGATAAAAAGTAGAAAGAGGAGGAAGAGGAGGAGGAGGAGGAGGAGGAGGAAGAGGAGAAGGAGAAGGAGAAGGAGAAGGAGAAGGAGAAGGAGAAGAAGAAGAAGAAGAAGAAGAAGAAGAAGAAGAAGAAGAAGAAGAAGAAGAAGAAGAAGAAGAAGAAAGAAGAAGAAGAAGAAGAAAGAAGAAGAGGAAGGACCAATATCAACCTGCCTTTAAAAAGCTGTTGTGGATGGCCCACACCTGCTACCCAGCTACTTGGAGGTTGAAGCAGAAGAACCTCAAGTTCTAGGCATTGCCTGGCCTACTGTGAGTTCAAATCCAGGCTGAGCATCTTAGCAAGACCCTGTCTCAAATTTTGAAAAGTCCTGGATCTTGAGTACTCAGATAGAGTGCTTTGCCTAGCATGAAGGATATTCTTGGTTGTCAGCTTGACAACATCTGGCATTAACTAAAAGCCCAAATGACTGGACACACCTTTGAGGGATTTTTGTTTGTTTGCTTGCTTGTTTTTGTTTTTTGTTTGTTTGTTTGTTTTTCTTAATTAAATCATTCAATGTGGGAAGACCTACTTTTAATGCAGATCTTTCAGGTGGGAAGATCCATCTTTAATCTGGGCCACACCTTCTGCTGTCTGCCTGTGTAAGGACATGGAAGAAGAAAGCTGTTCCCTCCTTGCCTGCCCTCACTCTCACTGTCAAGTCCATCCCTTCACTGGCTTCAGAGTCTACTCCTTTGGGATTCTGATGTATACTGAAGACATCCAGCCTTAAGTATGGACTGAACAACTACTGGATTCTTGAAAGTTTTGTTGGTAGACAGCCATTGTTGAACTAGCTGGATCACAGCCTGTAAGTCATTCCAATAACCCTCCTTTACAAACACACACACACACACACACACACACTCATTCATTCTATAAATTCTGTTCTTCTGATTAGCACACCTACTATATGCTCTAGGTTTCAGCACCAGCACAGAAAAATAAATTGCCCAAACCCACTTCCTGTAACCCCAAGTGCAGCACAGCACAGTTCATAGGCCTCGGGTGCACGTGCACAGCATCAGCCTTTCCACAGTTGTCTGATGAGCAAGACGCTCCTGAAAAACTCAACAAATCTTTCCGGGAGCCCTGCTCTCAGCATAGGAGGAGGTTGAAAAACCAAGCATTTTCCTGATTCGAGTCAACCAGCATAGCTACTTCTCTCTGGCCAGGATGCTGTCCT
Source organism: Arvicanthis niloticus (assembly GCF_011762505.2). Taxonomy (NCBI): domain Eukaryota; kingdom Metazoa; phylum Chordata; class Mammalia; order Rodentia; family Muridae; genus Arvicanthis; species Arvicanthis niloticus. The sequence continues at coordinate 16,555,723 of NC_047675.1, read as the reverse complement.
GTATACAGACAGATGTGTCAGTCATTGTTCCTGATGCTATAAAGCTTATGTCCACAACGCTATCGAAAAAGAAAGATGAATCTCACAGCAGACGACCACAACTATGCACAGAGATGGATTCTTATGGCCCAAGACAGATGACAAGGACAAGAAAAGTATTTTTATGCCCATGAGCTGTTGATATAAATATATCTTGGGGTTTATTGATATGGTACCCTTAGCTCCTAACTTCTTTATTTTGGGGGGAGGGGGTTAGAGACAGGATTTCCCTGTGTGGCTCTGACCATCCTGGACCTCTCTTGGTAGACCAAGCTGGCCTTAAATTCTGAGATCCACCTGCCTCTGCCTCCCTGGTGCTGAGATTAAAGGAGTGTGCCTTCACTGCCCACTAACGTTTCCTTTTTTTTTTTTTTAATGTGACTAGCAATGATAGAGATTACTGATATGAAATATGACAAGAACGACAACCACTGACTGAGATTACTAAACTAGGCACCTGACATAATCTTCACAACAGCCTCGTGAGACGGGTGACATTGCGCTCCCATTCTACAGAGGAGAAAACTGCAGGGTACAGAGCCAAACAGCAGCTGCTACTGCAGGGAGGGTTTGAGCTTAGGCCACCTGACACCATTGAACCCAACCCACTTGGTTCAGGGAAGGCATCCTTAGGAATCATTGGGCAAAGATCCCACCCATTGGCTTTGGTGATGCCCTGCGCAGGACAGATGGCCGTCTGTTTCCTGGTGTTTCTTTTTGGTGAACTCCCAGTATGGAACCACAATCCCGCACCGTAGCCCTGCGCCAAGTGAGCCCCCATCACCTGGGCCAAGCTCTCATTGAAATGTGTGCGCCGCGGGGTGGAGCTAATGATTATTTTCAGTCCTGGCTCTTGATTATTTGGTTGGGGTTTTTGCACCATTAATTAGGAGCCTAAATTAATGCGAAGGGAAACACGTGTCCAGCTGGTCCTCCCAGATGTTCACGGAGAGAAACTCTCCAATTTGCACAGCAGCGTGGCAGAGTAAACACGGCCTAGGGAAGCTGGAAGCTGGAGCCATACACTCTCCACACCTCACCCTTGGTGGGAAAGCTCCCTTGGCTGGCCAGGCAGCTGCTGTCCCCAGGTCTGGGGTGATGCCAAGTGGCAGTGCCAAAGGGATTGCCACCAGTCCTACTTGCTCACCTGGGTCTTAAACAAGAGAGGAAGGAGGAAACCCAAGCTGAGTATGAGGAGGTAAGGAGCCTATCTCTGTGAGGGAAGGCATTGCAGATGCAAGCTCCTGCAAAACACCGTCACCCAATGGTCCTTTTCCTCCTCTTCCCCCCCTCTGAGGGTTCGTTTTGTTGTCATGGTGACAGAACTCACCTACCTGCTCAGGTTGTCTTTTATTTGAGACAGTGAGATGGAATGAATAAGTCCATAGAGGCCACTCAGCATCTCTCTATGAGAAGGCTCCTCCCTTCTGCTGCAGAAACCACAGAGAAGTGGGCCACGCATAAAAGGACATTCGGTAAGGCGGGTATCCTCTGAAAGCTGCTTCCTTCAAGCTGATAATGGTTTGTCGGCCCTGCACTGTGCCAGAAATTGCTACTATAATAGTTTCATTGAGTCTCTGACACCATGGTCAAAAATCCCCTGTGCTTCAGCATAAGGTGCTCTCCTCTGTGAGGGAAGACGATGCTGGCTGAACGCTTCACAACATTAAGTGAGAGAGCAAAGGACCACAGAGCTGGTGCTACAGTCTCTCTAAGACTACTGTAAAAGTCACAGGCTTGGAGACTCCAGGAGTGCAGACTAGCAATCTGAGGGCTAGAACAAACAGGGATAACCCGAAGGTACTTTTCAGTAGGCACGAAGTCTCCATTTGGGAATAAAAAAAAAAAAAAAAAGTTCTAGGCATGGAACGAGGTGGTGATTGGTTGCAATTTAAATTTAATTAATGCTATTTAATTATCACTTAAAATGGCTGAAATGTTAAAAATGAATGTTTTCCCGTTCTAAAAGGAGAGCAGCTCCCTGAGGTGGGGCTAGCTGCTGAACAGTTTCCTAGATGAGTGGGCAGGGTGGCTTCTCTCTCTCTGTAAATGGCCTGCCCTCTGTATGCTCCTCCCTTGCTGACGTTAGACACCAGTGGTCTCCACGGCATCCATGCATAAATATTAATGGCATTGCTCTACATTAGTGGTTCTCAACCCAGGGGTTGTGAATGCTTTCATGAGGGTAGCCTAAGACTGTCTGAAAACACAGTTATTTACACTGAGATTAACAACAGCGGCAAAACTACAGTTAGGAAGTAACAACAAAAACAGTTTTCTGATGGGCGGGGCATCACACCATGAGGAGCTGCATTGGGAAGGTGGAGGACCACTGCTTTAGATGATGAACACTGGCGTTGGGGACAATCTACCCTCTGGGGACTTTTTATTCAATTGTCACTTTTCTGGAATTTATGAGTGGGAAAGAGAGAGACTTTCAAATTTTCCTTTTTTTTTTTTTTTTTTGATTCAGAAGTGAAGATTTAGATGGTGATAATGAAAAAATTTCTCTAAAATTGCTTGATCTGTTTTAACAGTGAGTGGCTGGGTCTTTATTAATGAGGATTAATTAATTACAAAATAAGGAGTCTACTTGTGACAATCTCACACATGTATGTAGTGCATTCTGACCAACCTCTGTATCACTCACCTTGCCCCACAATAGTTCCCTGCCTATTCACTGGCAGTTTCCTTGTAGTTACGTGGCTTTTTGTTGTTGTTGTTGTTGTTGATGTTGTTTTTCCGAGACAGGGTTTCTCTGTGTAGCCCTGGCTGTCCTGGAACTCACTCTGTAGACCAGGCTGGCCTCAAACTCAGAAATCTGCCTGCCTCTGCCTCCCAAGTGCAGGGATTAAAGGTGTGCGCCACCACCGCCCAGCATGTTACGTGGGTTTAAATCTAGGCTCTGCATCTGAAAGAAAATACAACATTTGTTTTTCTAGGCCTGGCTTACTTCACTGAGCATGGTGGTCTCCACTTTAATCTTTTTTCCTGCTATAACATGCCTTTTTTCTTCTTCATGGGAGACTAATGTCTCTCGTGTATATCTGCTGTATTTTCTTTATCCATTCATCCATTGGTGGCAACATAGGCTACCGCATAAGTTGGCGATAGTCAACAGGGCTGCAGAAATATCACAATGAAAAAAATTTTGATAGTCAATCATGGATGTAGATAGCGTTGAGTAATATCGACATCTTGAGAATATTTTATAATCTGTCCAGACGGGATGTGTTTACACTCATCTCCTCTTTCGGCAAGTTGTGGTTTCCATTGCATAGTCTTTCCCATCCTTGGTTAAATGCACTCCTAAGTTGTAGTGGGGTATGTTCCCACTGCATTCGTATAAAGCTCAGCGATTGGGCTGTGTGAGAGGTAGGCAGAGTGAGGAGAAGGAGAAGGAAGAAGAGGAGCTAAGAGAAAGGTCAGAGATGTTGGAGCCCATGGAGAGCCATGCGTGTATCGAGAGCAGTCCTGGCTAGCAACTTATATCTAGGTTAGTTAATTGGTTAACACTTCCAATTGTGTGAGCATCTTGATATTTGAGCATCACCAAATATATAAAGCTATTGGATAATCTTTAAACATTAGAATCTCATTTCTACCGGGTACCGCGTGGATGGCGGGATGGTCTGGGATCGGCCCAGCCTCGTGAAGACAGTGTGGAAAATTGGTAGAGCCATCTCCCATGCTGGCATCTCGTGAGTGCCAGGGCCAGTGTTTCTGGCTGGCTGTTCCTAGCTGTGGCATGCTTGTAGCCTCTGGCCACTTCCAGCTGTGGAGCGCTTGGCTTCAGGCTGTGGAACATGGCGGCCTGAGCTCAGCAGAGCCATTGACACTTAGTCCAAGAAAACGCCTATCTAAATATTAACTGTAACACTAAGTATTAAATGATTCTTTAATGTTCTTTATTATATTACTGTCATGATTTGTATATGCTTAACCCAAGGAGTGGCATTATTAGGAGGTGTAGCCTTGTTGAAGGAGGTGTGTCACTGTGGGTTTGGGCCTTAAGACCCTTGTCCTAGCTTCCTAAAAGCCAATCTTATTTCACTAGCAGCCTTATGATGAAGATGTAGAACTCTCAGTTCTGCCTGCACCATGCCTGTCTGAATGCTGCCATGCTCCTGACTAAACCATAATAGACTGAACCTCTGAATCTATAAGCTAGTCCCCATTAAATGTTATCCTTATAAGAGCTGAGTTGATCGCCAGGCAGTGGTGGCACATGTCTTTAATCCCAGCACTTGGGAGGCAGAGGCAGGCAGATTTCTGAATTCGAGGCCAGCCTGGTCTACAGAGTGAGTTCCAGGACTGCCAGGGCTACACAGAGAAACCTTGTCTCGAAAAACCAAAAAAAACCAAACCAAACCAAACCAAAACAAAACAAAACAAAAAAAGACTTGCCTTGATAATGGTGTCTGTTCACAGCAGTAAAACCCAAACTAAGACAATTAGTTATACATAAAAACGGATTTTTCTATTAACATATATATATTATATTTCTATCGTATTTTCTCCATTAGCTTCTCCTGTTCCTCTCACTCCCTTCCTTTTTTTCTCTTTTTTCGTTTCTTCTTCTTCTTCTTCTTCTTCTTCTTCTTCTTCTTCTTCTTCTTCTTCTTCTTCTTCTTCTTCTTCTTCTTCTTCTTCTCTTCCTCCTTTTCCTCCTCCTCCTCTTCCTTCTTTGTTTTTTGGAGGAGAGATTGGTTTGGTGGGATTTTGTTTAAGATAGGGTCTCTCCACAGAGCCCTAGCTGTCCTGAAATTCCCAGAGATCCTTCTATCTCAGTCTCTTGTGTTCTGGGGTTAAGGGCATGCACCACAGTGTTAACCCTTCCTATACACTCCTTCCACTCCTTTTATTCTTTTCAACTATAGACTGTTGACTATAGTCACGTTTTTTGTTTTTTGTTTTTTAAAATAACTCAGTGAGTTTCATTAGGGTGACTTACAGGATCTTGGGTGAGAGTTCACTGACACAGGCATCTCACCGGTAGCTAACGATGCTGTAGTTCTGTTAGGGATTGCAGTCAATCTGTCCATGGCTTTTTGGTAAGATGACCATCTTCACAACGTTGATTCCTCCAGTCAGCAAACATGAGAGGTCTTTCAGTCTTCTAAATATTTACTTCCAAACCAAAAAGGGAAATTTGAACTACCAGGGGATAGGGAGAGATCTACCAGGAGAGAGGGGAAACAGTATGAGTGATATTTCACCCTTCCCTGCCACCCACTAACTACATACAGATCCTCAGAGACAGGTCCAGTAAACCCGCTCTCAGTCTATGGCAGGATGTATACAACTCAACTCCAGTTGTAAAAGGACCTTTGTGCGTGCAATCACAGCTGTTGTGAGTTCAAGGGTGTAAGAGCCAAGACTGGAGAGACGGACCAGTGTAGTGAAGAGCGCTTGCTGCCATTGCACAGGACCCAGCGTGGCAGTGGACAGCGATCTGCAACTCCTAACTCTAGAATCTGTCACATTCCTCTGGCCTCTAAGGGCACCAGGCACACACCTAGCACACATACATACACGTAGGCAGACACTCGTACACACACAAAACAATCTTTTTTAAAGGAGTGCAGCCACTCTCTTCCCCTTCCTATAGCTTTTCCATTTTTTCTTTTCCATCCCTCCTTGAGAGCCTCTGTTTCTTTCTCGGTGTGCTTAGAATTGCTGTATGGAAAGACTGCTCATTTTTGCATGTTGATTCTGTTCCCTTCCAGTTTGCTGAAAGCATCACTCAGTTCTGACAGGTTTCTCATGGATTCTTTAGGGTGCCTTATGTGTAGAATAATACCACCTTCAAAGCAACCACCAAAGTGATGCTTTGATTTCCTTGGCTCCGGTTTGTATCCCTTGTATTTCCCTTCTTTGTCTTATTGCTGTAGCTAAGACTTGTGAACTACTATTGAATAAGGGGAAAGAGAGTGAACACCTTTGTCTTGACCTTCATCTTAGTGGAAATGCTTTGAGCTTCCCTTTAGCGTGATTTTGCCTGTGGGTTTGCCTTTACTGTGTTGGAACATTCCCTCCATTCCTAGCCTCTCCATGGTTTCTTTCATAAGGTAACATTGGATTGACTTTTTATGAATCTATTGAGATGATCATGTAATTTCTGCCCTTGAATCCACTAATTATCTGTGTGGTATATTATTTATGGGTATTGATTATTGTATGTCGAAGCACCCCTGCATCTCTGGAAAGAAGCCACTTTGATTGTGGCCAATGATCTTTTTGGTGTGCTCATGCATTCCATTTGAGATTGTTCTATAGTTTTATTTATTGCTGTTCTGTTTTTATTAATTTTGATATCAGGGTAATTCTAATAGCTGTGTAAGAAGAATTTGGAAGTATTACTCCCTTTTCTATTTAGGAAATCATTAGAAAACGATCAAATTTTTGTTGTTGCTTCTGTTTTGTTTGTTTGTTTGTTTGTTAAGTTGGTTTGTGTTTTGTTTTGTTTTGTTTTGTTTTGTTTTGTTTTGTTTCTCGAGACAGAGTTTCTCTGCCCAAAGCCCTGGCTGTCCTGGAATTCACTCAATAGACCAGGTTTGCCTTGAACTCACTGAGAACCTCCTGTCTCAGCCTCCCAAGTGCTGAAAACAAAACACATCCACTACCACTATCTGGTAACATTCATCTTTATTTAAGAGTCTAGTAAAATCCCATGGGTGAATCCATTTGAGAAATTGTTTTATTACTATTTTAGTCTCATTTCTTGATGTAAGCGTGCTTAATTATTTATCTCATCTCATGTTTAGCTTTGGTAGATAATATGCATTGAGAAATAATCCATTTCTTATAGATTTTTTTCCCAGTTAGTTGTAATGTCAGTTTTTAATACATCTCCCTATGGTTTTCTGAATTTCATTGTTATGTCTTCCTTTCATCTACAGTTTTATTATTATTTTTTTAATTTTTCTTGGTTAGTTTGATTGAGTGCCAATTTTGTTAGTTTTTTGAAGAACCAATTCTTTGTTTCATTGATTTTTTTCTATTATTTTATACATTTTTTACTTCATTAATTTGTGCCCTGATCTTAATTATTTCTTTATATCTACTGCCTTTGGGATTGGCTTCTTTTTGTTTTTCCAAGTGTTAAAGTGCATTGTTAAGTTTATTTAATGCTGGGCGGTGGTGGCACACGCCTTTAAACCCAGCACTTGGGAGGCAGAGGCAGGAGGATTTCTGAGTTCAAGGTCAGCCTGGTCTACAGAGTGAGTTCCAGGACAGCCAGGGCTACACAGAGAAACCCTGTCTTGAAAAACAAAAAACAAAACAAAACAAACAAACAAAAACAAACAAACAAAAAAACCAACCAAACAAAAAAAGTCACTTATTTAAGAACCCCCCCCCCCGGGTTCTTTGTTTGTTTACTCTATAGGCACAGCTATGAACATGTCTCTGAGGACTGCTTTCATTACAGCTCACTGCTTTGGTCTAGTGTCCTTTATTTTCCTTCAGTTGTAGGAATATCTCTATTTCCTTTGTGATTTATCTAAGGATCCATTTATTATTCAGTAAGCATCTTGTTTAATCTCCACAGCTTCCTAGATTTTCTGTAGTTTCCCATGTTCTGGATTCCAAGCTTTATTCAGTTATGATCAGTTATGATTCAGTTTATGATCAAATACATGAAGCTATCACAATTTATTTCTGGTTTACGTCTTATACATTTTAGAGAACATTCCATAGGCTCCTCTGAAGGATGCGTATTCTGATGTGGTTTAGATAGCATGTTCTCCAGGTAAGTTCATTTGATGTCATTTAATCACAGTGCTTCTCTGGTTACTTTTTTCCCTGGACAACCTTTCCACTATACGGAGGACTGAAGTCCCCACTATTGCAGTGCTCAGCTTAATCCGTGACTTTACATTTTGTAGAGTTTGTTTTATGAAACTGAGTATGGCAGGAGTCAGTACACAGATGTTTAGAGGTGTAATTTCCTCTTGCTGGAATAATTACATATGAATTGACTGTCTCCAAGTGTCGTGATTAGTTTTTGTCTGATATATTTTGTGATATTATAATAGTGACACTTACTTTTTAGTTCGATTTTCTTGGAATATCTTTTTTATCCTTTCACCCTAAAATAATGTCTAATATCTACCTTTGAGTTTACAATCTTTTTTTCTTTTTGAGATAGCTAGTAGATGGATCTCATTTTCAAATTCAATCTGTTATTCTGTGTCAAGATCGTCGAGTAATTAAGACCATTAATATTCAGTTATTCTTGACCATGTTGTATTGATTCCTGCCATTTTTGGTAATTTCATAATGTTTGGTGTTTTCCTGATCCTCATTTGCTTAACTAACGTTCTACTATTATTTTTCTCTGTAGCCTCTGAGATGTGTTTGTCACTCTCTTCAGTCTGAAGGATTCTCTTAGTTCATGCTGCCGAGCTGGCTTGCAGTCAAATTCCTTTACCCTTCTTTCATCATGCAATGTTTTTTTTTTCTCCATCAATTATGACAAACAATCTTGAGTTGTGCAGTAGTTAGGGGTGCTAGCTTGAACTTGAAAGACACCATTCCATGCCCTCTGATCTTTAAAGGTTTTGTTGGGAAATCAGCTGTCATTCCTAAAGCTCTGCCTTTATATGTGATTTAACTCGTTTTTTTGTTTCTTCGTTTTTGTTTTTCCCTTGCAGATCTTTACACTTTTTCTTTATTCTCCATACTTAGTGTTTTAACTATAACGTGGGGCGTTTCTTTCTAGTAGTTTCTGTTTGGTGTTCCACTTGCTTCTTAGAAAAGTTTTTCTTTCTCTAGATTTGAGAAAATTTCTGCTATGATGTTATTGAAGTTTTTTCTGTGTCTTTGACATAGAATTCTCCTTTTTTCCCCTATAATTAATAGTTTCTTATTTATTTTTCTTCAGGGTGTTCCTAAGATCTTGCATGTTACTTTCAAATGTTTGCTTTGGTTTGGTTTAGTTTGGTTTGGTTTGGTTTGGTTTGGTTTGGTTTGGTTTGGTTTGGTTTTTCAAGACAGTTTCTTTGTTTACCCCTGGCTGTCCCAGAATTCACTCTGTACACCATGATGACCTTGGACTCACAGAGATCCACCTGCCTCTGATTTCCAAGTGTTGGAATTAAAAGAATGCATCACTACCACCCGGATCAAATTTTTTATTTGTTTGTTTGTTTTGTTTTGTATTTTTAATTTAACCTTGTCCTTTCCTGGATGATCCAGTTCTTCTACCTTGTCTCCAAGCTTGACCTTCTGTCTGCCCCATGATCCTTTCTAATAATAAGCCTTTCTATAGAGGTTTTGATTTGATTTACTGATTTTTTTTTTATTTCAGTTTGTTTTGGGTTTTTTCTGTCTCTATTTCCATCTCTTTATAGAATATCCTGTATTTCTTTTTTTACCTCTTTAGTTGTTTATGTGTGCTCTCTTGGAGTTAAAACAAGAGTTTTTTCATTTACTCTTTGATTTCTTTGAACATATGTATGCTCATTCCTTTGAATTCTTTATTTGGAGTGTTATCAAAGTCACTCTCCTTAGTGACCATTACTGCGGCACTGATAACTTTTGGTGGAAACACATTGTTACTTGTGTTTTTGTATTATTAGGATGTGGGCCTCAGAAGTCAGACCCTTTATTAGGTTTGTTGGGTTGAGAACGTTTGTTCGTTTGTTGCATCACGCTGTTTTTGATGCGAGTATCTGCAACGTTTAAGAAAGACTGGGTTATAGTAGAATTGCGGTATTGTTTCCCTCTATTATACTGGCTTTCAGGGCAACAGGCTGCATCCCTGTCCTCCTCTGACCCAGAACACTGTCTACAACAAGTTTTGGTTGCCAGAGATAGACCCGTGAAAACAGAGTAAGAACAATCACTTCTAAAGCAGCTGTCTTTTATAGGGAGTGAAGGTTCACTGTTAGTACTTTGTGTATTAATGCACATTTTTTGAGTATACGTGGAAAGTAAGTGAAAAGAAAGAGAAAATGTAGTAAGACCATAAGTGCTGAGGTGCAGAGAAGATCATAAGTATAAGCAGGCACTTAGTGATTTAAAAAAAAAAAAAAAGCAGGGGACGAGGGAGTTTGGCCTAAGGGTCAACTAAAGGGAGGCAAACGGTTGCAATCAGATGACAGGAAAGACTCCTGGTTCTCAGAAGACTGGGACCTGCTAACTAGGCCAGGCTACAGGTCAAGGAAAAGGAAAAGAGGAGAGTAAAGAGGTGAGAGAATGGCAAGGTAAGGTAAGAACATAACGGGACCACACCCTTGTGCTAAACCGGATGTTATGTTCAGGTGGAGTGTGTATAGTGAGAGAGAGCTAGCGGTGGACTGTAAGCATGTGACATGGAGACTGGCTGGCCAGGGTGCTGGATTCTGTCTAGCGTCTCTCCTGTTCCTCCCCCAGCTCCTAGAACCTTGTCCCAGCACTGGGAGTTGCTCTGCCACGGGTGGTCTTGGTCTCCTCTCTATTACACAATATTTTATGTTATTATGAATTCTTCTCATACTTCTTACGCTGTTCACTGCTGGTCCACGCAAACACAACTGATGTTCACTTCCTGCCCTGCTGGGCTGCTGAGTCATTTATTAGTTCTAACTTTGTTTGTTTGCTCTGCAGCTCTTTTCTGTTTTCTGTGAATGGGATACTGGATCTGCCAACAGAGGTAATTTTACATCTCTCCTGTCTAATGAGGGTGCTTCGCATTTTTTTTTTTTTATTGGCTCGGAGCTCTTTCTAGAAGCTGCAATATCATCTTAAGTAGAAATAGTAAAGAAAAAAATCTTTGTAATTTTGTCCTTTTATAGGGAAAAGCATCATCCATCTTTTGTGCTTAATCTGAAGTCAGACATGACTTCAGGATATCAACAGTTTCTTCCTATTCCTAGCTTGTTCAGTGTTGATCAGCAGAAGGTTTTGGCTTTGAAAATTCATTCATCGCGTCCGTTGAGATGACAGTGTGTGTTTTACTCCTTCCTTCTTTTCTTTCATGGTCTTTCTTTTTTTTTTCTTTATTTATTTTTGTATTGAAATTCTTTGAGAATTTCCTACATTGTATTTTGATCATATCCATCCCCTCATGTCTCTTCCCAGACCCACCCCTCAATTCAGACATGCCCAACTTTCTGTTCTTAATGTTTCTGTTTGGTTTGTGACTTGTTATTGCTGCCAATGTATTCTTAGGTTTGTGGTCATCTCCTGGAATGTGATAGATCTACCCAAGGTCATAATCTTAAAGGATGTGCCCCCCTCCCCCCACCCACTCTCTCATTTTCTTTCCTGACAGTTATCAATGGTCAACAGCTCCTCAGTTAGGGATGGAACTTCATGACCACTTCCCAGACTCTATGCTGAGATTTTGTCTGGCTTTAGCTTACAAAGGTCTTATGTATGCTGTCCCAAACACTGTGAGTTCATATGTTCAACTGTTTTTATTATTTCTACATCCAATGACTACAAGAAATCAGCATTTTCCAACTCAATAACACCACCTCATTTTCTTCCAAGCTTTCTGCCCTTCTTCTGCAGTGATCTTGATCCTTGGGAGGGGGTGAGGTATATTATAGATGTCCCATTTAGGGCTAAGTACTCTTTACTTTCTTATTCTCTGTGCAATGAGTGGTTGTGGTCTCAGTGTTAATCACTATCTACTGAAAAGAAGCTTTTCTGATAAGGTTTGAGAAATACACTAATCTGGGGGAATAAGAAGTCTTTAGAAATTGGTTTAATACTATAACCCACTAGCAGAGTATTAATAGTGGGTTTTGTCCTGGGACCTATGACCTATTTATCCACAGTACTTTGTTCATAATAACTGCTCAAAATATGGGTCCCTATTTGTGAAATGAACTTAAAAATCCAATCATACAGTAGTTGGTTACATTCATTCCATCTATGCCACTAATGCATTAGTAGTCATATATTGCCAGGGAGGCAATTATTGTGGTTTGCAGGGTCCACAGCTGGAATAGATTAGTGATTAGTTTTCTTCTCCAGTAGCAAGCACAATACCTTCCAGCATTAGGAAAGCTAGTCCCTAGGGACGAGGATTCCAGATCAGTACTAACTTGATTTCTCTATTTTCCACGACTCACAGATGTGGTATCTTCAGCAATAAGGCCTTACCGTCATCCTCTGAAGGGCATCCAAGAAAAGAGGCAACAATAACTTGTAGTATTTGGAGGTTTGTGGACCTCACGGGGCAGTATCTCAATACAGACGATCCATTCCAGACACAGGGCTTTTTATTTAGTATTGTATATTTCACTGATTTTCACATGTTTACTACCATGTGAATTTATATTTAAGGAATAAATCCCATTTGGTCATAGTATATAATTACTTTAGTGCTATGGAATCATGTTTGTTGTACTTCCCTGAGGATCAGTCGTCATAAAGGATGCAAGGCTAAGTATTCATGTAACTTCTTTGTTTGACTTAAAGTTTTATCAGGCTAATCCCGACCCCACTGCCTAAGGAAATATTCTCCTCTCTTCAAAGTTTCAGAAGAATCTGAGAAAAGAAGAATGATGTCAAGTTGTCAGCTTGACAGGCTCTAGAATCACCTTTAGAAACAAGCCTCAGTAACAACACCTTACATGAGGTGTTATGTAAATCGGCATCACTGAGATGAGAAGACTTATCATGACTGAGTGACGTCATGCTTTGGGCTGGGGTTCTGGGCTGCATGAAATGCAGAAATCCAGCTAAGCATGAACACCGACTGCTCTCGGTTTCCTGACGGTGGATGCCATAATCCTGTTCTTGTCCCTTTACTGCCACGATGGACTGTTTCACCTGCAACCCTGAGCCACATTAAACCCTTCCTTTCTTGAGTAGCCTATGTTGGGCATTTTGTCAGGGCAACAAGAAAAGTAACCAATCTAGATGGGCATTAAGTAATCTGGTGTATTTAATTCAGTGAATCCACTTGGAATAAGACTTTTCTCTGTTGGAGGCTTTTGATTATTAATAATCCTTTTGCTGGCTAGTTATAGGTCTTTTCTCAATTTCTTCCTGATCATTCGTAAACTGGGATAGTGATACCTCCAGAAGTTCTTTTATTGTTCACTATCAACATAGCTATCCTGGGTTTTTTGTTTTTCCATATGAAGTTGAGAGTTGCTCTTTCAAGATCTGTGAACAATTTTGTTGGAATTTTGATGGGGGATTGCATTAACTTTGTAGATTGCTTTTGGCAAGATAACCATGCTCACTACGTTAATCCTACCAATCTATGAACAATGGAGAGCTTCCCATCTTCTGATATCTTCCTCAATTTCCTAGTAAAGAACCTTGAAGTTCTTGTCATACAGGTCTTTCCCCTGCTCGGTTAGAGTTACACCAAGGTATTTTTAGGTTCTTTGTGTCTATTGTGAAGGCTACTCTTTCCCTAACTACTTTCTCAGCCTAATTATTGCCTGTATAGAGGAAGGCTACTGATTTCTTTGAGTTAATTTTGTATCTAGTAACTTTGCTGAAGAGGTAGGAGCTCTCTAGTAGAATTTTAGGGAATATATATATATATATATATATATATATATATATATATATATTATCATATCATCTGCAAATAGCAATACTTTGACTTCTTCCTTTTCAATTTGTATCCCTTTGATCCTCTTTAGTTTTCTTATTGCTCTAGCTAGAACTTAAAGTACTCTATTGAAGAAATGTGGGAAGAGTGGACAGACCCTATTATCTTGCCCCTATTTTAACAGAAATACTTTATGTTTCTCTCCATTTAATTAGATATTGGCTATTGGCTTGCTGTATATTGCCTTTATTGTTTTTAGGTATGCCCTTGTATCCCTGCTCTCTCCAAGACTTTTGTCATGAAGGGATGTTTGAGTTTGTCAAATGCTTTTTCTGTGCCTAGTGATATGATCATGTGGTTTTTGTCTTTCAGTTTGTTTATATGTTGGATTATGTTGATAGATTTTTGTATATTAAACCACCCCTGCATCCCTGGGATGAAGCCTACTTGATCATGATGGATGATGTTCTGACACGTTTTTGGATTTAGTTTGTGAGTATTTTATTATTTTTGCATCAATGTTCAAAGGCAAATTGGTCTGAAATTCTCTTTCTTTGTTGAGTCTGTGTGATTTAGGTATCAGGGTGACTGTGGCCTCATAGAATGAGTTTAGCAGTGCTCCTTCTGTTTCTATTTTGTGGAATAGTTTGAGGAGTATTGGTGTTAGCTCTTCCTTGAAAACCTGGCAGAATTCTGCCCTAAAACCATTTGGCCCAGGGCTTTTGGGGGTTGAGAGACTTTTAATGGCTGCTTCTATTTCCTTAGGGGTTATAGGTCTATTCGGATAGTTTACCTGATCTTGATTTAATAGTCTTAATTGGTACCTATCTAGAAAATCATCCATTTCATTTAGATTTTCTAATTTTATGGAGTACAGGCTTTTGAAGTAAGACTTAATGGTCCTTTGAATTTCCTCAGTGTCTGTTGTTATGTCTCCCTTTTCATTCCTGGTTGTATCGATTTGGATACTGTCTCTCTGCCTTTTAGTTAGTTTGGCTAAGGGTTTGTCTATCTTGATTTTTCTAAAGAATCACATCTTGGGTTTTTTGTTTTTGTTTTTGTTTTTGTTTTTGTTGTTGTTGTTGTTGTTGTTGTTCTTTCTATTGTTTTCTTTGTTTCTAATTGATTGATTTTGGCCCTGAGCTTGGTCATTTCCTGACATCTATTCTTCCTGAGTATGTTTCCTTCTTTTTTTTCTAAAGCCCTCGGGTATACTTTTAATTTGTTGGTATGAAAACTCTCTTCTTTATGAGGGCACTCGGTGCTGTGAATGAGCTTCGTCTGAGCACTGCTTTCATAGTGTCCTATAAATTTGGGTAGGTTGTACCCTCAGTTTCATTGAATTCTAGAAAGTCTTCAGTTTCTTTCTTTATTTCTTCCCTGACCCAGTGATCACTGAGTAGAGAGTTGTTCAGCTCCCATGAGTATACAGGCTTTCTGTTCTTTCTGTTGTTGTTCAAGTCCAGATTTAATCCATGGTAATCTGATAAGATTCCAGGGGTTATTTCAATCTTCTTGTATCTGAAGAGGCTTGTTTTGTGACTGACTGTATGGTCAATTTTGGAGAAGGTCCCATGAGATACTGAAAAGAAGGTATATTCTTTTGTGTTTGGGTGAAATGTTCTATAGCTACCTGTTAGACCCATTTGGTTCATAATCTCTGTTAGTTTCATTATTTCTGTTTAGTTTCTGTCTTGGTGACCTATCCGTTGGTGAGAGTGGGGTGGTTAAGTCTCCTACTATTAATGTCTGGGGTTTTATATATGATTTAAGCTTTAGCAATATGTCTTTTACATATGTGGGTGCCCTGGCATTTGAGGTGTAGATGCTCAGAATTGAGATGTCCTCTTGGTAGGTTTTTACTTTGATGAATATGAAGTGTCCTTCCCTGTCTCCTGATCATTTTCAGTTGGAAGTCTATTTTATTAGATATTAGAATGGCTATTCCAGCTTGTTTCTTGAGTCTATTTGCTTCAAAAACCTTTTCCTGGGCCTTTATAATGAGATAATGACTATCTTTGTTGCTGAGATTTGTTTCTTGTATATAGCAGAATGATGGATTCTGTTTACTACACATTCATTGTTAGCCTGTGTCTTTTTACTGGGGATTTGAGTCTATTGACTCAAATGTTGAGCGATATTAATGGCTAATGATGATACTTCCTGTTAGTTTGATGTTGGTGGTGGTTGAGTGTGTGTGTGTGTGTGTGTGTGTGTGTGTGTGTGTGAGAGAGAGAGAGAGAGAGAGAGAGAGAGAGAGAGAGAGAGAGAGAGTTTCTCTTCTATTGGTTTTAATGGTGTGAAATTATTTATTTCTTGTGTTTTCTTGAGTATAGTTAGCCTCACTGGGTTGGAATTTTTCTTCTAGTGTCCTCTGTAGGGCTGAGTTAGTGAAAAGGTATTGTTTTAATTTGATATTGTTGTGGGGTAATTTGGTTTCTCCATCTATGGTGATTGAAGGGTATGACAGTCTAGGCTGACATCTGTGGCCTCTTAGCTCTTTAAGACGGCTGCCCAGACCTTTCAAGCTTTTAGAATCTCAGATTATAAATCAGATGTAATTCTGGTAGGTCTGCCTTTATATGTTACTTGGCCTTTTTTAGGCTAATCTGAAGTGGAAAAACCTGATCCCTGTGGATGGCACCTGGGATGGGCCCCTGAGCTGTATTAGAAGGAGAAAATAGACTGAACACAAAAATAAGTTACTCCCTGGTTCTGTACTGTAGGAGCAGTGGTCAGCTGCCTCTAGCTTCCGCTGCTGTGACTTCCTCATGATGATGGGCTATACCTCAGTCTGTGAGCCAAAATAAAGCCTTACTTTCTTAAGTTGCATTTGTCCAGGTGTTTTAGCACATCACCAGGAAAAGTAAAACAAGTTGGTCCCAGGAGCCCCGTCTGAGATTCAAATCCCTGGAACCTACTGGAAGACTCAGACTGAAGAGAGAGAAAGAAAGGGAGAAATAATAGACCATAACTCTCATTTAGTACAGAGAAGGCAAAAATCCAGAATCCATGATTCAGCATGCAGATCAGGCCAAGTATAGAAAACCATGGTAATCAGGGAATATTCTGCCTTTAAGCTGATTCTGAATTAGGAAAGGTTTATAAGGAAGGAACGGGTGCCCACTCACACGCACGCACATGCACACACGCGCACACATGTATGCCCATATATGTGTGTCCCCACTTGCCTGCACGTCACATACATCACAGCACACTTAGAAGTCAGAAACCAACTTGTAGGAGTCAGTTCTCTCCTACTTTCAAGGGGGATCTGGGACTTGAACGCATCATCAGGCTTGAAGACAAGTATCTTTTACCCACTGAGCCACCTCACAGGTCTGTAAAAGATTTTTAAATAAGAAAGAAAAGAGCCTTGCCCAAGCCCCAATGGACTGTCTCATCTCGTTTCCACCTGCTGACGTCCCTTTGAGCATCTGAAGGCACAGCATCACTGAGACTACAAAAGAAGTGGTGTTTGAGGCCCCATTCACTGGACTTGTATGTCTGTGTTCACAGGCGAACTGAAAAAGAGGCAGACTCAGCAAGGAGCTTGGAAGCCGACCCATTGGTGTGACGCTTCAGAGGCTCTACTGAGCCCTTTGGTGGGCTAAGGTAGGAGACTCTGGCAGAGCTGAATGACTTAGACCACTGTGTAATTGAGTTAAGAAAGCAGTTGATCATTCTGGGGGAGATGAGGAGAGGGGAAAGCAGAAAGAGCATCTGAGCGGGTCATTCCAAACCAGATGGAGAGAAATTTGTGTTGGGTCAGATTTCTCAGGGAAGTTTAATGGAAAACCAAATACCCTGCAAGTGAGCATCAGATCGGCAACTGCTCACCAAAGGATGGAAGGAAGGAATAAATGACAGAGTGAAAAAAGAGCGAGCTCAACCTAGGGGTGGACACTTATCTCCCTCCTCTGGGTATGCTGGGTACCTTTTATCCTGCAAGGAAGTATACTGGGGGTGGAGACTTCACCCTGCTTGGAGCCTTTTCAGGAGAGGTGGCAGCCATGGTGACAGCCAGAGCCTGTCAGACCCCAGGAACTAACTCCAGCAGAGCACAGCTTTGTTCCCTTTGGCCCTGGGCCAGGCCAAGTAGTGAAAGCTATCCCTGCTGAGACTGAGGAGTGGGGAGAAATGGGAGCCCCAAGGCAGCACCCCAGATTGAGAAGGCCAGATGGGTCACAGAGACTGTGCATGGGGATGGTGTCTCCCAACCATGACATTGTGCCTAGTGTACTCTTTTAAGGAAACAGTTGATACAAGCAAAGGGATCTCCTCATGCTGTCTTGGCCCTTACTAAAGTTTTATTTTAGTATCCCCTTAGCCTCCAGAGACCAATTGGCATTTGTTTGGAATGGGTAATGAGCTCTCGGAGATCCTGCCTACACTCTGTAAAAAGGTTTCATTATGCAGTGCTAGCTCCTTTCAAAAATATTTTTATTAATTCTTTAAGACTTCCATATGATATATTTTATTTTTTATTCAATGACAACTTCTCTCCCTGTAGTGCTAACTCTTAAATGAGTTTTTCTTTTATAGATTTTGGGGGAAATATCTGCAAGAGCATTAAAATAAATAAAATAAAACAATTAAAGGGTTTGAAATAAAGCACTGTGCGGACAGAAGGCACTTTTCAGGAGCCACAAGATTGTTGGGGGGAAATCTCAGTGCCTGTGTTCCCCCACTGACATAAGTTAAAGGCCAGAGAGGACCTTGAAGCCACAAGCCATAAAAACCTATTGTCACGACTGCCAATTACATGCCAGAACTAGATGACAAGACCTGATTCTGAAGATATCTCATGCTTTGGTTGAAAAGACATGAAGAAATCAAGCTAGGGGACTGTGAGCCTACTCAGTAGATGAAGATGCTTGCTTCTAAGCCTGATAACCTAAGACTGACCTCTGGAACCCACATGTAGGAGAAAGTAGTTCCAGCAAGTTGTCCTCTGATTCCCACATATGTGCATGCACACACACACACTCACATGGGGGCAGGGGGGAGCTGGGACTAAGACAGAAGCTTCCTCCCTAGTGACTGGCTGTCTTAGTGTCAAAAGGCACTATGTGAACTGCCAAGAGCGATTTGTACCCAATAGTCCTTCTCAGCCGTGGACCCTGAGTGCTGCACCATCAACATGTCAGATGAAATGTGATCATGTGTGCAACACTGGCACAAATAGTTATGGGTGTAACCAACTGCTTTCTGCATTCAAGGCTTACTCCACAGAGAAAACTCAGGTCTGGTACTTTAAACAAGAGCAAAAGTCCTTGATTAAAGAGGTTATAAGCCCTAAGGGGAAGCAATTGCTAATGTTTTCTTTAGTGGATGTGACATGCCTATCAAATTTTCTTCCAAAGATCAATGATTTTTCCCATAGATTATTGTTCCTGCTTTCCCTGGTCACACAGGCTTCTTTTAGAAGAGGGAGACAGTTACTGAAGAGATTTCTATGTGGCCAAAGGGTTAAGTTTAGCTCACTGTTGAATGGAGATGCTATACTTTTTCCCCAAGCCTTACCAAACATTGCAGAAAAGGGGACACGAAGAACATAAGTTAGGGACAAGGTAGGATGGACTTTTGTCCTCAGAGCATAACATGACCATTGAAATCTTTCAATCAGAGCGAGACCATCACAAGATTGAGCCTGCTAACATTTTCTCATGGAGAACAGGAAGAGCTCACAAGATACATGAGGCAGTTTGTACAAGTAGCTCACAATGTGTGACACTCAGGTCTACAGAGAGTTCATGAGATGGCACTATAAAATACGAAGCTCTTCCTCTCCCCAAGAATATAAGGGCTAGGGGGAATGGGGCCCCTTCTTTAGAGGTACAGCCACCAGTCAATTACCCATGCTCCTATAGGTAGCCTCCATTCACGCCCCCATAAGTAAACTCAGTTACACTCATTGGTTCACCACGCTAGACTTAAGTAGAAACTTTAACTGGTCAGTTATCGGTGACTTGTCTGTGGAAAACGGATATTTGTTTATATCCCCAAGAAAAGCAAGCATGACAATGAATTCTTCAGCTTCTGTGTAACTGGAAATGTCTTACTCTCTCCCCTATTTACAGTCTTGCCAGATGCAAATTTCTTGGCCAATGCATCTCTGTTGGCAGTGGTGATAATGGTATATATTTTAAATATAACACACAGAAACACACACACACACTGCCTTGCAACCTCCTGGTTTTCCACTGAGCAATCAGTTTGACTGAGAACCTGTTACTCGAGGCAAATCCCTTCTCTTTTGTTGTTTGTAAGAGTCTCCTTTGAATCCAGCAGTGTGATTGTATATCTTGATGTCTCTTCAAGCTTGTCTTAGTAGGTCAATGCCTTTTAAAGTTTGTATATCCAGTTATTCAAATTTAGGAGGAATTGAGCTGTTACCTCCTTTTTAAAGTCTAATTCTCTCTCTCTCTCTCTCTGTCTCTCTCTCTGTCTCTCTCTCTCTCTCTCTCTGTGTGTGTGTGTGTGTGTGTGTGTGTGCACTTGCGGAGACCAGAGAGGGCAATGGATCTCCTTTAGCTAGACTAGCAACAGTTATGAGCTTCCTGACATGGGTATTGGGAACCAAAATCAGGTCCTCTGCAAGACCAGCAACACCCTTACCTGCTGAGCCATCTCTCCAGCCCCATAACAAGCTCTTTCCCTTTCTCTTTCTCCCTCTAGGCCCAGTACTGACGCCATTTTTTTTTTTTTATGTCTTTGTTTAGTAAATATGCAGCCTCTGCTTCATCGAGAACAGTTTGTGTCACTTTATCATTTGGTGGGCTGTGTTTTCCATTTCATTGTACACAGTGTGACTTTGTTGTTGAAAATCAGATACTTGATAAAAACAGCCATGACAGCCAACCTTGGCAGCAAATTAATTAACAAAAGGATCAGCCTGAGGAGAAATCTTAATGTCTCCTCAAGTCTTCTCTGACCGTGTGTTTTCAGGGTTACGTGACTTTTTTCTTCCTTCCCTCCTCTTTTCCTTCCTTTCTTTCTTTTTCTTTCTTCCTTCCCTTCATTCTTAAAAAAAATGGTGTGTGTGTGTGTGTGTGTGTGTGTGTGTGTGTGTGTGTGTAGAGAGAGAGGCCAGAAGAGGGCATTATATCTGTTGCAGGAGGAGCTAAAGTCAGTTGTGAGCTGCCTGAGGTGGATCCTGGAAACTGAACTCAGGACCTCTGGAAAAGCGTAAATGCTCTTAACCGCCAGGCCATCTCTTCAGCCACTCTGTGTCCTTCACAACGCCTCCTTTAAAGTCTCACCTCAGCTACTCCTTAGATGACCCTGCTTCTCCACCCACAATCTCTTACCCCGAGTCTGAAGAACTTGCAACTTGCTTGACGTGCAGAGTGTTGCTGCTCACCTGAGGTCTGTACTAGGTAAAACAGAAACTGTCCTTCAGAAAGTTCCCCCAGAAAGGCCTGCAGGAGCAAGGAAGAACTCTATTCTTTCCAGTCCAGAGGAAGAAACTGGAAACCAGAATGTCACCTTCTCCAGACCTGTCTCTCCTTCACAGCAGCCCTTGCCTGTGTATGCAGGAGTGTCCTGAGCTCTCTTTGTAAGAGAACAAAACCACTTGCACCAAGATGGTGACAGTGGAGGTGGACAAAGGAGTTAGTCTGAGGTTTAATTAAGTTGAGTCTTACAGTTGACACTTTGTAGACCGGAGAAGCTGGAAGGCTGACAACTTTGTGTGATTCAACCTAATATTTTTGAAAGTAAGTTGGGACTTGGGGCTTGCTAGTTAGCTTACTGCAGAGAGCTAATGAAGGGGAAGGAATGGAGATGGCTTTGTGGGCTTTGCTAGGTGAGGAGGGAAGGCTGCCTGCTCAGGAGAGGGCATGAGGAGCCCAGCAGCCCTGCCTCCCAGCTTGCTTTCTTCACAATTCCTCTCTCCCCCCATCTTTAACTTTTCAGGGGACACAATTACCATGGGCTACATGTTTGCTATTAAACATGCATTTCTCCCACCTGGCTCCCTGTCTGACGTTTTAATGGTTTTGCTGGCTTAGCGTTTCATGGGCAGGGCACACAGAAAGAACATACTTTCAGCGCACAGTTTGAGGTCCGTGCACACTCCCTCAATGGTAATGCCATAGCAACGCGCCCTTAACTTTTTATTTCTTCAAGCCCGACCCTCATCTGGAAGGGTTCTGGGCCACATTTTCAAGCACTTTGGTGCCGATTATCATGAGGCTCCTGAGTTTATGGAGGGAAGGCTAGGAACACGCTGGAGTCTATGCTCAAATTACTATCCTAAACGATTCCATGGGGGGTTTCCTTCAGGGGTCACTGAGAGCCAGGGTGGAATGTTTTTCCTTCTCCGATTTATCCCAGGCCTTGGGGCACGAGAACCATAAATGCAGGTAATGTGTTTAATAGCCAGATTCTCTCGGCTCATTTTCCACGTCTCCCCACCCCCAGTGATAGTCATGAAACCTCACAAAGCTAGCTGGAGACACAATTTGCAGTACCCTGTTTCTGCAAAGGCAAGAGATTTATGTAGCTGAGAGGCAAAGAAAGATGACCTGAAGCCCAGGTCCCTTTTTTTTGTCTGTGGCTCCACCAGACACTAATGACAGTCCAGCAGGGAGGTCCAAGCTGCAAAGCACTGTCCGTAGGTAATAAGTTCCCCACTGCTGGCTATACAAGCAACATCCAGACTAGCTCACCGAAGGCACGTGCTACTGGAGGTGTGTGCATCTGGTTGGACGCCGAACTAGATTTCACTCCCCTGATGTGTAACTTTTGCTTTCCGTGGTTTCAGTTACCCATGATCAAATTTCAAACGGAAAACTCTAGAAAGAAAAATCTCACAAGTTTTGAGTTGCGTGTCTTTCCAAATGCTATGAGGAAATTTTGCTCTACCCTGCTGGTTGTAAATTATCCTCCGACCAGCTATCCTTGCTATACCTGCTACCCGTTGACTAGTCACATGATGTGAGGACATCTCAAGACTTGTGCTCAAGTGGCCCTTTCATGGAGAATAATAAGGCTGTGTCATTTCATCGCATGTGGGCTTCTTATTGGATATAAGGAAGGTGTGTGTGGTAAACTAAGAGAGGGAGAGTCGGCGAGCACATTCACATAGCTTAGATTATCATGCAATAGATCAAAGTTCATCACAGGGATATGTAGACTATATAAAGTGCCATTCTATCCGTTTCAGGCATCTGCAAAGGTCTTAAACTGGATTTCTCCCAGGCCAGTCATATTGGTACACACTTGTAATCCCAGCACTCGGGAGGCAGAGGCAGGTGGACCCCTGTGAATTCAAGATCAGCCTGGTCTACACAATGAGTTCCAAGTCAACCAGGACTACATAGTGAGATCCCATCTTAAGAGAAAAAAAAAGGGGGGGAGCCATATATAAATCATAAAACTTATGATAACAAGCATCTCCTGAACTAAAGCCCTCATTGTTTTGATCAACATTTATTATATTTATTAGGTACTTCCAGAATTTATTATCAATAGGAGCTGACCTCAAGGATACAGCAATGACCAGGAGGTACACATGAAGTTTACCCTTGGGGAGCATCCGTCCAGCACAATGACAGTGGCATACACGTCATTTACAGCAAGGTAGTGACCATAGCTGTGGCTCTACAGTGTTTGACCAGGTCCTTTAAACAGACATTTCCAGACCCTCTGAGGCCAAGCGTTCCTTTACAGGTGATGCCACTCAGGGTCCAGTGTCTTTAGTTCAATGTCCTCAACCATGTCTCTGTTTAAGAGTCCTATTTCCCAACCCTTTGGGGCACAGAGCACATAGGAAAGCAGAAACGAGCTACCTGTCCTGGGTCATGTTGGGCGCCACAAGGAAGTTATTCTGGAAGCAGGAACAAGAGGCCAAGGAGGGGCATAGACGTGATATCTGAGCTGTGTGCTTCTCAAAACCTGCGTCTCACTGTCTGCTTTTTAAGTCTCCTTGCATCTCTGGTTCTTCGGCTGCCACGGTGCTTTTTCCTCAGAGTTTCTACAGAAAGTTCTAGAGTTCTGGAGCTTTAGTGCTCAAACATCCTGTAGGATGTAATTCTCCGGGGCTTTGGAGCTTGTAGAACATGAATAGTGTTAGCTAAAATCTAGTTTTCATTTTTATTTATTTATGTTTATATTTCATGTGCATTGGTGTTTCGCCTATGCGTTTGTCTGTGTGAGGGTGTCAGACCCGCTGAAACCAGAGTCGCAGACAGTTTTGAGTTACCACATGGGATTTGGAAATTTAAATGGACTCCTCCAAAAGGGCAGTTTTAATCACTGAGCTGTCTCCTGAGCATCCCAAAATCTAGACTTCAAATTTCAGCAAGTTTAATGATTTTAAGTATCGAGCAGCACAGACCTAGCCTGTTAGGAAATGGAGTGTCTGATCTGTTCTCATTAGTATGTCAAGAGGGAACTTCAGAATATGCATGTTGCCTCAAGACCCCACCTGAAGTAATATAGCAGCAGTATGGAGTCCCTCGGAACAAGGTGCACACCCCAGTGTTGGCACGGCTAGTTGACAGATCCTGGATAAATCCCTTAGCTTCTCGTTGCCTCAGTTTCTTCATCCGTCAGCTGTAGACAGTTTCCTCATTCACAGGGTTGTTGAAGAACTGAATGAGCCATTAGACAGGAACTGTCCGAAGTGACTGAGCTGAGCCTGTGTCAGAGCTGTCAATGGCAGCATATGTCAGCATCCTGGAATGATTACCAAGTCCCCCAAAGCTTTCCCATGGCAGCCTATTGACCATTTTCTTGACCCAGAAGCCAAAGTGGAATGATGACAGTCCAGACTTCAAAGTAAAAGGAGATACTGTGTGTGCAAGAATAGCCCACACTTTCACAAGTATCAGAAGCTTCCTCCTTTCCAGCACCTGAGGAGAGAAGAGAGCATTTGCTCCTGTATCATCCCACCGACCCCCAGACTCCTATGCCAGAAATATGAAAGATGGTCTTGACTTTTTATACTCACGGCAATGTGCAAATCAATAAAATAGTGCCCAGGGAGGGACAGTCAATATTTGCCTCTGGTTTTTAAGGTTGTTAAAATGCACACGGGCCTGAGAGAGAACACAGACTTTCTTATCCTTCCAATACATTTGAGAAGAAGATTCAGAATACAGGAAAGTTCTCTTGGATTGCTTTGGACTCAGCTTGGTGTAATGGATGCTATGGGAAGTCCATGTGTGAGCAGTTCGTCATAAAAGTAGGTCACTGCTAACATATGACCATGGACAAGTGTCCTCTTTGGATTTGATTTGGACATGGGCGGAAGTGGCTATTTAAGTGTCTTTTTTAGCTCTGGGAGTTTAAGGTTCACTGCTACCTTTTCTTCTCAAATGAATAATGTGACAGTGTTCTCGAGGACTGATAGTTAAAAGAACAGCCAAAAACTCAGACACTCCCAGTGGCTCAGCGGTGCCTGCAAGGATGTATAGTAGTGTCCACCTTCAGAGGAAGCTACTACTCTGTGTTCCTGGCGATGGTACCTTGTGGAAAGCCAACCTTTGCCGCTAGGTCTCTAGCTTTTCCAAGTAACACCAGAAATCTGAATTTTTCTTTTTTTTAAGGGCAGACCTCACATTTTCAAAGGTTCGTTCAGAAAATTGTTGTCTGAGCTAACAACCTGTTTGGGATATGCTCTGTCCTCCCCGCCACCACCACCACCAAAAAATCCAGGGCCAGATCATGGAGCCAAAGAAGCCCTGGTCCTAAACTGACCCCAGAGTATCATCTTCAGGAGGAACTCAGGAGTGCAAACAGCTCGGCCCTCTTGCTGTGGTTATTGTTGTGCTCCAGTTCTTTCCGCTAAAAATCAATACAATCACCTTTGGCCCAAACTGGGGAAGTCCAAGCTGGGCCCAAAACCCAAAGCAAACAAGAGTCCTGCTATTTCCGGGAGTCAGTGGCCCTGAGTCAAGTGATGTTCAGAGCTCTTAGATGTTTGATTCGACTTTTCAGGTAGCTGACGCCCAAAGGCCCTGGTTATCGTCAGTTCCTGGGCAGCCGAGCTATCAAACCTTTCCCCTGGTTGAGTCATAGAATTACTTTCCCAGAATTGTTAAGAGACAAGTACCCAAGGGGTGATGGCCTCCCACCACACTGGTCCAGGAAACAGAGGGAGTTGAGCCCTTGTTCCATAGGGGCCTGTGTCCTCCTTACCCGGCATCCATTCATGGCCATGATGTATGGATATGTTCTTTTCCTTGGTAACTGCTCACATTCCACAAACCAACAAAATGGAAACCCCAGGAGGCCTGAACCTTGGCCTATCTTGCCCAAAGCTGAGTCCCCAGCTGTCATAACAGCCAGGACAACCTCGGAAGGCTACTGTCCCACAGGGTGACATCACCTGCCAACACCAAGCCATAGCCTCCTCAAACCTGAACACTTCAGTCCATCCTTGAGTTTGCATAGCACCGTGTGTCCACTGCTACAACCTGCTTAGCCACTGGAGATGCTTCTGCCCTCTTCCATGTGGTTCTAGGCCCCAGAGACAAGGCATGTTAGCAGTTGATGAATGACGTCAAGGGGGTGTTGCAGTATCTCCAAAACCAGGAAGTCCATTGCTTTCTAAAGCATTCTGCTATTTCTTTGGAGGTCTTTGTCAGATAGACTCCTCTTAGAACACATATCTGAACCCAGGTGATTTACTTACATCAGGACTGGTGTTACCTCATGGGGTCACACATACTGAGCCTGTATCCTCTTCCAAGTCACAGCCTCTGGGGCTCACAAGCATCATGTGTCTTTGAATCTTTTGAATAGTTTTAGTCAGGGTCAAACACATTTATTCTTAGTTCACTCTCCTAAAAGCAGAGAGTGATACCCACAGGTAGAAGGGAAGTGGAAAGAAGACAAGAGACGGTAACTAGGAAGTCCTGAACAGAGCACACAGCTGCCTGCCAGCACTCTTACTTTCAATGTGCGTTTTAAGGCCACATGTCTGGTTTTCCAAAATGCACCTTTCTCATTCATGTCTGAATACACACATTAAAGAAAATAAGCTCATACCCTTGGTCCCAGCCACATTTCCATGTGAATGTACTCATTAGCTATGGGCTGAGAAAACATCTTGGCCCCAATCACCCCTGGGATTCTAGACCCCCATGGAGAACATCAGGTGTGTGTGTGTGTGTGTGTGTGTGTGTGTGTGTGTGTGTGTGTGTGATTTGTTTATAAAGATGGGCTTTTCTTCTAAAAACATGTTTCTGAAAAATGTTTGTAAATGGTAAAGATCCAGTGACTGAGAGCAATAGGCCCAGGATAATGACATCATCACAAATGGCCCAGTCTCTTTGGGTGTCCAGAAAATAATAAATTTTTACAGAGACCCTAGCTGTGCCTCTCTTGCTTCTGAGGATCCTCTATCGGGAAGAACATCAAACCTCAGCCAAGGCCCTCCAGATGCCTAGCCACTAGCTTACATATCTAGCTAGGCCTCATGAGATACTCACCAAGATTTCACTGGTAAGATCCAGAACCCCTGGGCCGAGCAGGAGCAAAGCACCAAGAAACCAGACAAGTAGATGTGCCATGGCACGTGGCTAGCTGAACTTTTATGGCAGAGAATGAAAACTACATGTTCAACTGGAGACCACATATGCTTGAATACTGGGTTATTTTTTTCCCCTAAAATTATTTATCGGATAAAACAAGGTTGGACATATTGAAATCTGTGTAAAGGATCTCACTTTATAAGAGACCATCTCAAATACTTCATTTGAACAGACAGTGCTAGGTTATCAAAACTGAAGCCTGAAATAACTTCATGTCTCTGGCTTGGGGAACTAAGGAAGGTGTTCTGCCACAAGCACCAAGGGAAAACACTGAAGGCAGACAGAAGCTCTGCTTGGAAGTATGAACTTACCAGAGTAAGTCCTGACTGCTGTTGCATACAGTATTTTGACCGCTGTCAAATGACTGGTTCAGAAAGCCACAGAGCGAGTCGTCAGTGCTGAGGATCCTGGATGTCCTTGTCCTCCATGGATATACTTGTACATTAGGACATTGTCACCAGCAGTGCCAGCACCATTCACAGATTAAGACAGGACAGGTAACCTCAAGGCACAAAGGAAGACCATCTTAATAAGAATCAAAGGTCTAATCTGGCAAGAAGACATACAACTATAAACATATATGACCCAACAAGAAAGCCTAAAATGTATGAGACAATAACTGGCAAAACTGAAAACAGGCAACATAATAATAATAGCTCTGTTTCTCTTTTACCAGGATCTGCCAACATGGGCCGGATTCACACCAAGACCATGAAGTTACACCAAGACTGTGAAGAAGGCAGCTTGGATCATCATCTAGAAGAAGTACACATACCTGCTTAAGGACTTCCACAGCAACAACCATCTGCGCACAGAGATCACCATGATCCCAGTAAGGAATTTCCCAACATGCTATCGGCCTGTGTCATGCAGCTGATTAAGTGGATTCAGAGAGGTCCTGGGAGCTGTAGCTCTCTCAGGTTGCAGGAGGAGGAGAGAGGGGATGTTCCAGATAATTAAAGTGAAAATTTCTGCTTGTGCCATGTGATGTAGACTCATGTGATGTTTTTCTGAGTCAGACCCGTGAGAGGATATGTGATGTTTGAAGAGACTATAGGTAGGATCCAAAGGACAGGGATGGGGAGCTTCCATAGCTAGCTATGCAATAATTTATTGGTCTTGCATCTTCACTGATCTTCACTTTGTTGAGAAAGGCACAGCCAAAAATGTCTCCTGGCATTCTGGCTGGTTCTGGTTGCTCCCGTTAACGCGTGCTGATTCAACAGAGGAGGCCTAGCTGTTTCTGCTGGATTGTGCGACCTCTGCTGATTCATGTTTTTGTTTTGTTTTGTTTTGTTTTTGTTTTTGTTTTTGTTTTTGTTTTTTGACAATTTTTGAACTAGACTGTTGGTATCCTAAACTGGACTGCAGGTATCCTGGCAATAGAGATTGAAATAGCCCCAAAGAACTACTTTTAAATAGGTCCACATCCTCTTGTCCTATTCACCATCTTTTCTCTCCTACTTTTGGAAGGTGGACTAGAAGGGGGAGTCGAAGTGTTTGAGAACCCTTGTTAAGATAGGTTCAGAAAAATCTAAGTCTACATCCTGAAGTCGTGGCCCCGAATCGGAGATCCCTGAGGTAGATCCTGATCCCAAGGGAATACAGAAGCTTCTAGATTTCCATACTCTCTCCAGCCTGAAGGTCACTCAGCCTACAGTTGGGATGAATTTCAAAATACCATATGAAAATGTTTGAATCTGCTATGTAATGTTTTCAATATAACTGAGTATAGCTAAGAATAATATTATTTAATTGCTTAAATGTGCCATCATACATTGTGAGTAGAATAGTTTAGCAGGAGATCAATAAGAAGCCAGAAGACACAGATAGCACTCCAAACCACGAACCCTGACAGACATCTACACAGAACTCTCTACCTCAGAATGACAGAGACACATTCTTTTCAGGGAGACGTGCAGTATTCACCAAGGTATACCATATGCTAGCTTCTATATTAGAGCTCAGGGCTTCTAAAAGGGTTGAAATAACACACAAAATGATCTTTGACGGGATGAAAAGACGTTAGAAATAAGAAACAAAAACACACCAGCCACACACGTTCACAAACCAAACCCTCCTGACCAATCAGTGGCCAGCAAACAAACTATGGGCAAAACCCAAAAAAACACTTCGAGATGAATAAAAGTGAATCGAATTCACAATCCACAAAATCTGACAGGACAGAGCTAAACCTGCCAACAGGAGCCTTTATGGTTGGTTATCAGTGCTCTTTAAAAAGATGTCGGGCGGGAGAGAGACGACTGGGTGGTTAAGGGCACTCACTTCTCTTGCTTTGCTTCACAACACCCATGTGGTGACTCACAGCCTGTGTATTTAGATACCCAAGAATATAAATGAATAAATAAAGAAATAAAGCAAACAAGCAAGCTTGAAAATGAAGAACAAAAATATATTTCAATGATCCAGGGAATGGAGAGAGGGCCCAGTTCTTGCAAAGGAGTCCCAGCACCCACAACCATGTGCAAGTACAGTTCCAAGGGATTCAGTGCTCTCTTGAGCACATAAGTGGCCAGTACTCTCTGTCCTCCTTAGTGTGCACATGCATACACACAGGCAAATACCCACATACCTTTTTTTTTTAAAGGATCTTAAAAGAATATCTAAAAGCTGATGACTTAAGCGTCCATCTTGGGAAACTAAAGAAAGAACAGATGAAGCCAAAATGGCAGGAGGGAAGGAATAAAGATTATGGTGGAAATAAATGAATCACAGCTTTAAAAAAAAAAAAAAAAGAAAAGAAAAAAATCAATGAAATCAAAGGTTAGTTCTTTGAAGAGATCAACTAACTTGACAATTTTTTAAGCCAGAAAAAAAGAGAAAAGACTCAAATGCTAGAGCTAGGAATGGAACAGTGAAGTAGTGGAGATTACTCATTCCAAATACAACACACCACTACTTCTGCAGATACTGACAGGCTGATTCTACACAGAAAGGTAAAAGGACGGTAGTCAGTCATCTTGAAAAGGACAGAGAGGAAGGGCTGATGCTCCTTTGCTCCACGCTATCACAGATGACAGACTGCCTGTGTATCCATGTGTGATTCCCTCCCTACTGCTTTTAGTACAGCTTCTCCAAGTTCTCATATGAATCCGAGCAAACTGGCTGCGAAAAGACATTGCATTTGTAGCATTCCCTGCTTCTTGAAGACACAAATCACATTTTTCCTCTTGTATCTCTAGGACCTAAGAGAATGCCCCAAAGAGAAAAAAATCATTAAATATTTTGAATAGATGGGTAGATGATGCATGCTTGGATAGATGGATGGATGGATGGATGGATGGATGGATGGATGGATGGATGAGTGGATGGATGGATGGATGGATGGATGGATGGATGGATGGATGGATGAGTGAGTGGATGGATGAATGGATGGATGGATGGATGGATGGATGGATGGATGGATGGTGGGTGGATGGTTAGATGGATGGATGGATGGGTGAATGAGTGGATGGATGGATGGATGGATGGATGGATGGATGGATGATGGGTGGATGGATGGATGGATGGATGGATGGGAGGATGGGAGGATGGATGGGTGAATGAGTGGATGGATGGATGGATGGATGGGAGAATAGATGGTGACTTCAGAATTATTTGCCTTTGTACAATGAATGAGACGAAGTGATTTTCTAAATGAGTAACCCCCATAAAACACTCAACCAAAAATCCAGGCTACCCCATCTCCAACTCCTCCATGTTCTCCTATGTAACTAGTATGGTGTCACTCACTATATCAGCATCAAGTGGAGGATTCATGGGTTGTAGTGGATGGACATCTAAATGTCCTCTGGGTATAGGTTCTGCTATCCTTGGATGAGTGAGTTTGTTTGGCCTTGTCCAAGTATAGTTGGTAGAATTAGCCTTATATTTGAAAAGCCAACTTAGTAGAACACTTCATCAAATCTTTCAAAACAGTAATGTCTAAATACAATATCCTAGTTCTCTAACATCCTACAGCCACTTGGAGCTCCTTTTGTAAGAAGTTTTCACAGCGCCCTATCAGAACTCACAGTGTGTTCTGGGCAAAGGAACTTTAATAATCTCATCACCCTGTAAACATGCCCTAAATTGGG
This sequence comes from Arvicanthis niloticus, assembly GCF_011762505.2. Lineage (NCBI taxonomy): Eukaryota > Metazoa > Chordata > Mammalia > Rodentia > Muridae > Arvicanthis > Arvicanthis niloticus. The sequence continues at coordinate 16,524,530 of NC_047675.1, read as the reverse complement.
TAGTTTGAGATAAGCTGTTAGTTTATATCACTGGCTGTCTTAGAACTCTCTCTCTCTGTAAACCAGGCTAGCCTCAAACTCACAGAGATCCACTTGCCCCTGCCTCCTGAGTACTGGGATTAAAAGTGTGGGTCATCACCCAGCTTAAATTTCATTTTTTTATTGCCAACAGAAAGAACACTGTAGCTAGGAGCTTTGGGGTACCTGGAATTGGACAGGTAGTCACATGCGTAGCAGAGAGGGCAAGGGAATTTCTTCTGGTCATTATTACTAAGAAAATGCCCCCAAAGAGAAAGAACCATTATGGGAGGAAAGCTCACAGTTCACCTCTGAGTCTCTATTTTGAAGATATTCTAGTCCAAAATTGGATTCATTCTTGGAGATTTCAGCAAAGAAAGTGGCTTAGTCTAATAACAGAATTTTAAGTCTCTTGTTTTTTTTTTGTTTTTTTTTTTTTTTTACCAAGACACTCACTCAAGGTCACTCTGGCGTCAGCCATGAGAGGTGTGAGCAGGGCTGACTTCCACACAGTACCTAGAAGCAAGTTTAAAGCTTGCTCACGAATTCCCCAAACCACCCAATTATCTGGTTCTCACAGCAATGGTCTACTATGTATGATAATTTCTTCCCCTAGGAATGCTAAAGATACTCCCCTGCCACCATCATAAAAAAGAAAAAGAAAAAAAAAATTAAAAAACCAAAACGAAACAAAACAAAGAAACAAACAAAAAACAAACAAGCGTAACCCTTGTTAAGGGAAGACAAGTCAGAGTTTTAAAGTAAGAAAGTTAGACATTTTCCCACTGGTCTCCTAGGACTCATCTTTTATTATTCCAGAAATGTTATCGTTAAAGCCATCTATATCTTTAATCTGCTTTTTGAAGTAGCACTTTATAGCAATTCTACAGAGAGTTTTCTTTCAATGGCCATTAAAAAACCCTTAAAGATTAGTAAAAAGCTGAACTTCAATGCAAAATGGGATTAGGATTTACCTTTTCCCTAGTTTGATTTTTCAGTATGTAAAGACAGAACTGGACCCTGCAGCCGGAGAGGAAATGTGGCCTTTTTCTGCGCCTACGAGACACCTTGGCTCGTGGAAATGTGCTCTTGAATGACATAGACCCCCCTTACAGCACACTTCTTTGTCAACTTGGCTGCTGCCACGGAGACACATTTGGGGGGGGGTGTTTTTATTTTGTTTTGTTTCAGAGCTGGACATTGAATCCAGGATCTCAAGCTAGGCGGGAACGGCAGCGCAACCTTCAGCTGCATCTATTTGAGAAGGTTAGCTGCAGCACATACCATGAACCAGAGGACTTGAGAATCTCGCTCTGTGTGGTTAGGGGTGGGGGGGACAAGGAAAGCTGACCAGCACACACCAGTGCTCTCTCCATGCCTGACCAGCTATGTGCCTGTGGACACATTAAAAGGAAATTGAAGTGCCCGGCTCCCTGGGAACTAAAGGGACAGAAGATTAATTAGCGCCAGTAGACTCATCCAGAACCATATAAAGAAATAGAGATCTGGAATTCCAGTAACCCTGGCACCGGCTTTCCGGAATCTCAAGGGATTCTTCCTGCCCCACTTTTAATCCCATTGCTCCTTTTGTGCTGAGGTGTTTTGTTTGTTTGTTTGTTTGTTTGTTTGTTTGTTTGTTTTAAATAAGATTGGACTTTTATGTATCCCAGGCTGGCCTCAATGCAGCTAAAGATGACCCTGAACTTCTGACCCTGTCTCTTCCTCCTGAGTACATGTACAGACATGTAACACAATGCCTAGAACCTTCAAGGAATGGTAACATTCAGTCCTATTTTAATAGTAAGATTTTTTTTCTGTTATGCTGATTATTAAATTATCTTCTGTTTGTACAAACTGATTTCTACATATGAATCAATAAAAATCCATTTTCAAAAAATGTATAGAATAAATTTACTGAATCAAAAGGAAAATGCTAAGTACATATGGATCTAAGAGGTTCATAGACATGGCAAAAATCATAAGAACAACGCACACACATAATTTAAGTCTAGAAAACTCTAACCAGCCCAGCCATGGTTTGAATATGAAACAGCCCCAAGGCTCATGTGCTTAAGACTTGGTCATTGGCTGATGATGCTACTTTGGGAGGTGATAGAACCTTTTAAGAGGTAAGGGAGAGGGGAGAGAAATGGGTCACAGTACTCATGCCTTTGAAGATTACGCTTTGTCCCTTGTTCTCTCTGTCTCTCTTTCTCTGTCTGTCTCTCTCTGTCTCTTACACACACACACACACACACACACACACACACATACACACACCAATCCCAGCCATCTTGTAGTGAATACCTCTGCTCAGTCACATACCTGGCCACTGCTATGTTCTGTTTCCACTTCTGGTAGCAATGGAGTGAGCCAGTGACAGTGGACTCCCCCCACCCCCGCATCTGACTTGGGGATGAGAACCTGATGCACATGCCTCATGGTCAAGGACTCAGGCCAAGTAGTACAAGGTCCTCTGCTCTACGTGCAGTGCTTCCTCCCTTCATGTGGCCAACTCCCAGACAGAGAGATATGGTGTCCAGTCTGATGAACAGGGTGGAACCCAAGTGATGGAGCAGGAGAGAAAAGGAAAAGGCCATGGGATTCTACATCTGACCAACAGGGAATTCACTTAGGGAATCTGTCCACAGGGTTAAGCTTTGGAAAGCAACACTCAGCTCCCCAAACAGCCGGACTCTAGACTTCAGGCCTTTTCTTTTTGCAGCAATCTGCCTGTGGCTCAAAAAAAAAAAGAAAGAAAAAAAAAAAAAAAAAAAAAAACCAGCTCAGATCTGGCCTCCTGGCTCAGTGTCAGTCTCCAGGGGATAACCCCAAAAGGGGTGTGTGTGTGTGTGTGTGTGTGTGTGTGTGTGTGTGTGTGTGTGTGTGCTAAGTCAATACAGGGCATCTGACAGGGATGGGTACCAATAGGAAGAATTACAAGGCTACATGGGACTAATCTTTAGCATCCCATTTTTTTTCCAGTGGATTTTTGGGTTGTAGTTGCCATGTGCACCACTGTAGGAGATGTTGGGGTCCATTTGTCTCTATGCAACAGAGATCTGTAGCTCCTTACCGTTCTGACTCCCGATGTTTCCAAGTGCCTTCTAGGAAGCAAAGTCAAATGGCAGGACTAAAATTTTTCTAAGAGCTTCTCTCACGATGTAGAGTGTGTAGAAGACAGTATTTCGCCTTGGTGCTAACGCATGCAAGAACCGAAGACATTTACTAAACAGTGAGTTTACATCACAGGGCTTCTGGTTATACCACGACCCTGGCAAATGGCAGGTTCACGGGGAACTTTTCCGGTGGTCACCAGAGATGCCCTGGTCCAGCCAGTAACCCTCCCTTGGTTCCTTTTCTCATTAGCAAAGCTCAGGCGAGTATCTGTATCCAAAGTCTTCATAGCATCCTTACTATTCAAAATGACAGAGGCTAGACCAGCTTCCTGTAACAGGATCTTTAAAGAGTTTCAATTCTACCCATCCAATTAGAAATAGAGTCAGTGATACATGCTGGGAAAATAAATGTAGTGAGCTGCAAAGGAACTTGAGAGGTCACATGCAGTTTAAATGTAGGAAAGAAGGAAAATCAAAATACCTGTGTTGGATGACTGTAGTTTATAATCTACATGAATCATCTTTAGCACAATATTTGCTGGTCTCGGCTGTTGGGGTGCAGTGTGGTTTCTGCATTATAAAGCAGACTTTATAAAAGTATAAGAACCGAGTCATGTGAGAATTTGCTTTGCTCAGATACAGTCAAGTCTGATGGAAACAGGAGGGAAGAAGAAAGGATTTTCAAAGAATAGGGCTCCTCAGAGAGCTGTGAATCCACTAGCTGCTCCACCAGTCACAGTTTCCCTGTGTCTCAGTGAACACCTTGTCCTAGGAACTTCACACATGATCCCTAATGTACTTCATGACTTGCCCCCCACCCCCCAAACAGTCATGTGCTAGAAGCAGGTCTCACTTTGGTGGTGACAGGTGGTAGAACCTGGGAGACACTGGGGGCTGTGTCACAGGTAATTAGGACTTCACTGGGAATATTGTGCTTTTCTCTTTGGTGCACTAGCACTCAAAGGCAATTTATACATATTTCCAGTTGGGTGGATATCTGGTCGATCAGCTAGTTGTTTGGTTGACTTCATTTGGTTTTTGTTTGTTTGGTTCTGGAGGGGTATGTGTTGTTGTTTGGTTTGGGTTTTTGTTTTATTTGGAGTTCTGTTCTGAGATAGAGTCTCACTCTATAGCCCAGGCTAGTCTAGGACTCACTATGTAAACCCTGGCTGACTTCACATTTGAGGTGATCCTCAGCCTTCCAATTACTAATGACAGGCCTGAGGCCCATGCCAAACTTGCTTGTGTCTTGATGCTATCTGTGAGGCTTTCACCAGAACCATTCATATACCAACAACATGGTCTTAAACCTTTAGAACTGGGGCCCGTTGACTTCAGTAAAACCCCCAGTCTCTGATACTTTCTCACAGCAGCACAACATAGACTGACACACATGCTCTGATCATGCATATGGCCTTCTTCCTCCAGCACAGAGAGGAATGACAACATAGCAGGATTGATGAAGGCGATAGAAAAAAATACTTGAAACAGTTAGGCCTAATAGCATCTGGAGTTGTTTTCAAAAACTTCACAAACAATGGACGCCAGTCATTACTCATCTGTTCTGTCATGGCAGGTGACATGCGTCTTTGTCCATCGAGCAGGCCACTGATGTTGCTGGAAAGAGGAGCTGAATCTGCTGGACCATCTCTGCCCTGGGGAGTGGGAGGAGGTGTGTCATCAACACCCCTAGATGAAAACACAAGCCTGAGGTGATTTGGTATATAATGGCTCCCTAGTTCTTTCTGATATACAAGTCTGAAATGAATGTTCTCTTTTGACTAAACCCCAATCCCCACAGTGAAGCCTCCTCCTTCTTTGGCCACTTCCTTCCTCCCATGTTCCTTTCCTATTATACCACGTTGGTTCATTTTGTGTGCATATATGCACATACATTTGATACAATGCTTCCCGTGGCACTCCTGTTTGGGTCAAGGAGCAAGTTTAAGAGTTACTTCTCTTCTTCCACAGTGCCGGTCCCAGGAGTCAAACTTAGGTTGTCAGGCTTAGTGGCAAGTGACTTTACCTGACTTCTCAAATCCCTATCTTAGGGTCTGTTTTAGGGGCAACCCAAATCATGACTCTGATGTTTCTCTTCTTAATACTGCTACAGAGACTACCACTAGAAACAGGGCCTTGCTCAGGTTAGGAACATGCTTCTGCCCCCCCCCCCCCCCCCCATGTCCCCAGTCCTGACTATCTTTTATGCCTGTAAACTTAATCTTGTTGTTTCAAGAATGAATACTCAGGGTATTTCAAAGGTCAAAATCCAGGAACATCTACCAAACCATCTTTTTAAGCAAAACTCTAGGTGTCCCCTTTGCCACCCATTGGCTTGTAAGGCCTGAAGACACTGGTGAGTCAAGCAAAACGCACAAAGGTCACAAGTCAGAGCCAAGCACTGATTGTCAGATCTCAAAAGGCAATCCAAAGGTTTCTGTAAAGTATCTCACGAGGGGAATGCAAAAGGCAGTTTGAGGGCAGTAGAAAGCCACTTGCAGCCACCGGGTCTCGTATAGTCACAGTTGAATCATAATTTTAATGCCAGACATGGCATTTATTAAAGGAGCCCTTGATAGGGGGAAAGCAGAGCATTAGGGATGTCGAGCCACAGTCCCGGTGGTTGATTTGGAAATCCCTGCATCTAACACAACCTTGTACTCTTCAAAGAGGGAAGAAAATGCTTCTGAGGCTCACCCTGCCTCCATTAGAGGACTAGATTGTCATCCGTGGATGGAAGTCTTTTCTGGGAGACACCACCAATGCTTGCGATTGAATAGTCTCCCTGGCTCTGTGTTGCCTCTGCTGAGAGGAAATCTCTCCTCTGCAGCAGTTCTCAGCATCTTGCCATCTTCCCAGGCTGAATCCTGATACCTCTGCACCCTCCCCCACATTAGCTTGATATCCTAATGTGACTAGAAGGCTGCAGAGACTCTCCCAATGATCAATGACAGCTCCAATCAAAGCCACCCAGACAGGCCATGCACTCACGCGGCTGCTTGATATAAAAGGTGTTTTATTTCTCATCCCTTTATTTTTGTCACTGAAAGAATGCTTCCCGTGTGTGGATTAATTAAAGTGTAAACATTAAATATTGATTGACGCATTATCAGCATGGAGCAGTAGCCTCCCGACAGATTGATTCCTGCCGTGATTTATTGTCATATTCGGGGAGTCATCACACTTGATAACCAAGAGGGACCACCTGCCTCTCTCACCATGCCTCCTCCACTCCTTTCTCCTTTCTCCAGTCCCTCCTCTTATTCTTCCAGGTGACATCTGAGTTCCAGTAAGTAAAACATCTTCATCGTACTGTCGAGGGAAGAAAGCCTGTAGCCTGACACTTGTTTTGTGTGTATGCATGCCTCTGTATGTCTCCCAGACAATTCTCAAATCAAATGATGTGCCCGAACGTGGAAATGAACAAATCTGGGCTCTTCTAAAGGGGATTTCTGGGTAACAGAGGCTGCCCCTACTGTGCTGTAAACAGTATAAAATAAAGGAGTGCGTGGCAGCTGCAAAGAGAACAGAATACTACCAGGAAAAAAGAAAGGTTCGGCTGTCAGTCTTCTTGCTTCTCTGTGGAACCAGACAGAGGACAGTAACAATTCATAGTTACAACTGGCTATATGCCTCTAAAGAGATGAACTCACAGACCGCATCTTAGCAGGCTGACTTGCACATAATTGTTGTTTTTACAGGTGGAGAAGGAATCAAGCAGTGATTTCATAGGATTCAAAAATCATATTTTTAAGCTCCTTTTGAAATAGGGTATCATGCTGTCTGCCTATTTTCTTTCAGTAGGAAATGGCACAAAGGGTCAATAACAGGTCAGTCGGGTGTAGCTTGTGCTTGTGTGTGTGTGTGTGTGTGTGTGTGTGTGTGTGTGTTTTAATCAACTTTTACATAATTTCCTATGAAAAACCCACTCCAACCTGCAAGGTACCCAATATCATTTTATCAAATATAATCAACCAAATATAACCAAACAAGGCTTCAGGTGGCCAGCAAGTCAGGGGAACCCCCATCTGAACACCTGCCCTCAGAGCGAACCCCCTATCACCCAGGGTCTGATGCACAGCCTCAGATGGCTTTAAAGTCTTCAAATTTCATAGGTACTTCTTGGCAGCACCCTGACCACAGACAACTCAACAGAGAAGCATTTAGCCTTTTCTCTAAATCCCAGAGTTAGGACCTGGTAAGAGAAGACAGAAAGCTGTGCTCCAGTCAGAACCCAGGGAGCTCGACTCACTATCATGGAAGTGAGAGTCTGGTCTCCAATGATTATCAGACTCACTATCCAAAATGACCAGAAAAGAAAACCAGCTTTTTAAAACACACACACACACACACACACACACACACACACACACACACACACACACACTGCCTCTCTGCCACTCCAGCCCTGGAGGCTCTTGCAGATGACTTAGGATCCTGCTTGTCACACTCAAGGCTCCAGGTCCCATCTGTGTTTCTATCACATTTCGTAGGTCAGGTTACCCAGTGTCTTTTTTTCTTTTCCTGTTTCTGAGCTAAAATGCCCTGGGAAAAAAAAAGAAAGAAACTTGGGGGGAAAAGGTTTTTTTCTGGCTCACAGTTCAAAAACACACAGTCCAACACAATCAGAAAACAGCCCAGTGTCTGTTTATGCTCAGCGGGTTTCTCTTTTTTATACAGTTCAGGATGCACCCATAGTGAGTGGGTCTTCCCACCTCAGTTAACCTAATCATAGCAATTTCCCCTAGAGACCCATCTCCCAGATAATTTTAGAAGACTAGTGAAGTTAGCTATCATGAGCCCTGCTTTCTCTAGGCTCACCCCCTCAAGCCACACCTCCTGTCTTCTTCCTCTGATTCTTTTTGAAAATGCCCTATATCAAGTAAAGCATGATTAGCTACTTTCCAGTGGCCACATCTTTGCCAAAACTCTATGCTCTGCATAGTGGCAGCCTTTGACTATAGAAAATGTACTAGCTGCTCACCGAATTCAGAAAGTACCCTGCTAGAAACACACCCTGCTGTCATAACCTATGAGAAAGGCTGGGTGAGGATGTCTTTAGCCTTCGTGTGTGTGTGTGTGTGTGTGTGTGTGTGTGTGTGTGTGTGTGTGTGTGTTCATCCTTTTTCAGTGTTCTGTTTGTTGAGCACTCAGAGTTTAAGTTACCTTCTGGATATTACATTAGCCACATCTCAAATGTTCTGGTATGTGCTATCCTCATTTCTAAATGTTTCTTTTTTTTTTTTTCTTCCTGTCTCACCTCAAGAGCTAATTGGAAAGATGGTTTGAAACTTCTAAGAAAACATATCTGTATCATATTTTCCAGAAACACTAACTCCTGTGAATTCTAAGATTATCTGAACTTCCTAAAACTGTCCCTTTCACATCCATTTCATCGCTTTTAAATTCAAAGCAGCCTCGACTGATACTGTCTCTCGTGTAAGGCAGACGCGGGGTCAGTAGCAGCCTAGATGAGTGGATTCTACAGTTTCGTTCAGTCACACAGCAGAGCAGATTCATCTTAAAGCCTCTGGGCTCCTGACAAGATTCATTTTCCCAAGAATATTTTCCTTAACATCTGGCATATGCTAAGGTACCGAGAAGCTAAAACCCTTGTCCCCGTGAGCATTTGCTTCTGGAACTGTCTTTCAGTGAGGTCAAATATGGGAACACAGGACCCCTGGGGACCGGAAAGGAGCCTGGGATACAGATGAGTGGCAGAAACAAGCAATGCCTGAATCAGTGGAGCAGATCTCTGTCTGTAGGAGTCCAGAATATTCTTGCAGGTCTTCCTCACCAACTCCCGGGAGAGCTCAAATGATGTGTCGCTCCACACTATTCCCTTCTAGAAACCTCCATTGTCCCCTCCCATGACACAAGGCCTTCCTCCCTGCAGACAGCTGCTAGACACCTTCCGTGCCAGGCAGAGTACCAAGCAGGTCTACCCAGTACCTCTTTCTACTTTTTCCTAACATGGACATACCCAAGGTCAGTATCTCAGGTTCATGGCCTCAAACTCACTCCAAGACAGGCAGGCTGAAGCTAATTCTAGGTTCCACATGATTTTTGTTTGCTTTGCTTTTCTCCTTGGGAGGAGCATTTGAGGAAGACTCTGGAAGTCCCTGATTTACTATCCCCTGCTGTCTAAATACACAGAAGTTTTGTTTTGCTCCAATTTGGGTTCTCTGGGATTGGGTTCTTAGAGACTGAACACGGGGCCTTGTGCATGGTAGACAGGTTCCCTACCTGTCTTAGTTAAGGTTTTACTACTGTGAAAAGATACTATGACCAAGGCAAGTCTTATAAAGGACAACATATATTTGGGGCTGGCTTACAGGTTCAGAGGTTCAGCCCATTAACATCAAGGTGGGAGCAGGGCAGCATCCAGGCAGGCATCGTGCAAGAGGAGCTGAGAAAGAGTTTTACACCTTTATCTGAAGGCTGCTAGCAGAATACTGGGCTTCAGGCAGTTAGGATGAGGGTCTTAAAGCCCACACCCACAGTGACACACTTACTCCAAGAAGGCCACACCTACTCCAACAGGGCCACACCTTCTAATAGTGCCACTCCCTGGGCCGAGTATATGCAAATCATCACATTCCACTGAGCTGCAGCCCAAGTCTGTGTGCAAACCTTCTCTCAACTTTGTCACCATCATCACAGTCATTGTCTTCACTATCTCAACAAGACACAATCATAGCCGGGCAGTGGTGGCGCACGCCTTTAATCCCAGCACTTGGGAGGCAGAGGCAGGCGGATTTCTGAGTTCGAGGCCAGCCTGGTCTACAGAGTGAGTTCCAGGACAGCCAGGGCTACACAGAGAAACCCTGTCTCGGAAAAAAAAAAAAAAGACACAATCATAGACAGGCTAGCCTTGGTGGTACATGCCGGTGGTACCAGCATCTGGAAGACAGAAGCAAGAGTATCAAGAGTTTGAAGACAGCCTAGGCTAGAAAGCAACTCTGTCTCAAAAAAACAAACAAACAAACAAACAAACAAGCAGCAGCAACAACAAAAAGAGACACATTACAGACTCCATTAAACAAAGAATCACCTTCACCGCTCTCATTTTGAGTAGCCAAGGACTGTGACAGACATGATGTCACCAATGTACCCTGAGACAGGCTACGGTTTAAGAACAAGGACTTAAGAGCAGATCACCTAGGTTTAGTCCACTCGTTGGGTGAGGGTGGTGGTAGGCTTTTTCTTTAGTCTCAGGAGAGTCTACACAAGAGCCAAGTGCCCATCAAGGCTAAACCACACCTGTTCTGACACAAGTTCATGGCATCTTGCATCCCAGAGGCTGGGTGTAACCAGAGGCTGGGTGTGACTTTTAAGCCGAGCCCCCGAGTATCAAATTTTGACATCTTTGGTGTGGCGTGGCCAGAGTTCTGTAACTCAGACCCATGAATGACAACAAATGAACCTTAAAAAGTTACCTGGTGGTGAAGACAAAGAGGAAGAAAAAAGTAATCAGATTACCAGTGCTGTGGAACCTGAGATAGGCCTGTTGTATGTAGGGGTGGGGGAGGAGGGGGCTGGGGAGACTAGAGATGAGGTTTTGTTGCTTCAGAAAATCCCTCCCCAGAGGTCTCGTGACTTGGGGGTAGAGGGTGGCTTCCCGGCAGCACAGCCTAAGACAGAAAGCCGAATACCTGGAAGTCGTTGAGGTTGTGCTTCAGGGAGAGGGCAGCAAGAACGAGACAGAAAGGCCATGCAAAGCTGTGGTCTTCAGTACAGTCTAAGTCAGGCCGGATGGAAATGAAAAGACCCCACCCCTACCCCACGTGTTCCTTGGATCACCTCTCCAGCTGGGGCCAGCTGTGCTTTGTGAGCTGCTTAGGAACAATGGGTCTAATTCTCCAAGGGAAGTGGCAGCTCTGAGCCTCTGGAGCTGCTGGGGAGGGAGGAAGTCCCTTGACCCTTGACCCAGCAAAGAGATCTGAACCAGGCTTCAAGGTGCACATAGAGCCCTGGTGTGAAGACTGAAGCTCCATCTGTGTGCGGCATGCCAGTGGCTACCCACTAACCCCGGAATTGCTGGTTCGTGGTGCTTTCCAAAGACCAGCTCTCTTAGGTGGTACCCACCCCTTAGTTGTCTGCATGCAGTGTGCTCTTCACTGCATGAATAGCCCTGTGGTCACACCACTGCTCAGCAGAGCTTCCTGTGCAGAGATGCCCTTGCAGGAATGACCAGAAAATATCTCATGAGCTTTAAGGCACCAGTTGTATCTCTCATCTCTCATCTTAGCCTAGCACCTCACCGGCAAACACAGGGTGACGTGAGATCTATCTTCAAAGGTTTCTCCATCTTTCCTCTCAATTTCACCTCAATAAAAAAAAGCACATTTTCCAAACAATAGAAGATTTATTAAAGAGACCTTCAAACTGGTACACTCTTCCAAAAACCAAACAATAGCAACATCTCATTTCTAACCTGGGAAGACAGAATGAAGACAGAAGCATTCTTCTCCCTGCTTCTACTGGAATCTAAAGTTCTGTCCAGACAACTCATGGATGACCTCGGCCAGAAGATGTGGGACCTTGAGAGGTTTACTCATGCAGACAATGCAGCCATCACTCTGGGACAGTGGTTTCGGCATGTCCGGAGGAATGTCTCTGACATCCACATGTCACTTCCCTGTGGATATATTTCAGACTAATGTACTTGGAGACAAAATGCGGCTGCATTTATTAAAAAGATTTCTGGGAGGCACAATAGATAGCATATGCTGTTATCTCACATGGGGGCCAAGGCTCCTTCAATACCCACATTAATTCAGAGACAAAGAGTTGTAAGAACATCATGCCTGTGTGGCCAAGGACCCCAGAGTCCTGCCAGAGCTGGTGTCAGAGGAGAGAGTGCAGAGGCTCTTTATCTGGGAGCCCAATTGAGCTGTGTGGAATATTCCCTGCAAGAAGTTGCAGCAGCGGCAAACACTGGTCCATTTTTGAATTTCCAGAGTAAATTATCATCTATAAGGAAGAGTACCAATTGTTTAATTAAGAGACACCTCAAGGAGCTGGAGAGAAGGGTCAGTGCTTAAGAGCACTGGATGCTCTTCCAGAGGACCCGGGTTTAATTCCCAGCACCCACACAGCAGCTCACAGCTGTCTGTAATTCCAGGATCAGACTCCTTCACACAGACATACATGTAGGCAAAACAACACTGCATACTAGATAGATAGATAGATAGATAGATAGATAGATAGATAGATAATATATTTAAAAAAATAAGAGACACTATGCCATAAAACATAAAAGTTTACCTGGTGTTCTAAAAACAAGGGTCTGGAAAAAAACACTTTATTGTTTCTTCTTATGAAGTAGTGTTTCCATTTTTTAAATTAACATGTACAAACAACCCCCCTCATGCTGGTGTATTATTTCCTAAAATTATATATGAGTTTAGAAAAGTTTGGAAAAAAAATAGTTTTAAAGTTTGCTAAATGCTTACCATTTAAATCAGGATATCCCCCAAAATAATCCCTTTAAGTTAAATATCTTTGGTAATAAAGGCAAATTAAGGGACAATAAATTATAACTTCTAGGCTGACCGACAACTAATTATAGATATTATAATTAAGTCCGGTTTCCTACACAGGCATTTATCTTAATAATCATCTCATCCATTAGCATATCTTAAAAGGGTTTCACAAAGCAGGCTGTGGCACTTGAAGGGACATCTGAGCTCCTCCCTAGGCTATGAAAGGGTATAAAATCAAAAGAGATGAAATTGCTTTAAAAAGAAGTTTGGGATAAATATAAGTTGAAAAATTCAGATTATAGTCATAAAACCCTAACTTAAAAATATTTATCCTAAGTACCCTCTCCGACCAGCCACATGAAGGAGATTTGACATCCTAAAAATCTACAGTCTCCACAAATCTGTTCAAAGTAGCTTTCACCCTCACAGACTTGTACTGCATTCGTGGAGAAGTGCAGTTCAGACCGGAACTTTACAGGGGACTCTTGGGTTCTTTCTAGAAGTCCTGATCTTGTTCTGTGACCATTGTAAATAGGACTAATAGTTGACAATAGGGATGAGAGCAGAGTGATTCCCTGTCCCTGCTCATTTAAAAACTTCCCTGGCCCGTAGTCAGCTGAGCTCTTGGGATTATGTGCAAGGCACAGAGGGCCTGTAGTATGTCTGCTTTCTCTGGGGCTCCTTTCTGCCAGCCTGCTGTAAGAGTTCACATCTTAGATGAGCTGGGGAAGTCAAAGATGCTTTAAAAGATCCTTGGAGAAGTCCCAAGGTGTTACAAAGCCCACAGGTGCATCCACCTCCCTCTGGGGAGTCTCCAGGATGAACAGTTAAGCCTTCTGATACAGCTGGTGATTCAGCTCCGGCCACTCCTCAGCTGCCTCCAATAATTGTCCAAGGCACATGGGCAAGCTGCACCAGCAAAGGGTACTAGGAAGGTCAGACTGCAATAGAGCATGCCCTGATTTTATCCTGGAGATTGAAGCACAAATCACCTTGATTTCGATTTGGCACAGGGTTATAAAATGTACTTGTAATCACTGATAGTGTGTAAGATCAGGCTCAAGCATGGGACACCACATTTTACATCCCTGGTAGAGTTTTCCCTAATGCAGCCATAAATCAGCCCAGAAAGCAGGTACTTGGTCCATGTTAACAGATAGAGAGAAACATTTGGCCATTAGGACGGAAATGTTCTTGGAACTTGGGGCAAGCTTAAAACTTTGTATCAAAGCCACACTAAGTGCCCTTTAGGAGACAGACCACAGTGGAGCTTTTAAAGGAGGCCAGAGAGGAGCATGAACCACGGGTTAGCCCGTAAGAATGCGGCACAGGCAGGCCAAACCTGCAGAGAAATCCCTCTGAATTTTAGGCAGAGATGCAAAATCTTGACAAGAAAGAAAAAGCAAAGCTGCAGACACTAAGCAACATGGCTCTCATGCACATATTTTGCTACACACATTGAAACGTGGAAAAAAGAATAAGGTGTGCCTAGAAGAATGGGAGAAAATTTACGAGTCCAAACAGAAAACCAATGTCCAGAAGAATAGCAGCAGGGGTGTCCCCACCAAGTCTCTCTGGCCAGTTTCCACGGAATATTATATCAGATTAATATATTCCAGGAAAATAAATAATTGGAGTTCTCTTCTTTGACTCTCAGAACCAGCAGTCATGCACTTTATAAATGTCTAAAGAATCATGAATGTAAACTCTTACTGGTCTGTGGACGTCCAACTCAATATTAGAAAAAAAGGTAGAGACGCCGGGCGGTGGTGGCGCACGCCTTTAATCCCAGCTCTCAGAAGGCAGAGGCAGGCGGATTTCTGAGTTCGAGGCCAGCCTGGTCTACAGAGTCAGTTCCAGGACAGCCAGGACTACACAGAGAAACCCTGTCTCAAAAAAAAAAAAAAAAAGAAAAAGAAAAAAAGAAAAAAAAAGAAAGAAAGAAAAGAAAAGAAAAAAGGTAGAGGATTCATCTTCAGCTTGATGTGGGGAATCTAAGTTCAGACCCAGGGTCTACCTAGAAAAACTACTTCCCAGACTTCCCTCCCGCCCCGCCCCCCAGACCATTGACCCTGCCACCCAGTCTTATTCTTCTGCTGACTCGGAAGGGTGAAGAAGACAGGGATCAAAAAGTAGTGATGGAAGTCACTGTTGACATTATTTTTCCCCACATTACTCAAGACTTCTCTTTGACCTAAAGCCAGGAAGAAAACACATGAATATCAAGTTCTTGTTTCTGAGTGTGATGTAATATCAGACAGGTTGAGAACTGAAGCAGAAAATCAAGGGGGGGGGGGGGGAGAAACGGGGCCCCTGACCTGAGCCTGAGCCCTGGGGTAGACTGAAATGGGCAAGCTTCGGGGATTCTTGTACCAGATTCTTACTCTATGATCTACCTTCTGCCATTAGAATGGAAAAACATACATCGCTTTTTTTTTTTTAAACCATCCTTTATCCACAGCTTTTCAAGTAGAGAAATAACTTTCTAAGTGAAATGCAGAGCTGTATTTAGAAGAGGAAAGCGGTACAGGGTGTGCACCGGAGAGGTTAGGTTTCTCCTATCTGGCGCATTGTATCCAAATTAAGCCTCCAGGCAGTTTTATAGTGAAAACAAAAACACAAAACAAAAAAAAAAGATAACACGGAGAGGAAGTTCCCTGCTGCCTTTGCCCAAGGTCAGAAGTCAATTTGAAGTAACTTAAAAATAGAAACAAAGTTACAAATGAAACGTTTCTTCTAAAAGGCAAATCAGTTACAGAATTAGAGTCTGCGCCTTGTGTGGGGCTGGGGAGAGGGGGCTTCCCTCATCTGACCTTTTGTGTATACAGGAAATAGGAAGGAAGGAAGGATCCTGGCACCAGCACTGAAGATGAGCAAGGGCTTGGACAGATGGATCCTTCCTTCTGCTCCCAGGAAAGAATGTCCCTGGGCAGTGCATGCCTGAAAAAGAATATTGAGAGAGCAGTCAGGAGTTGTTGGAATTGAGCAGGTCAAAATGGATCCTGCCCTGGCCTGATCCTCTCTCCTGCCTTCTGCCTTCCTGGAAGCTGGCAAGCCATATGGTTCCAATGAGGAAGCTGGCCCTTTTGTAAAACCTATAGCCCAGAGCTGGAGAAGTGAGGTATCAAGGCAGATAGTGGCAGGGGCAGCCAGGAAGCTCATATACGACCACCACTGTCCCTGGACACGCCCAACACAGAGTAGGTTTTACAGGAGTCTTTCCTTTTGTCCGCTTCCACTTGTTTTCCCTGGAGACCTGATGGAACCCTGGGGGGGGGGGGTTCTTCATTGTTGTTGGCCTTAAGATGTCTTGGAAGGGAATCTCCCCCAGCTTCCTCACTGGAGAAGGTGTGATGACACTATGTGACACAGTGTCACACACTGCTGCATGGGAATCCACTAGGCTCCTCCTCTCTGTAAGAGGGGGAGATGCTGGGATGCCTCCATCAACCACTTAATTCACAGACAGGACTAGACATTGTTCTCATGGATGCTGTGAAGATGAATTCCCCTAAGGAACTAATGCATGTGGGAACTTTGAGCCCAGTGCCTGAACACAGTAAAGCCCAAATGTAAACCAACTTTGCTTGAATATTTGCACTGAATTAAAAATGTCCTCCAGAGCTGGATTGTAACTCAGCCAGAGATCGGTTGTCCCGTGTGCACCAGACTCTGGGTTCCATCCCCAGATCTATGAGGGGTGGGAGGGATGGAGTCTTCAAAAATAAAGCAGGCAGACCTGTTAGAGCACATCATTCAAATCCTGATACTCTAGAGCAGTGGTTCCCAACCTTCTTAACGCTGCAGCCTTTTAATACAGCTCATGCTGTGGTGACCCCAACAATAGAATTGTTTTCATTGCTACTTCACAACTGTTTTTCTACTGTTGCGAATCATAATGTAAATATCTGTGTTCTCTGATAGTCGTAGGTGACCCCTGTGCAAGAGTCATTTAAGACCCAAAGGGGTTGCAACCCACAGGTTCTGCTGCTCTAGAGGCTGAAGGAGGGGAGGGCTGCCTTGGTTTCAGAATGAGTTCAAGGCCAGCATGGACAAATTACTATGATCTTGTTTCCAAATAAACCACAAGGAGAGAGAGGGCTGTGGATGGAACTCAGTGGTAACATGTTTGCCCAGCATGAATGAAGCCGTAGCTTCGTTCTCTGGGGCCACAAAACAAACAAACAAACAAACAAGAAAACCACAAACAAAAACAGCAACAACAAAAACAAAAAAAAAAACACAAACAAACAAAAACTCAGGATAAAATAGACCAGAAGCTCATTATTCTTGAAAATTATAAGCATTCCTAGGAGGGTTTTGCACAGACCCAAGAGCATCGGCAGGCAGGCTCCACCCTTGAATGGTACAGCAGGCGAGCTGGTAAAGGAAACCCAGCTAAACGAGGGGAAAGGCTGCCAGAGAGCCCACATATCCAGCAATCCCTCCCCAAGGATGACATGCAAATGGCAAATGTTAGCCATCAGGGCAACAGTAGACTTAAAAAGCCATCCAGTCATATGTAAGGCTGGTGTATGTGGGAAACCTCTGTGTCTGCCTCTCAATTCTGCTGTAAACATTAAACTGTTCCTTAAAAAAAAATGAAGTCTTAGAAAAGAAGCAAAAACTATCAGCTCCAGGCTGGCTGTATTCTTGAGTAGCCGGCAGGTACGAGTATGGCAGGAGCCTCACAGGTGGGCTCCAGGCAGGAAAACAGGCCTGTGTCAGTGATGGAAAGAGGCACAGCCAGTTCCAGGGTGATGATGAACCTGGTATGTTTAACCTAACATGTTCTGGTCTCTGTTGGTTCAGTATCTAAGCATGATTAAATTCACGAGTTAGAGGTTGTAAGTGGATACTTACATCCGAGTTCTGCAGCATCCTTTCTAGCTACTATACTTGGACTCTTCCTACTTTTGTCCCTGTGATCCTAATTTGTCCATCACTCCTAATTTGGAGGAGTGGGGTGTGAGAGAATAGTAAGGACCACACTGGATCTATGTTCTGCCCACCCTGAGCCCCTCCAACCAAGAGGCCAGGCAGCCACAACTCACTTCTTCCCATTTGCTTCTTTTGCTGCACACTTCAGAATCTGTGTATCTTGCTCTCCCTCTGGCATCTTCCTGCCCCTCCCATCTCTGTGTCTGTCCCCACCCCCAACCCCACAGACACTGTTCTTGATAATTATAGTTTATTGATTTCTCCTGCTGTCTGCTGCCCTAACACCATGTTCTTCATCTTAGTTAGGCACTGTGTGGCCCATCACAGCCTGCATTCCCTGGGAGGCAGAATGCTTGGTGTGCCCAGTCAGGGAGCATTCCAAAGCCTATAGGCAGGTTCCTCTCCATAGCCCACCCCACCACTGCCCACAGCCCCCACCCCCCACCCACAGCCCTGTGGCCTCAGGCTGATTCTGGGAGGAAGATGAAAGATCTTAGCAGTAAACTCATATTGACATTTACCACACGCCAGACACATGGGTCTGTGCATTCTCCCAAATAACACTGAGGGAGGTTTACCAATATAAATGGGGCTCAGAGACGCACCGGCTCAACTAAAATCACACAGCTATCCAGCATCAGAGCTGAGATCAGGCCCAAATTGTGCACA
This sequence comes from Arvicanthis niloticus, assembly GCF_011762505.2. Taxonomy (NCBI): domain Eukaryota; kingdom Metazoa; phylum Chordata; class Mammalia; order Rodentia; family Muridae; genus Arvicanthis; species Arvicanthis niloticus. Next base: position 16,506,295 of record NC_047675.1, on the reverse strand, counting down.
CGGATTCCCAAAGTTACACACATCAAACCAAGACGACTTGCAGTGCATCAGCTGGTTTGGAGAGAAGCAAAATGCCTAGAGATGCTACTGTGAAACAAAGCACCTCAATGCAGCATGGCCGGAGGACCCCGCCCACTCCCACTGCCTTCCAGAAAGAAAGCCCCTGGCCAGCTGTTCAGGAGACAACCTGGCTCGGCTGCCTACATCTCACCATAAACAGAAAGGCCATAAAAGCGGCCACTTCTGCCCAGACTCTTGGGGGCTTCCCCTCCTGTGTAGAGGGGGAGCTGTCCCCTCCGGGGAGAAGAGCAATTGTTTCCTTGAGAAAGTTACTTTCTTCTTTGCCCCTCTGCTTCAAGGTAAATGTCAATATGGGTTGGAAATTCCAATTGTTAAAATCACCCTGAGTTTGGGGACTAGGGCTGGACACCTGTGTTCAGCCCAGAACCCAAGAACAGGGATGACAGTGACAGATATGCCATGCCCTCCTCCCCCCCCCCCCCCATTTTCACTAACCACTTCTGTTTTGAACCTAATCAATTTACAGAAAGGACCTACTACTTCCTGAAAACAGAAAACTACAATTCTGAAAAACAACCCTGGAGGGCTGGGGATGTGGCTCAGTCCATGAACGCTAGCCTAGGACACACACAGCAGCAGCCAGGCCTGGGTCAGGGGTGGTGATGCATGCCTGTAATGCCATCCTCTTTGACTGCCTAGAGTTCAGGGGATAGCCTGAGATACTGGAGACTACAACTCTAAAATAAATACATAAATAAGGACAGGCCTATGGTGTCCAGAGGTGGTGAGAGAAAGTTTGTAAGATGAAACAGAACGTCTCAAAAAAAAAAATGTTCTCAATAACACTCCACAAAAATATTGAAGAAAAAAAAATCTAAGTAAACTGGAAGTTTCCAGAGCCACCGAGCCGCCCTTTGGCAATCATAATTACACGATTTAAGATTTTGCTAATTCTTGCAGCGAAGGTCTTTGCTCTGTTGCATAACAAGTTTTCCAAATGTCCTTCATGCACAAGTTTCTTTCTGTAAATGGGCCACATACAACAGCATTCAAAGTCACCTTCTGCACTATGGAACCCTGAGGGTGACTGATGAGTTCAGGGGTTCTGGGTACGCAACCTGACACTGAAACTTTGGTCTGTGTGTTAGAGCCATAACTATAGGTTACTCTCCCTGCTCCCCAGGAATGAGTGGAACCTCACAAGTCCAATGAAAACATTGTGATACCAGGAGAGATATATGCAGGAGCAGCCCCTCTTTGGCTAGGGGACACGTCTAGTTTCCAGGAAGCCATGTTTAGTCAGTCGTGTTCAGTGACAGCTTCTCTCTCTTTGGTACAGGTATGCTCAGGTATAGTCTGGTCCAATACGACAAGCATCACTGAAGAATCTGGATTCCATCCTAGAAAACGCTACTTCATCTTCAGGGAACTCGGATGATGAAGACAACACACGGGGGCCGGGCGGTGGTGGCGCACGCCTTTAATCCCAGCACTTGGGAGGCAGAGGCAGGCGGATTTCTCAGTTCAAGGCCAGCCTGATCTACAGAGTGAGTTCCAGGACAGCCAGGGCTACACAGAGAAACCCTGTCTCGAAAAAACAAAAACAAAACAAAACAAAAAGAAGACAACACACGGGATGTGGCCAAGTCCTTGACAAGGTTTGTCATTTTCCCCTACTTGCCCTGCCTTGGCCTGGCCTTGGAATGTTCTGATCGTTGACATCTCAGCCTTGTAGCCATTGAACATGTCACTGTGGCCAGACTCCAGCCCCACAAAGCCTCTTCAGACCACCAAGTGGCACCCTCCTTGTACATCTCTGCCTGAGCTGTGTCACTTAGCTTGGGCTAGCCACCAGCCTCAGATTTCAGCATCTTGTGTTTGAGTCAGCAGTTGTAAGGTCTCCAGCGGCTGGTCTTCACCTACAACACACAGTGATCTACAGTAAACTCTTCGTAACAATCGGGGAGTTTGAAGGAGCTGGAGAGCTTGGAACAGCACTGGTTGCTCTTCCAGAAGACACAGGTTCAATTCCCAGCACATACGTGGCAAGTCACAACCATCTGTTTCAAGGAATCTGACACCCTTTCACAGATATACACACAGACAAAACAACAGTGTACATAAAATAAAAATAAATTATATTAAAAAAATCTAGGAGTTTTGTTCAGAACTCTGGATTTCTTTTTTAAAAGGAAAAAGAAAAAAATCAGAAGACCAGCAGGACCAGAAGAGGCCCACATTCCTCTTTTACAACCCTTGACTGGAGCTGAGTGGCTGGGTTCAGGTGAGACTGCACTCTCAGCTTGCTAAACCCTAACTGTTCCTCACCTCCACCAGGAAACTAAACAACTGGGCCTTTCTCCCAGCTCCACTGCTAACTAGCTGTGTGATCTTGGGCCAGTTACTAAACATCTCAATTGGGAAATAGAATAGCAACAATATCCTCCCTGCATGAGTTAGATCGTTCAAGATGCAAACCTGAGGACCTGTGTTTGATCCCCAGAACCCACATAAAGAAATCGGGTGATTCTGTACCTACCCCTGTACTCCCTGTACCGGGAGGGAGATAGGAGGATCCCTGGGGATTGCTCTCGAATCAGCATAGCTGAATCAGCAAGTTCTAGATTCAGTGAGAAAGAAGCCTTGTGTCAGAAAACTAAGGTAGAGAGCCAATGAGGAGAGGAAAACACTTGCTGTCAATCTCTGGCCTGCACACACACACACACACACACACACACACACACACACACATACAAAGAGACCCATATATGCATATACATACAGAGACATACAGAGACAGACAGAGGGGGAAGACAGAGGGAGAGTTCTGTGTGATTCTTGTCTGTGACCTTAAACTAGTCTCCACTTCTCCGTGACAGAAGGGAGGGACACTGTGCGGGAGGGCACCATGTATGCATGGTGAGACTTCTAGAATTCTCAGAGAAAGCCCGAGCCCAGAAAAAAATGCCCAAGGCCCGACCTTTGCCAACATCCGTCAGGGAAGGTAGCCCGCAGATACTGCCCCCCTCAGAGTATCCCAGGCCCAGGCAGCACAGGCCAGTGTCTTTCTCCCTCTTCACCCTAATCAAGCATCCCAGCAGTGCACTTCCGGGCCTACCCAGGCCCCACCCCCACACACTGCCCCTGACTCACAGCTGGGAGGATTTTTTTTTCCCTTACAAGCTTTTCTGGTTAGACATCAGCTGAAGAAAAGGGCTCTCTGACTAGGCAGTTGGACTTTTTCCCTACCTCTTTTACAAGCTCCCAATGGCAATCTTGCCAACTGCTCACGGTTTTCCTATTTGAATGCAAAAGAGAGTAGAGGAAACCCCTGATCCCACAGCCACACACACAGAAGCCTCATTCAAGACCCCCTAGCCTCTGTTTCCTGGCTTAGTGTCTTGGGCAAGGTCCTTTAGTCTGTGAGTCTAGCCAGTTCTCCATAGACAAGGGCAGGTGACTATCCTGACACTTGTTCTGCCCATAGCCAAGAGCTGTCGTAGACGAAAGAAACACTTGCTGTCAGAAACTTGTTTCTGGTGCACTGAAAATCCTACAAACCTGGCATGGAGGCATGTGCCTGTCACCCCTACTAATCAGGAGATAGAGGCAGGAGAATCAGAAAATTAAGGGCAGCCTCAGCTATATGGGGAGGTCTAGACCACCTGGGTTACATGAGTTCCTGTCTGAAAAACTAAAATATATACAATAATTTAATATTTGTATATATTTAAAATATATACAATATATACAAAGTAAAACATGCCTGACGAGGTGGCTCAGCAGGTAAAAGGGCTTGTGACACAAGCCCGATGACCAGAGTTCAGTCCCCAGAGAACTCATATGAAGACGGAAGGAAAGAACCAACTCCAAAAACTTGTTCTCAGGCCTCCGTGTGTATAACGTGTGCCCCTCTCACATAAATAAAATGATAATTTAAATTTTTAAATATAAACAAAATGCCCATTACAGAAGATAGGGCAGATTGTATCTTCCTTCTCATGAAACTCCCTTGGCTGTCAAAGCCAGCAAGAGAACCCCGTATTTTCACTGTATTAAATCATCCTTACCCGGACTGACCATCTCTAAGGTCCACTTAGGCCTTTAGTTACCAGCACAAAACCCTTTCCCCCATCATGGAAAGGCTTCTAGAAGATTGACAGGCAGATGGTGTGAACAGTGTGGACACTCTGGAAAAAGGCATGACTCCCAGCCCCAGTGGGACTAAGTCTGACAGCAGGAGAACTCTTTACCCTACAGAGAATGCTCCACTATTTAAAATGTATTTTTCTAATTTTCAAGGCTAGACTATGTTTTGGTCCTTTCTGGTATTTTTCTCCTATCTGGATGGTGGTTGACTATGAGTAACGGAATCTGATGGAGCCAAGTCACATGGGACAGCCATAGTCTGCCATAGTTGGCTAGTGTGGCCCCCTCTAGAGCTAGAATTTGCTTTGCCTTGAGTTAAGCCTGATGGGCCATCTTGAAGGCCACAGAGGTCCCTAGAGGAAGCGGGCCTGAAGTCTGGCATCTGTCCTCTGCCCTGGGAATGAGCATCACCTACAGCTACAGGCTGAGAGGAACCCTCCTCTTGAATCTGGCAAGCAGCCACTCCTATACTATCATGTCTTCCCTCTGGGCCAACTCTGGCATCCTTTTAGCAGCTGCCTGAAGGACACACCATAAACACAGTCTAGGGTCTACAGGCAGATGGGATGGAAAAAGAGTGCATGCCGGTCTGCCCTGTGTCAACTCCAAAATAACGGTTATCCAATCTTTGTGTGGGATTTTAAAGTGTGGTCTATAATTGAGCAAAGGCTCAAGTCTGTAATCCCCACACTTAGGAGACTAAAGCAGTAGCAGGAGAGCTTGGGTCCAGCCTGGGCTACAAAGTTTTTGTTTGGTTGGTTGGTTGGTTTGGGTTTTTTGTTTTGTTTTGTTTGTTTGTTTGTTTTTTGTTGTTTTGTTTTTTAGGGTTTTGTTGCCAAGATGGGTGGTGTTTGTCTTTAATTCCAGCACTGGAGAAGTATAGGCTGATAGATCACCAAGTTTAAGACCAACCTTGTCTACATAACAGATTCCAGGTTAATCAAGGCTACATTGTGAAACACTGTCTCAAAGGAAAAGTGGGAGGGGCAGGAGAGCCTTGTCTCTGAGAATCCCCAGCCATCTTTTGGAGAAACAGCAAACATGTTGCTGACGTGCCAACAAAGAGCAGCCTGGGATGGAACCTCACCATCGCTGGGAGTAAACATTTTAAACAGTGCAACAAACCTATCAACAGACTTACGGGAAAACATATCAACAGACTTACGGGAAAGCGGGGATGGACCGATCTTACTCTACTGCAGGAGACAAATGTCTGTCAAGGATTTTTGAAGCTCAAAGTTGGCATTGAATAACTTCAAGAGGCAGTATGGCAGAGGCCACTGAGCACCTGTTAACAGCCCTGGGTTTTGCCTGCGTGCTTCTAACTATCCAGTTCAATATCACCACAGCGCCTACAAGGTTTTTAATATAGATATTTAATATATCCATATCATCACTTCAGTGAGCGTGAGAGCAGGGCTTTTCCTCTGGGGTCTTCCCAGCTATTTGCTGCTGACATAACACCATTAAAAATAAACCTACCCGGAAAAAGTAGTCATTTCACACGGTATTAGGACTAATGTTATCATTTAGTAGCTGCAGAGATTTGCCCACTGCAGAGGCCCCAGATAACGACGGAAACATGATCGTGTGAGATGATTTTTTTCCACGGAGAACAGCTTTCATCATCTGCAGTTTGTCATGTAGATGCTTGTTTAAGACTTATGCCACTGAACAAACATTGATGCTTTCAGAAGAATAAAACCGTCAGTGCCACCGAAGCGTGATAAGGGATGGCTTCTCTTCTGGGGCTTGAGACCTGCTGGCTGCTGTATGAAACACGAGGCATAGATCTGTGGTGTGAACAGGAAGCTGGAGGGGGACATTCTCCACCTTCTGCCTAGCACACACCAGCCTCGGATGCAGACACACCAACCTACAGACTCAGCCCAAAAGCCTTACAAGTTCAGCCAGTTTTTAGGAAGCAGAAATTCAAACAGGGTCAGTCACTGAGAAGACATGATAAAACCAGGCCGGTTACTCAGGATACTGAGAGGTGGAAGGCTCACAAGTTCAAGACTAACCTGGACTACAGAGTGAGTTCCAAGCCAACACACTGACCTTATTTTAGAATTAAAAAAAAAAATTGTAAAGGCTGGGACCGGAGCTCAGTGGTAGAACACTTGCCTAGCATCCACTGGGCCCTGGGTTCAAATCTTCACTACTACAAACAACTAACCAAGAAAGAAATAATGAAGGCAAAACCAAGGTATGACCCCAAAGTCAGACAATGTTATCAGTCTGTCAGTACCACAGAGGCTGATGTAGGGCAAGGATCCTGAGACACAGGTAGATGAAGTCACGTCACTCGTACTTACAGCATGTGGGGCAGGTCTCAGTACCTTCCTCACTGCACCACAGGACACAGAAATCTCTCATGGTAGAATTTATTCCCAGTCACCCACCAACATGTCCGCATCTCCCGAGCGTCTGCAGTTTACTAGACTCTCGGTCACAAAACAAAGAGAAAACGAAAGAGCAAAGGCCTGAGCAAGGTGCCTTCCATTTCTCTGGAAGCCAAGGCAAGAGAACTGAGATCTGCAGGCAGGCCAGTCTAGGACGCTTGGAAGACGAAGATGGTCTCAAAGAGGGGCAGCACTGTCCTTGACCCCAGAGTAAATGGCACATGTGGGCCCTCATGGCTCACTGGGAGCTGAATGACCACACTGATGGGCTAACAGCAGAGTTAAAAGTCATACTGTGAGGTGTGCACACAGGGGTAGGTAGCCCTTTGTGTTAGAGCATTAAAAAGGAGAGAGAGAGAGACAGAGAGAGAGAGACAGAGAGAGAGACAGAGAGAGAGAGAGAGACAGAGAGACAGAGAGACAGAGAGACAGAGAGACAGAGAGACAGAAAGAGGACAGAGACAGGGAGAGACACACAGAGAGACAGAGAAACAGAGAGAAAGGACAGAAAGAGAGGCTTGGTCTGACCTCAAGTGGGACTATGTATAGTCATTTGAGGGGGCATCTTTGTCCCTCCCTCTTTGTGAAGATAGCCAAAATGCCAACAGAGGAAGATGGAGTGCGGACTCTTATGGGGGCAGGAATGACTACTGTAATCTGCAAGGGAAGCTGGGAAAAGTAGTCCTTTAGCAAGAAACTATCATTGCTAACTCTGAAAGGATATAAATATGCATGCCAGAGGCATTAGAGCTGGGTTTTTGCTGAGGAGGGTCTTTGTAGGAGACGGTAGTTCTGGGTCCATCAAAGAGGGGGTTTTTCGGTCACGAAGCAGAAGAGTCTTAAACTTGATCCACTGCAATGGTTCCGTTGGTTGTCATCCTGCATTCTTGAAGCGATTGTCCAACTGGCTGGACCACGCACGCACCAGAGTTCTGTGGAAGGACAAGTGAGCTGTTTGTTACTTAAGCACAGGGATGAGCCCCCAGAAGCTTTGTAAGAGAGTCAGTACACTTAGCATCTAAGGAATGATTCTGAACAGAAAGGGTCTAAGTGATATGCCTTGTTTTCAAGTATGGTGAACTTTGTATATTTGTTCCAAATAGTGACAGTATCAGTTATTATTTAATGAACAAAAACAGAATATTTCAAGTAAAACAAAATTTTCGGTTAGAAACAATTTGGCAGGGTGAAATTTTTAAAATTGGGACTATTAACTTAGCAACCTATACTTGAAAACACATACTCTCGGTAACACGAATGTTATAGCTATATTGTAAGATTACATAGTTAATCTATTTTAGACTGTCAAGCTGTATAAGGAGACATTTTATTTCAAGTTGTATTCCCGAGGGGAAAAAAAAGTTTATTTCCAATTTCCAATTTCCAAAGTCTACCCCTAGAGACAGTGTCTGCCTGGTCAAGAGTAAATGACTAACTTTACTGAGTTTTGTAAAATTAACCCTATTTACAGAAACTTCAAAAATTCACCTCATTCTCATCTCATTCCATACACTCAACCAATAGGTGAAAGGTGAAAGCAATCAGTCATGTCCAATCTGTAATAATTTGCACATAACATGGAGTAAATTAATAAAGACTTCGTCTGGCTTTACTTTACTTGCTTTAGGCTTAATTTGACAACATTTGAAGAATATTATATGGTATAACGAGACTATATGATAGGAGATGAAAACTCCAAGTTTGTCTCATAAGTAAATTACAGCTATACTTAGCATGACTGAACATTAACCTGTATATCTTAATTATCTTTAACAGGTTACAGTTAGTAAGTAATACTTTTATAAGATTAGGATTTTATGATTTTATCCCTGTTGATTTTGAGCCTTAAAAATATAGTTCTTGAATTATAAATTGTTTAGTAACAAAATAAACTGTAAACCATAAGTACACTTCACAGAGAGATTGGGAGACTGCCCATTTTTTAGTTTAGTTTTACAAAATGGTAGGGTTTTTTGTTTGTTTGGTTGTTTGGTTGGTTTTGGTTTTTTTTGTTGTTGTTGTTGTTCATTTGTTTGTTTGTTTGTTTGTTTTTGACTCAATTCAAAACGAACCATGTTGGAAGCCCATTGTTACCTCCTTGGTCTCATACAAGGGAAACACAATGATAAGCAGAGAACTCAGTGGGTGTAGCTGTCTTAAGCATGCTATCTTAATTGGTTTATATCATATAGTCACCTTAACCAAGTGATGAAGTCACATGACATGCCCTTTCTTTAACCTTAATAAAGATGGTGGCTCAGTCACATGGCTTCCAAGATGGCGCTAAGGTGAGCCTAGGTCATGCCATCAACCAAGATGGCAGCAAGTGACACAGTACTCCAAGGTTAGCCCATCAGGCACACACCCTTTTCCCATACCAAAGTTGAATCCAAGTTACATACATGGTGTGTTATAGCAAATTAAGGGCATCGGTACATCCTTTTAAAATCACACTCGGTGAACTTATAGATCCTAAAATATAGAAAGTTAAAGTTTCACCAAAAGCTTTAAGGACAGTAAACAAAACCAAGCAAACAAGGGAGGGGGAAGAATTTAGAGAGTTGAACACCTTGCCATTTGTAAGTCCTATGGGAAACAGTTTTCTTCTTATTCTCAAGAGCAAAGTGTCTGTTCCTGGATCTTTTGTTTTTCTCTCCTTCTCCTGGTCACAGAGTCAGGAGACCTTCTTGGGCCAGGACAGAGTCTTTGGAGGAAACTTTTAAACAAACGGGCTTGGGTCTGGGACAGATGGTCCAAAATCTAACTCCTGAGCCAGCCTTTTCAGAAGATTAGAACAGCATGCAATAATGTTTCAATATTGTCCACACTCGAAAGAAACTGGAGACTCTGTAAGACTAAATCAGTGATCTACATATCCGTAGCCAGTTTGTGTATATCTGCAGATGGGAGAAGACAGCCTAAAATGACTTTATATCTTAGTAGTTAGGCTCTGGGTACAGTTGTAAACCACAGCCTTAAGAACGATTACAGTGAACTGTGGGTTTTATGGGGTATGGACCTCGGACCATGCTGCCATTGCATCTTACAGAGTTACCTAAATTAGTTTAGGTATTAGAAATGGAAAATTCCCAATTTGGTCTAGCAGTATCCATTTGTCCAATATATTTTGAGGCCATGTTTTAACCCAGAGCTGTACAAGGATACTTGGTATGATGTCTCCCAGATGGAATCTTTAAGATTACACTGCAGCCAGGCTGAGGGTACTTTGGATGGAGAATTTGGAATCCATGGCTGGGCCCAGGGCGGAAGTAAAAACAGGGGTCTGTGCCCAGCTGCTTAGAGCATCCTCTAAGTTCTGAGAAGATCAAATGGGAGAGGCCAAGCATTATAAGTTCAGGGTTAAGGGGCCATGGAGCCAGTGGAAGGTTGTCAGAGTTTTCAGATGAAGCAACCAGTGGAAAGTCTCTGGAGTCATCAACTAATGGGTCTTAAGAAAGCTCCAGGGGCTTCCGGTCTGGGCCAGAGCACTGAGCAGATCTTGGGTGGCAGCTCTGCCCCCAACCTCCAAGAACCCAGAGGAAGCAGGGATCCCAGGTGTTCGAACTCAGGCAGTATCTTAGGTAAGCAGACAGCAGGGCCCGCCCTAAACAGGGAGTAACTGGGAACCAAAAGGACACAGGAAGTCACTCCCGGCTCGGAACACTGGTTCCTTCCAGTCTGGGCCAGAACACTGAGCAGACCTTGGGTGGCAGCTCTGCCCCCAACATCCAAGAACCCAGAGGAAGCAGGGATCCCAAGCGCTCGAACTCAGGCAGTATCTTAGGTAAGCAGACAGCAGGGCCAGCCCTAAACAGGGAGTAACTGGGAACCAAAAGGACCCAGGAAGTCACTCCCGGCTCGGAACACTGGTTCCTTCCGGTCTGGGCCAGAACACTGAGCGGATCTTGGGTGGCAGCTCTGCCCCCAACATCCAAGAACCCAGAGGAAGCAGGGATCCCAGGTGCTCTAACTTGGACAGTGTCTTAGAAACTAGTTCTCAGATCTGAGGCCTAGATCAGACCTCTGCCAGGTCTGCTGTTGTGTGGACCCCGGATTCCACCTGAGACATACTGGAAGTTCCACTCAATCCAGATCCACAGAGGAACAAATGAACTCAGAGCTTCAGACAACATATCCTGAGATATTCTAGAGGAGACACTGCACCCAGAACAGCAGACTGTAGTAGCTGGACTACTACCTTGGAGGCACCATATCCTGAGGCATCCTAGAGGTACCACTGTAATCAGTGCAGCTGGAAAAGATCACAGAGACATCTGGACCCCTAGGAGATCAGACACAAGCTAGATAACTAGAAAGACAGGCTTCAGTCAGAGACAGCAAGTACAGGCAGCACTAGAGTTAACCAGATGGCAAAAGGCAAGAGCAAGAATGTAAGCAACAGAAACCAAAGTTACATGGCATCATCAGAACCCAGCTCCCCCATCAGAGCAAGCCCTGAACACCCCATCACACCAGAAAAGCAGGAATCAGAATTAAAATCACTTCTCATGATGATGATAGAGGGCTTTAAGAAAGACATAAATAACACTCTCAAAGAACTTAAGGAGAGCACTGGTAGACAGATAGAAACCCTTAAAGAGGAAACACAAAAATCCCTTAAGGAATTTCAAGAAAATGCAACCAAACGGGAAAAGGAATTAAACAGAACCATGCAGGATCTAAAAATGGAAGTAGAAACAATAAAGAAATCACAAAGGGACAATACCCTGGAGATAGAAAACCTAAAAAAAAAGATCAGGAGTCATAGACACAAGTATCACCAACAGAATACAAGAGATGGAAGAGAGAATCTCATGTGCAGAAGATACCATGGAAAACATTGACACAACTGTCAAAGAAAATGCAAAATACAAAAAGCTACTAACCCAAAATATACAAGAAATCCAAGACACAATGAGAAGGCCAAACCTAAGGATAATAGGTATAGATGAGGGGGAAGACTCCCAACTAAAAGGACCAGTAAATATCCTCAACAAAATTATAGAGGAAAACTTCCCTAACCTAAAGAAAGAGATGTCCATAAATATACAAGAAGCTTACAGAACTCCAAATAGTTTAGACCAGAAAAGAAATACTTCCCACCATATAATAGTCAAAACATCAAATGTACAAAACAAAGAAAAAATACTAAAAGCAGTAAGGGAAAAAGGCAAAGTAACATATAAAGGCAGATCTATAAGAATTACACCAGACTTCTCACCAGAGACCATAAAAGCCAGAAGATCCAGGACCGATATCATACAGACCCTAAGAGAACACAAATGCCAGCCCAGACTACTATACCCAGCAAAACTGTCAATCATTATTGATGGAGAAACCAAACTATTCCATGACAAATCCAAATTTACACAGTATCTCAACACAAATCCAGCACTTCAAAGAATAATTGGTGGAAAACTCCAACACAAGGAGGGACACTACAATCTAGAAAAAGCAAGAAAGTAATCTTCCAAAAACCCCAAAAGAAGAGAGTTACACAAACATATCTCCACGGATGTTAGCCCAAAAGCTTGGATTATCGAAGACTCAACCCACAGACCACATGAAGCTCATGAAGAAGGAAGACCAAGAGGGGATGCCTCAGTTCTACTTAGAACGAGAAATAAAAATGCTCAAGGGAGCAAATAGGGAAACAAAACATGGAACAGAAACTGAAGGAGGGGCCATCAGGAGACCTTTCCACCTGGGTATTCACAACATGTACAGCCACCTAATCTAAACAATGTTGTGGATGGCTGGAAGTGCATAATGTGAGGAACATGATATAGCTGTCTCCTTAGAGGTCAGCCAAAGACTAAAACACTCAGAGGACAATGTTCACAATTAACCACTGATATGATCAGGGGTTTCCCAATGGAGAACTTAGTGAGAGGACTGAAGGAGCAGAAAGGGTTATTGACCCCAGGTGGAAAGCAACAATACCAAACAACCAGAGCCCCCCAGGGTCTAAACCACCAGCCTGGGAACACATAGGGAGGGACCCAAGACTCCAGAGGTATATGTAGGGGAGGATGGCCCTGTCAGACATAGGTGGGAGAGGAGTTTCTTGGTCCCATAAAAAAAAATGAATGAAAAATGAATGAATGAACACACAGTGGGGGGGGGATGTGAGGGCGGGGAGGGGATAGTGAGGGGGGTAGGTGTGGTCACTGCCTCATAGAAGCATGAGGAGGGGGATGGGATAGGTTTCTGGGTGGTGGCAGGAAGTAGGCTAAGGGGATAAAATCTGAAACGTAAATACTACAACCAATTTTAAGAAGCAGGGAAAAAAAAAAGTCTTCAGAACCAACATCTTTAAAAAAAAATGTCAGCCCCCTGGGGGTGGAAATTTTTTTTTTTTTTCTTTTTTCTTGATACTAAAACTTGTTCTGAGAATTGTATATTGCAGAATACACAGCCTTGGTGTATCTACTCATCAAGCAAACTGAGCAGACCTGCCCAAACCTCTGATGTCCTGGAATTCCATCTGGATTCAGTGAAGACACAGCATCAGAGGCTTATCAACTTACTCTCCCCCCCACCCCTCTTCTAAAATCTCAACGCCCTTAATCAGCTTGAAGAAGTTAAAGAAGAGTCAGCGCCCCTATTCCCTGAGCTTGGGGACTAATGTGGTTAATAATGGTCTGTCTTTCTAGGGACAAGTAGTGGTTTTGTTGGAACAGGGGGATTAGCTAGGACTTACTGCATAGCCATAACCTACTGGTAGAAATCTATATACTTATTATCAAGATGAAGTTATAAATTCTTAAATGGTACAAAATTTACTTTGATCTCAAATTTAAGGTTTTCATTGGTACGAGCCTCTTATTAATATAAAAATGAGATGAATATTGATACACTCATGGGCATTGTGCCTGTATAACACATTTAGGAATACAATGCCTAGACCAGCCCTTTTTTAACTTTTTTAACTGATTTGGGATGGTTAACCTATGAGTTAAGGGACTATAGCAAATTCATATTTTTGAGTTTATTATTAGGGTGCTTTCCATATTTTACTTAGAAATAGCCGAGAGGAGTTAACAGAAAACAGTCCAGGTTACCTTACATGGATAATTGGTTTTCAAAACATCAGAAGTCCATAGAACTGATGCTACAAATATTTATATATTAATGTTCATATTGATTAGAGACCTGTCTGCTCCTGACAGCTTCCTGTCGTGGATTCTAAGAAGAAATTGAGCATCCTTGGAGTTACTCCAGTTGTGTGGTAACAGCCACTAGGCAAGAATTGCCTCTCTCCATCTACAGACAAATTACTGTCCAGAAAAGGACACACATGCAGAATAGTCGACTGATTATATCTGCCTAGACAGAGTAATCAGTCCTTAATAATCCTGCATCACCAAGGTCTGTCAGATGATTCTGGGCCAGAAGGCTGAAGATTTGATGCTCCAACGTTCAGTAGTATAGGGGCTTTTCAGGTGTTCAGAGGTCTCTATAAATTGGCTAAGTTTTAGAAGCTATGTTTTGTGCTTCCCACAATTATAGTTAACTCAGTCATTCTGGATTTCTGACGGGGTTGAAAACTTATAGCTATTTACCGTAAGAGAAAAGATTTGAGTGGATGGTAGTCAGCTGACATTCATCCTAAAGCCAGGTTCAGAACTAAATGTTTTAGTTAGGATAGATGACAGAGGTGCTGGTTAGTCAACAAAATGATGGACTGGGTATTAGGACTATCTTGTACCTCACTGGTACAAATTGGCATAATTATGCTCTAATTGTATTTTGAGAGAAAAGTTTCATTTTAACAGGAAGGGTGATGTGTAGGAGGAGCTAAGGTAGGAGGAGTACTGAGAGCAAGAAAAGGAGTAAGAAGAGGAGGAGAAGAAGGATAGGAGAAGCTAAGTGATGAAAGAGAGAAAGAGGGGGGAGACAGGGAGGCAGATATTCATGTATCTCCACCAGTCAAAGATAGTTGTTATATCTAGGTCGGTCAGTGGGTTACACCTCTGATTGAACAATTCCAAACTTATAACGCTTATGATTAACATTATTTTAAAAAAATGTATAAATGCAAAAAGGAAAAGGGGGCATGTGATAGGGGTTTTCTAAGGGGGGTGGGGGGGAATGGGGAAAGGGGATGGCATCTGAAGTGTAAATAAAATACCTAATAAAAAAAAAAAAAAAAAAAAAAAAAAAGAAAGCTCCAGGGAGCCCTGAAACCTCACTAGCTCCTTCTGGTTCGTTCTGGTAGATTACCTTGTCCCAGGGTTTTGCTATGCTTCGCGCATGTTCTGATTGAATGCAGCATGGCCTCCCACCTAGGTCAGACTGTGTGAAGACAGTAAGGTGAGAGAGAAAAGGCAGAGATAGAAAGTGAAAAGACAGGCTGCAGATGAGGAAACTGAGGCTCAGAGCAGGAAATATCATCTTCGGGCAGAGAGATGAAGTGATATTGTGGAATGAGGGCTCTGGGCTGTTCCTTGACTTTCTTTACTGTTCCACAAACTGTGATGTCATCTGAGCTTCCACCATCCCAGGTCCTTGCCATGAGGTGATAGGACTGAGCCCATTTCAGGATGAAGGTTGCAAGGCACAGAAAGCTGAGTCCCTTTTCTAAGTGCAAAGTGCACACGGCAGGAAGGCAGCAACAGAGAGTAACCGGCCCCTTCTGACAAGTTTCTTGATCTCTTCCCATGGTGGTACCAGATCTGTAGGATGTACCAGGTCATCTCCAGTCACAACACTGTCACCCTAGTATAGGGCCCTATTGAAATGGCTCTTTTCTTGGCCCTTTTGGCCCCACACACCTCTAAGATACCACAGTCCCTGCCATGTCATCAAATCTGGACTTATCTTTAGAGAATTAAGGATACCTAAGTTGACATTAGAAATGAAACATGAGACTACAGGGATGGCCCAGCAGTTAAGAACACTGGCTGGTCTTTCAGAGGATAAAGCAGGGGTGGGGGAGTGGCCGGACGTCAAACACCAGCACCCACATGGCGTCTCATTAGCATTTGTAACTCGAGTCTCGGATCTGATGCCCTCTTCCTCTGTCAAAGCACACTGCATGCATGTGGCACACAGAACAGACACACACATTCAGGCAAACATTCATATACATTAAATAAAAACAAAATCTCCAAAAAGATTAATGTAATGTGTGTGTATGAGGCACCCAGCAGAGGGGATGAGACGGATGCAGAGAGGACTCCAGAACTGGTACTGGAGACTTGTGGGTGATGGCGCTGGCTTCTGGTTAAGTCGCACAGCTGGCCTGGTGGGATTCAGCATCATGAGCCTGTCGCCTTCTCAGCCCATTTTTTTTTACCTGATGTATTAGCATATCCTTATGATATCTGTTATCCTAATTACATCTATTTTCCAGGTATAGACAGACATACCCCCGAGTTGGGGTGCCCATTAGCAAATCACACGGGCCTCTGCAGCTGTGTTTTGATTAGCAGAAAAGGGCTCTTTGGCATCAGAGAACTGAAATCACCTTTTAGGGTATGACAAGCTCAGCCGAGCATCTCACAAGTGAAAATCAGAGGTTTCTCTGAGGCAGGGAATGAGAGGCACCAGGAGAAATTAAAAGGAGAAGAGCCTTTAATGGCTTCAGCTGTGAGAGCTCAGTCATACCGCTATCCAGCAAACAGCACAGCAGGGCGCTCTTCCGGGCCCCCTGGAATGCTTCTAGTAGAAAAGCAAGGAGGGCCTGGGGGGACCACCCAAAGCCACCACCTGCCCAGGAAGGGCTCCATCAATGAGGCTGTGAAAATGCAGAGGCCAAGGATGCTTGCAGGGTGGAAACCAAGTCCTACATTCACTCCCCCTGAGCTCCGAGGACTCGCACGCTCTATTGAAATCGTTATACAAATCACTCCAAACCCTCTTTGTACCCAGGCTCCTTTTAGATTTATTCCTGTGCTCTACAGTGGACTTCCAGGCCACTGCTCTTTCTACTCTCCAGAAGGCTGAATCTAAAGATGTAGCTCACATGTTGGGGCGGGGGGGGGGGTGGAGGAAGAGGATGCTTTGTAAAGAAAAAGAGCATTCTTGGCCTTCTCTGAAGTTCCATCCTAGGCGACACTCAAATCAGGTACCCAAACATGTAGAATATTACCAATGGAAAGTAGCAGAGAAACACCTGCAGGAGGGAATCCTGTCTTTGTTCTTCCATTGCTAAGGAAAGCATTCCTGGATGAAGGAAAGACTGCCAGGTGCAGGGTGGGGCAAAGCTTTGTGGCCTGAAAATGCACTTCACATTCCAGCTTATGCTGGTCCCTCTGATGACGGATCGCCCCACTTCTGTTTTCCCTACTAGTATTGACTGAGGATTTACTGTATCCCAGAGACTGTTTCTTCACCGTTGATGTGGACTAGGAGACAATTGCCATTTGCACTCAGGGGAACTAGATCTGAAAGAGAGCAGTTTAGATAGGGCAGTCTCCCTGAAGAAGCCTTGGAGCCACTCCCCAGTGGTGTGTGAGCTAGTCATGCTGGACCAGATGATAGAGCTGTTCTCTGGAGAGAACAGCAAACAAGTTAGACCAGCTAAGGTGACAAAGGACACCACCTGATATGAAATGAAGGAGACCAGGAGCAGCCTCTTTTACACTGTACCTAAGCTTGCCTGCTGCTGCTGCTGCTGCTGCTGCTGCTGCTGCTGCTGCTGCTGCTGCTGCTGCTGCTGCTGCTGTTAAATAGATTAGGCAACTATTAGATTTTAGCAAGTGTTTGGCTCACCTAGAAGACTTGGTCAGGCTCCTAGAAAAGGTACTAGCATAGCAGAACCTGGAAACCTTCATCTCTCCCAAGTTCCCAGGTGATGCTGGCCATGGGCTCCACCTTAATCATCCGTCATCTTATTTATTTATTCTTTTTTATGATTTTTTTTTTTTTAGGAATACATTTGTGTACTGGATCCTAATGGACAAAGATTTGTCTTTGAGTCAGGACGTTTCTATGTTGAAGCCTTGACCAGGATGACACTCTGATACCCTACTACAGACTGATAAACTGATAACTCATTTACTTATTATTGCATTGTCAGAGATCGAGCCAAAGGCCTTGTACATGGTGGGTTTTGTCCTATCACTGAGTTACAGGATTGTATCAGAAAATGAATTGTTTAAAAAATGGCCCAGAACCAAATATGATTGGAAGTCTGGCGGGGGTGGGGAGCTTGGGGGGAGGACAGGGCTTAGCAGTTAAAAATGCTTGCTGCCCTGCCAGAGGACCACATTCGGTTCTCAGCTCAGATGTGGGGCAGCTTTTACAACCACCTGTAACCCCAGCTCTGGTCTCAGCAGACACTGCCATGATATACACAGACACATACATAAGTACACATAAATAAACATGAAAGTAAAGAAAATACTAAAGGCCCCTTAAGCTTACTAGTATGTCACTCTCCGGTGATCTAATTGGCCTGTAGGAAATCTTGTGACTTCCTTGAAAAAAATTTAAATGCAGGTGAAAATCAATAATAAACTGAAAACAAATTCTTGCTGGGCCAGAAGACTCTTTTAAAATTACTATTATTCCGCCGGGCGGTGGTGGCGCACACCTTTAATCCCAGCACTTGGGAGGCAGAGGCAGGCGGATTTCTGAGTTCCAGGACAGCCAGGGCTACACAGAGAAACCCTGTCTTGAAAAAAAAATTACTATTATTATTATTATCATATCTTTTTTACAGTCCAGTCATTATCACCCTCCTAATCTGCCCTCCAACAGTTCCTCATCCCAGTCCTTCTCCCCCATAGAAGACTCTTTTACTGATGGTCTTACCTTGACCTCATGACCTTCAGAACCCTCAAAAACACTGTTCAACTTTGGCATGGAGCTGAGGACAGCGCTCTGAGCCACCTGCAGCTCTCGGGAGCTCCTGTCTGTGGTGACAGTCCTGTTCCACCTGCACACTGCCGCAGCACACTCCCAGGGTCCAGCAGCACCTGTTCTTGGCTCAGCCGAAGTGTGACACGCTCTAGGGAGGCCCCATTCAGGCACGAGGGATACTTTCCCTACAATCCAACTTTGCACTCCTGACAACTACATTAGTTCCACACCTCCATGTGAAACTGAGGGCGAGACCCAAGCTCTCTGTCCGTGGTTAGCTCTGATATCACCTGCAAGAGTGTCTAACCACATGCAGACCAGAACTTCCCTCCCTCTGAAGGCCTAGCTGAGGCAGCATCTCTGAAACCTACATTAATTCTGGGAATTTAACACACCGTCATTCATTCATTCATTCACTCATTCATTTTGCATGTCTTTACCCAGAATCCACTCTGACTGTAGCAGCAGGAAAACTTGGTTCTTACTGTTAGAATGGGCTCACTTCTCCTATCCTTCCCCAACTTGCTGAATAACTCAGCACATCGGTACCCTTCCTAGGAATTCAGTGGAGCCACTGGGGCAGAGGTGTGTGAGCATGAAGTGCTGGGGCTGCAAACTCCACAGGGATAACAAATCCATCTCTTCATGTACCCATGGAAACATGGACTCTACATGCAAGGCTAAGCTTGCTTAGGGTCACGTGGCTGGTGTGCGGCTGGCAGAGATGTAGAGACACTGACACCTCAGAGGCCTGCCCTCTGGTCCTCGTACAGTTGTTTTCTCCCTGATCTGTCTCTCCCTCGTGATCCTCTGGTTACTGCATGGAATGAGGCTGCCTAGTTGTAATGCATGGAGATCTAGAAAGCCAATGACTTGGGTGGCAACGTTGCTGATGTCTTGGGACATTCTCCTTTACTCTCTGTGATGTGGTGGTATGGCAGACAGCACTTTCAGTTGTGAGGCCCAGGCCAGGATCAGAAGCACTAAGAAGCCCGAGCTCCTACGAACTGAGCCGACCTCTTCCTCAGGCTTTCTGACTAGGCCTCCTGGCACACTTTAGTATAAATAGCTGATGTCTTTCCCAGTGCACCAGGTCAGAAGAGCCAACCTTTCAAAATCCAAGCAACCAGCATGTGTCTCTCTCAAGCACTTTTCTTTCTGCCCTAAAGGGAGAGCCTTTAGATATCTGTCCACTCACCTCCACTCATGCCATGCCAGGAGTCAACTCATACACAGCCTGGACCTTTGGGGGTTCATGTAAATGCAGCTGCTGCTGCCACACTGCACAGTTTGACAATAGATGCTCTATAGCCCTGGTAAGGCTCTGACTTACATATCCACCTGTGTCCTAGTCTGTCTGTAGCCTTTCTTTTGGTAAATGTGACATGGTATCTATTTGCACAGCTCCATTATCATTCAGAAAGACCCTACACCTTTCTCAGAGAATCTTCTGGAGTAAGAAGTAAGAGAATAGACTTCCAGAATTCCTAAAGACAACAAAAGCAAGGCCACAAATGACCAGGGAGATTCCCCTCCCTACTCCTACCAAAACTGCCCCTCCATAGCACCAGATAATACTGGATCTGTGGGACTGTGCTCTGGGCCTCTTTTCTAGGGATTGCCTTATAGGATCATCCAGAGAGTCACCACTAAGCTCAGTACAGCTTCTGGGCTAGGGTGGGTCCTCATGAAACAGCAGAGGCCTTTCATCCAGGAAACTAAGATGAAAGATGCATCCGATACCAATAAGTGAGGCATGGATTATTCTAGGTGGCCCATGTCCCTTAGGGAGTTGGGGGAGTCACAGGTGGAAGAAAGCAGTGTGCAAGGGAACAGAATGGAGCTAGCATTCCAAAGAAGATGATCTATGCCCTGCATCTCTGCAGCCCCTCATTCTCATCTCCATCACCTATACAGGCCATGCAGTTTGGAATTTTGTTCCAGCACCAGTGATAAATCTAGGTTGAACTGCATCCAACAAGTGTCTGAATAGTGACCACATACCCCACTTGTAGCCAACAAGACTTAAGGAGACATTTGTGGGAGGCATCTGAGAAAAGCTTCCTCGTGTGCTTTAAAGTGAATCAAAATATGTTCTGGCTTTCCCACACACACACACCCCCGTGGAACAGAACAGATATGCAGGTACCCTGATGACCAGGAACCATCCCGATCCCTGCAGTTACAAGGGAGCCTAGCCTGGGCAGGCCCCTAAGATCATGCCTACAGCCCTGGATTAAAGAACCCCAGGTACTTAAGGCACCACATTTCCATCGGTTAATCTCTAGAGGACTGCAGTGGAGCCAGCTGGCCCACTCCCCCCAGCACGTTCCCTAATCAAAGACAGAGCCTTGATTAGTACTGGAACAGAAGAATCCTGAACGCAAGCCCAGCTCTGCCACTTGTTTCCTGTATGAAATTGGGCAGCATACCAGCCCTTCTGAGCATCTGTTTATCAATCTGCACAAGAAGAACATGCATGCTATTGTGAAGGTATTTATCCATTTGGACAATCTTAGTCTCCAATCTCCAAAATTCCTCTCAGTGATTCCCCAGGGGCAGACAATGCAGCTGATAGACAGCCTGCCTGATATTGGGGATGAAAAACAGAGCAGACCTCTCTCTCAGCCAGAGGGCAGCTCTCCGTGCACACTCAACCTGTCTTGCTTGAAGGCAGCATGGAGACGGCTTGAAGTCTAATTGATAGTGGCAACAGGGGTGGGCACACCTACAAGTTAGTCAGGGCAGCAAAGAAACAGGGCTTCCAACAGAGGTCTAAGACCAGCACAGGAGGAGAAACTACAGCCCACCTGGCTCTCTGGGCTCCTCAAGTCCCCACCCCCTTCAGAGCCTTGTCCTCCCTCCATCTGACAGATCTTGAAGCCACCAACACCCTTCCAATAAACCTCCTCCTCTTGCGACACTGAGTCAGCCTCAGCCGCTTACAGCCAAGAATGCTGACAGATACGGGGCTTTCTTTGCAGGCTGCTGCCAAGCTTTACTCCGGTCTCATTTGTAAAGCGTTCCCCTGAATGCTTGGCACTAGATCAGGCTCAGTACAAGTTAACTATTGAGATGATTTCAGACTCCCGTGGCTCCATGAGGGATGACTGGAGTCAAACATGGGTTCTTGTTCCCAGAAAGGGTACCCAGAATCCTGGCTCCTTAATAATGTCAAAAACTCTGATGTCGGCTGCTTCGGGTCTCCCACTTGCCATACTCACTGTGAGTTGGCAATGTTGGATGAACACAACATCATGGACAACATCAAACAAACAGGAAAAGGGAATGACGGTGCTGGCAAAACCATTTCTTTGGCATCCGGAAGCTTGCCATAGCAAACCAGGGCTTGCCAGTCTTCATAGTAAAGATGAGTTTTCAGACTCTGGACTTACCACTAGTGGAGCACAACACAGTCAGAGAAAGTGAAGAAAAGGAGGGGTCCAGGACCAGCTCTGCAGGACAATCAACCATCTCAGAGACGTAGCTATGATTGCCTGGTTGGGCCTCTTGGTCAGCAGCTATCTGTGGGAGTGGCTTGCTGAGCCGGCATCTTACCTGACAGTGAGTAAGATGTCTGGCTATGCTTTGTGATATGGTGCATTTTGGATACCAGCTCCATCATCATTTCAGATACCAGCTGACCACTGCCCTCATCACCGTTGCTAACATCACTAACATCGTCCCCACCATCAGCATAGTCTCCTTCTCAACAGTTATATGCTGCAGGAATGAGTTAAACACTTTCTACATTTCATTTCACTGAAGAAGAACCTTATGTGGGGCTAAGGTTGTCACTCAGTGGTGGAATGGTAACTTGGCATGCCTAAAATCCTAGATATGAACCCCCTGTACTACCAAAGAGGAAAAATTAACCATATGAAGGCAGATACTATGATTTTCATCAATTAACTGATGCAAAGGGAACTAAAGCAACCCAAGGTCATGTAGCTTAAAGGTAAGGGGATCATGGTCAGTGCCCAGACATTTACCAGATCCTTAGCCACACAGCTATAACTCAGCAATGCCACCGTCCCCACCTTGGGCATATCCTTGCACATTCTGACTCTAATTTCAGCCTAGCCTAGCCTACTCTCTACAGACCTTTCTCTATAGCTGTAAGAGCCATACAGTAGAACTTTTGCCAAAGTGCCTTTGTGTTTTTATTTATAAATGCATTTTATGCCCGGTTGGGCTGGTGGCAGATCCTGTCTATTCTACATTATAAAGTCTTATGTAAACGCCATAAAAATGTCCCCTGATGCTTATGGCACTATATTGATTATAACCATTTAATCTCATGTGCAAAGCCAGAGGCTGGGTACACACTGCTTCCTGCAGTTTGGCCTGCAGGTTTGAACTTATAAATCTCTACTTATATACCCATGCTGGGGGCCAAGAAGGATTATTTATGAATGAGATTCCCAGATTAATTGCTTTCAATCCCATTTTATAGAGGTCCAATGGGTCAGTGGCGGGAAAATGAATCTCAGCCATATAGCCTCCATGGGGAAACAATTTCAGAAACACCACTTATCTTGCTGGGCGGTGGGGGGTGGGTCCTCATGGGGTCCAGGCTAGTTTATGTCTTGAAGCGAGGCGCTGTGACTCTGGGTGGAGCAGCTGTAGTGATGGTAACCCTTGCACTCACCCCAGAGATCAGCTGCAGCCCACAGTGCCATAGCTGCTCCAGCTAGCAGTCTCTGCCTTTTTACTACCCTGGTCTCCTAGAAGGGAGGCAGAGCACAGATCAATAAGATGCTCCGACAGAGGTGCCTGCAGCGCGGCCATTTCTCAGGCAAGACACTGATGGCACCTATCACTAGCAATAAAAGGCCACTGGAGACAGAATGGGGCCTGTCCATTGCAGACCTGTCCACCCCTTTCTGATAAACATCTCCCGAACAGGCCTGCAGCAAAGAAACCATTTCAGGAGGCAGCATGCAGGGCCTCCTCCGAGGTCTGATCCATTGTGTGCCTGTATGCAGTGCATGACAGAATGCTCCTTCAGAGTCTGTGGTGAGTCCTGGCTCCAGGGATGCCAGGGAAGGTGTTTGGAACCCTTTGTGCTGTTGATTGATACCTATTCCAAATTAAATCATTTAAAGGAAGAAGATGCTATACCTTGTCAATCCTTGCTCCATTTTCCCCTCTCAGGGGTGCGAGGGAGGGGGGATTATTCTGCCAAACTAATTTCTTAAAGTACTATTTTTTTTTTAAGAAGTTCTTTCTCTGGTGTTCGATGAAATAAAGTAACTGGTCTGGATGTTGTAACAAGAGTGGGTCTAAAGAGCCCAGTCTCAGTCAGAAAAGGTAAACAGTAAAATAACACAAACACACAACCAAAGGAGTCCTCTCCTCTCTTCCACTGATACGCGTTGCATGAGAAGGCGAAAGCGGAGTGCCATATTCTCAAAATCCTATGAAAGGCAGCTAGGCAGCGGGAGGAGACAGGGAAGCCCCTCAGTGGCCTTAAATTTAGACTTAAAAAGAGTACAAATTAGAAAAATAATCGCCGGGCAGTGGTGGCACAAGCCTTTAATCCCAGCACTCGGGAGGCAGAGGCAGGCGGATTTCTGAGTTTGAGGCTAGCCTGGTCTACAGAGTGAGTTCCAGGACAGCCAGGACTACACAGAGAAACCCTGTCTCGAAAAACAAACAAACAAACAAACAAAAAACAACCAAAAAAACCCCCAAAACCAAACCAAAAAAAAAAACAAAAAAAGAAAAAAAAAAGAAAAATAATCATGAAGACTTTCATTACCAAGTCAGCTCAGAGAACCTACAGAAGATTGCAAAGCAGAAACAGAAAGCATATTCTGAGGGATAAACCAACCACTCAAGGCAAAGGCTCTTGTGCCCAGCATCACTATACCGGGCTGTCTGTGGAGGGATGGGGGGCTGCCCTGAGCTCTGAAGAGACCCAGCGTCCTCCCCTGTCTTAAACCTTTAAATACCGCTAGCATTCAACAGTTGTGACAGAGAAAAAAGAAACATAAAGAACAAAACAACAACAACAACAATGGCGAATCTCCAGCTGTTATAAACTGACCCTGAGCTAGAAGTTACCCTCAGCTGAAGACTGTGTCTTCAAGCAAAGGTAGGGAGCAGGAATATGGCTGGTAGAGTGGTTAATTTTGGTTGCCAACTTGAATGGATGGAGAGACCAGTAAAGTCTACTTCTGGGGGTGTCTCTGAGAGTATTTCCCAGGAGGTACTAATTAAAAGGACTTGCCTTGAATGAGTGGCACCATATGGGACCCAGACGAAATTAAGTAGGAAGCCTGCTAACACAAACAGGCATTCCCTCCCGCTCTGGTCCCCCACCATGACACTCTAAAACTTCTAAAACCTGGAAACAAAACCAAGCCTCCCTCAAATGGTTTTAGTCTAAGATTTTGTCACAGCAAGTAAAACTGACTCAGATCATCGGTATGCTGAGGCTTTGAAACACCCCCAGCCCCTGTGCGATCAGTGTCCAGAGTCGCCAGGCTGCTTGGAGATCTCCAGTAGATACCAGGGAGCCTTATAACAGCATCATTGCAGCAAACACCTGCAGCACCTAGAGCCTAGTAGACATGTGGCGCCTAATAGGCATATGGCAGATGTTCCACATATCTTATCAAGCAAATGGGCTTGATTACACCATGGGCTAGTGACTCAGAGAAAGAAGCCACAAGACTCATCACAATCACCAAATATGGAAAACAAAAGAGAGCATGGGTAGGCTACCCTCGGGGCTTCCTGGAGAAAGAGAGGCCACGTTCTTCTCCATAGGAATAGTTCTTATAGGATGAGGTAGACAATGGGTCACCCTCCTATTGGGAGGTCACCAGCTAAGGTGACCACCCTGTTACCATACCCAGTCACCCTTGCGGATGTACTTGCCCCTTCTGTGTAATTAACACTGTACAAAAGAGTGGCTGGTGACGTGTAGCCCCACTGAGGAGCTCATCGGAAGTTTGGAATCTCGCCCCCCCCCACACCCTTGACCTTCTACTTCACAATCTTCATTCTGAGTTAGCTGAGATGGCGCTGAAGTCTGTCGTCTTCCCTGTAACGCAGTTTATGCTGTGATCAGCCATGCTTGATAAGTGGCACCCAGCAGCACTTGGCATTGGCCTGTGACAGCTCCTGCTCACCGTAGCAATACCTGGGAAAGTAAATGTGCTAGAGAAAGAGTTTATTTGGGCTTCTTAAAAAAAAAAAAAAAAAAAAAAAAAAAAAGATGTATTTTAAGGTGTAGGGAGGGAGGGGGAAGGGATATATATAAGTGCCCTGGGAGACCAGGAGAGGTTGGACTCCATGGAGTCACCAGTAGTTATAAGCTCCCCAGTGTGGGTTCTGGGAACAGAACTCAGGTTCACTCTATAAGGAGTAGTAACTACTCTTAACCCCTGAGCCATTTCATGAGCGCCCTGCTCCGTGGTCTGTCTGGTGGCACAGCGGGGCCTGCGCAATTCGAACTGCTCACTTCATAGCCAGAAAGAATGTTAAAAAAAAGTCAGATCTGACTTATGCCCCTTTAAGGCCATGCACCAGTGGCTTGCACATTTTCCTCTAGGCCCCACCTCTTAAAGGTCCCGCCACCTCCCAGTAGCCCCGCTTTAAAGACCAAACATTTAACAACACAGGCCTTTAAGGATATAACAAATGTAAGCTGTCATGATCTGCACAAGTAGATACCCCTTGGTTCCCCTGCATTCGATTCACTCAACAATGCCAGTGGCCTGCTCCCCCACCCCCACCCCCTGGGGTGAACGCCTGGTGACCCCACACCTGCTGGGCAGGTAAGTACACAGATGAAGTTCTTCAGTCCACACAGAACTACAGTGACTGTTCTACCAGATGAAAACACTCAGGCAAAATCCTTTTGCTAATGGCAGAATACAGGTTTTAACGCAGACTTCCTTTTCCCAAATCCTGTCTCCTTTCAACACATACCCTGCTTTACACTCGTTGGGGTGAAAAAACATAACTGGAACCTTCTGCTTGTCCTGACTATGGGGAGCCCCGCGGGGGCTGGGGTCACACAGACTGACAGCTGGCACCAGCCATCAACTCATCAAGAATCAGAGGTTCAAAGACAGTTTAATTCACTGGGGCAGACTTAGCTTTCTTCTAAGCTCTCCACCGTTTCATCAGGTCGAAATCAAAGGCATTTACAGACCACACAGAAAAACCACAAAGCGACCACAGTCCCGAGCCTAGCATATCCGTAGACTCGGTGAGATTGTTCCCAACATGGAAAAAAACTCCAGATCACACCTCTGCTATGAGTCACAAAAGTCCCTCCCTCAAAGCATTCCTTACCTGAGGGCTCTAACATTTTGGGGGCTGCCAGCTAGCTTCATTTAGATTTAAGGTTGCTATTGTTTTGTTGGGAGAGGTGTAAGGGTTAAGACAGGATATCATGACGCAGCCCAGGTTGGTCTGCATTGTCGTTGGTCCCCCACCTCAGCCTGTAGTGTACAGAGCATGTACCACCATGACTGATTTTAGTGTTGTTTTCTGAGAAAAGTGACACATGGTTGTTGGTAGCAAGCAGCTCCACAGCTCAGAGATTCCCAAAGAAACAGCCACACAAGTCCACTCCCACATTTAAACGAGAAACTGCAAAAATACTTCAAAGAGCTCTGAGGGTCCAATGAGCTAACCCGGGATCACATCCATCGCGCGATCCCGGAAGGTGAGCAATAAAAGGTAGCCACCTTCTCTTTCCCTTTTTCCTGAGGACATCCCAAGAATCTTTTAAGAGCTTTGGGACTCCTTAAACCCAGCTGGCAGAAATGAGGAGTATGGCAG
Organism: Arvicanthis niloticus; assembly: GCF_011762505.2. Classification (NCBI taxonomy): domain Eukaryota; kingdom Metazoa; phylum Chordata; class Mammalia; order Rodentia; family Muridae; genus Arvicanthis; species Arvicanthis niloticus. The sequence goes on along the minus strand of NC_047675.1, from coordinate 16,479,104 downwards.
AGCCACCGCCCATTGAAGGGCAGGTGATGGGGAGAGGTGTGCGTTGACAGTAAGCATGCATTCTGAAGAAGCTCACAACTATGCCCACCCAGATGTCTGACCTCCTTCTGGTTCATCTAGCTGAGGGAATTGCCTTCTCCATGTACCTTAGATGCAGGCTGACCAATCCAGCTACCATCCAGGCCCAGATCGATGGCTTTGAGCTGACCTGCCCCAACACCCGACCCGACCAGTGAGAGGCTAGAATCCATTAGTCCTACAGAACAAACGCTGCAGGATCTCCATAACTCAGGACAACAGCAGGATAACCAAGAGGAGTCTCCATGTGGGTCCGGTATTGAAGGCATTGTGTTGTGGGTTTGGTTTAATGTCGTTTGTATTATGCTAATTACATTCTCCCAAAACCTGGTTGCAATGTCCCGTATGTAAGACACTGAGGGACCCTGCCCATAGTTGGTTCTCATTGGTAAATAAGGCTCTCGACAGCCAATGGCTGGGCAAGGCAGACAGAGGCGGGACTTTTAGTTCCTGGGCTGGGGACAGGAAGAGGAAGGAGAGAGAGATCCGCCATGCTGGGAGGAGAATCAAAATGCCACACCCTAGAGGCTCAGGACAGAGAACATAGCCGCCATGTTGGAGGAAGGGGATCCCAGCCCAAGAGAACTGATGGTCTGGGTATAGGGCAGCAAAGATGGAATACAGATTTTAGTAAGTAATGATTTGGGGATATCAGAGGGTGGATTACCCACGTGGAAGTTAGGAAGTGGCTTAGCCATTGAGCTGTTTAAGACATATCAAAATATAAAGGCAGAGAGAGAGAGAGAGAGAGAGAGAGAGAGAGAGAGAGAGAGAGAGACTGGGTGTGTGTGTGTGTGTGTGTGTGTGTGTGTTTCATTTAAGAACCCAGGACATCGGGGCAGGTAGTAAGAAGTGCGGCTGCGGCTACCCGGATCTATTGAGTAGTGTTAATTGGTTACTGCGACAGGATAGCAGAAGCCAAAGACCTCTAACCAAACCAATGACCCTTTGCCATGAAAAGATGTATGAACAAAGAGGGACTGGGGGACACTCAGCTTCCACGACGAGATGTTTTTGGTTTTTAATTTAATTATTTTCTTGGGGGGAGGTGGTTTCTACAAGGGTAGAGTTCAGATAGGGAAGGACTGGGAAATGAGTGGATTTGGGTTGTTGTAAAATTCACAATGAATCAATAAAAATATGAAAAAAAAATGGATTCTGTGGCTGTAGCTAAGAATCCTAATGAAAGTGTCCAGGGTTTGCTTCCTCACAGAAGCAAGGATGTGTGCATGGGAAAGCCCCACTGTCTCCCCCTCTACTCTGCTCCAAGGGAGTGTCTCAAAGTCCATCAGAGTCCATAATGTACTGGGTTCTGATGAGAGGCGGGTAATAGATAAATAATAGGCAGATGGGGCATTTATTAGTTTGCATTGAGGCATTTATTAGTTTGCATAAATATCAGTCCATGGAAGGTTGTGGAAATAAAAGAAACCTACCGGTCTTCCACCAAAGCCGATCCCTCACCACAACTGGCAATTGCATGCCAACAGAGCCATGTGACCACTGAGCCACATGCCAGGCTGGGACTTCTCATTAGACCCTCATACGCATCATGGACACTGACAGACAGTGAGAGACACATAGAGGAAAGCGGCATGTGGCGTGGACAATGACTTAGAGCTGGTTCTCTCCTTTCACCTTTATGTGGGTTCCCGGGATTGAACTCAGTTTGTCAGGCTTATGGCAGGTCCTTCGGCTAGTTTATCTGAGACATCTCATAGGCCCCTACATTTTTCCATTCTATTAACCCAATTAATGTGCACTGCCAAGCCGCCACTTAAAGTGAACAGCAGCAGCAGTTCTGAAATAGGTAGGTCACTGCTGGTATCATTACATTCACATTCACAAGTATTTCTCACAATCTCCAAAGTGTCCTCATTCCCTTTAACACACACGCGCACACACACACTCTCTCTCTCTCTCCACTGCTTCGACACTTTACCATGTAATTTTTCTATCCAACGTTTACTTTCTGGCACATGGTTCAGTTTGAATTTTCTAGACTCTTATATAGATGAAATTATATACCATGTACCCTTTTAGTTATGGATTTTGTTTTTCCCGAGTTTAATATATTTCTGTCCTAGTCACCATTACATCTTACATGCTTAAAATTGTCACTGGCATGTTGGTTCCGTTGCTTCCGTCGATTTGTGAGTGAAGGGGGTGAATGGATAAACAGGTGAAGGGGCCACTGGAGGCTTAATTGTGTTTTCTTAACTTACAAAAACCTTTGGCCTCAGAAAATCCCTGCACTCCCCCAAAGTAATGAAGATATTTAGAGGGCCACCCACCAACACCAGAGGTTTTTCCCAGTCCGGTCAGCAGTCCAGCTGGACTGAACCACAGAGACCTGGAAGCCTATGGTATGCAAAGTCCGTGCTCCCCTGACCACTCTGGTGTTCCCACAAATCATCAGAAATGCTAGATCATGTTTAACTCCCCAACTGAGGCCACAGGAACCAGAAGAACACTCACATACAATTCACATACTGCCAAACTTAGGAGAGCCCCTAAATAAAAGGTCCTGTGGCCCCCAGGCACCATTTTTGAGTAGAAGGACGTCAGATGACAAATTAAATGTTATCTCTTTCTCCATCACAGAGGAAGGGGGATAAAGCCTCACCCTCCACTTGCTGACATCTGGAAGCTTCTTAAAGGGCACTTGCTGCCAGGCACCTCTTAAAGAACCCAAGAGTACGAGAAGCGTGCACACCTGCTGTGCCAGCAACTCTATGCTAGCAGGTATGGCTGCACACCCTGGATTCCTTTTCCAGATTCCAGTCGTAAAAAGCATTTTAATCTCACTGCACAGGGAGGGAGTTCACAAGGGCACTTTGCATTCTGCCTGTAAGTGTTCGATTACATCGAGCCACAACATGGCTGTAATCCTAATAACAGAAAGAGCAGCAGCCATTGGCGAGTCTGAGTCTAAACCAGAAGTGAGCTCCTCCGAGGGCAAGGCAGGTGACAGAAAGAATGTCCTATTGGACTGGCCAAGGGGAATTTTCATGACTTAACAAAACGGAAAGAGAAGGAAAGGTGGGTGGGAAAAAGGCCAGAAGAGCAAGGCCTGGGATACTATAACTGGTTAATACCATCTAAGGTCTAAAGGAAGCACCACATGTCTTACTGTTCTGTTCTGCTCTGTTTCATACACGACCCAGGGGACTCCATACAACAAAGGCAAATGAAGAGAGCCCCAAAGTATAGCTCGGCACCTAAGCAGTTAGCCATTCCTGCCTACAGTGCTCACAAACCTTCCAGAATCATGAAGAAGACCTGGCGTGGCCCTTGCTACAAGTCAGGAAATGAATGCAAGTCTTTCCCAGTGGCATCCTCCAGGCCCACCCAACACTTCCCTCTATGAAGTGAATGAATAAATGAATGGATGGACAGATGAAGTGGGAATATTTTGACCACATTCTATTATTTGATCCCCACAGCAAACCTGTGAGATCAATGACCATAATAGCTAACACTTGCACTGTAATTACCATGCCAGCCGCCATCCTAAAATCTTCATACATATTAACTCCTTTAGCTCCTCAGAACCCTATGGAATAAGGACTGTTATTATCTCCATTTAGCAAATGAAAGAATTCACGGAGGCAGGTTTGCTTATAGGAGGTAGACCTGGTTCTTTGCTAGACACCAGCCAGCATTACACTGCTTCTTTACTATACACTTAACAAAGCAAGAAACAAGAGGGTCACGATATTAATTTAAACGAGGTTAGCCAATACGTGAACACAAACCAAGCCTAGGGCTATGTCCCCTGGTCACTGTTAAATGGTACGACCAGAATGCAAAAGCCGTGCATCCAGCTCTGACTCCACGCTCTCCATCCCTAAACAGCACATGTGCAGTCAGGTCGTCCTGTAAATATCTGAGAAAAGCCAAAGAAAGATTGGGTGGGGAGAGGAGCTCATGGGTGGCGATTTCTTCAGTACGCTTTGCCAGACTGAAGGTGTGCGAGGTCCAAGGTGGAAAGAGAAAAAAACGAAAGCAAACCTGGGAAACACAGAATTCATTCACCTCCCTTGGAATCCCGCACTTTGGTTGTGAGGAAATCATTCCCTAGCAGCCTGGTATTGGGATCTAAGCATGTAGCATCGTGGTCAGAGCAAAAGCTGGAGCCAGACCTATGCAAATCTCTACAGAATCTAGATGTTAGATGTGTTACAGACTAAGGAACACTCAGGGGTGATCTTGGGTTTATACTTTAATAGAAAATGAGCCAAAGAGGCTAGGGAACGTTAGACAAATAAATTTAAGACAGAAATCAGAATGGTAATTTGTTGGGGTGGGGGGAGAGAAAAGACAAGAGCCCCTTCCTCAGGTAGCCTTGGGAGCGTGGATGATTTCAAAATTCCACCCTGAGAGGAAACACGGAGATGCGGGGTTGGAGTTGGGAAATGTAAGTGTCTCGGATCCCCAGCTGCACATTAAACTGGATGTCAAGTTGAGGGAAATCATATTGCTGCTGGGGCTGGAGAAAGATGTTGGAGTGCAATAATTAATGGTGCAGGTTCGAAGGAGAAAGGCTGCCCAGCTGATGGAACCGGAAGAGAGGTAAAGCTCCTTCCAGAGACAAGACACGTCCCCCACCCCCAACTTAGGGGGAAACCCTTCGAAACATTCCTTGTGAAAGCCAGGGCTCAGCTGACTTGTGTGGGACTTGAAGGTCACCACTCATGTGAGTGACAGGCAGGCCTTGCTGACAGGACAAGTCCTGAAACCAGACCTGGCCATTTCTGTTTTTTCTATCAAAATGAAACCAAAAGGTTCTTCGACCCCATGAAAATAAGTGGGAAAAAAAAGCCACTCACCAGACAAGGGTTCAAAGCACACAGCCTTTTAATAAAGCCAGCATCTATAAAGAGTTAACCTGTTGTTTAGAAATGGGAAAAATTGCTGCTGAAAACAAGTGACTGTATGATTGGGAGAAAAAAAAAATTGTTGTTGTGTTCTTGTGGCAGGTTTGTTTCAGCCACATCTGAGTCCCCCGAGGTCGGAGAGGATAGCCTTTAATATTCTTTGGTAGGTTCCCGGTCACCCCCAAATACTCACACCCCCACATCAGAGCAGGGGTGGGGTGGGGGTGGGCTAGTGACCTTACTCTCAATCTCAACTAAAGGCAGTTAATGAGAACCAATCACTCTTTGCTGGATCCTTGGGACCTACTTCTCGCTTCAGGAAAATCTGTGCACCCTGCTGAGCTTTTTCTAAATACCCTAGTTACTCATTCCAAGAATTAGCCACACGCTATTGCTTGGTGGTAATTTTTTTTTTCTCTCGCTCAGAAAACCGCAAAAGGATTTAACCAAAAGGAAGCAAAGGTTTTCTTTTTATAAATTCGATTAGTCTTTTCCACTTTCTCTGCCTCGGGACATTTCCTCTGGGAGGAATTTTATACCCAGACACCCCTTAGCGAGGCACTGTTGCATGCGGAGCGCAGAGAACTTAAGCGCAACCTGGAGGAGCATTTGCGTCCCGGTCCATTCTGTTCTTAAATGCCTGTGTGGGAATAGCTCTGCCAGAAGAGGAAGATGAAGTTTGCCGCGCACAGGGAGTAAGGGATCCCCTGCTCGGGTGGAACCCTGCCTCCGCTGCGCGCGGCTGAATTCCCTTCTAGACCCAGCACCTGGACACCCTGTCTCTGCGCTGCAGGAGCACAGGTCTAGAGAACGTCGTTGTTGGTGGGCGGTGGTACCTCTCCCCTCACCATCTGTGCCCTTCACCACTTGGCTAACAGTCAGCTGCTGAGCAGAGCTCACAGTTCATTCTCCAAGGCCTCGGGTTCGAAGCTGCTGCGCCAAGATCTGAGGAGAGGTTAGGATCTGAACTGCAGTTCGCTTAAGAAGAGTCTGATATTCTCAGGAAAACAAGAGTCCCACGGCTGGGGAAAGGCGACTTTTGTTTGATGTCATTACCACCACCCCAAGCCCTAAGTCCAGAAAGAAGCCACTTCAATCTTTCTTCCCTGTTCCTCCCACCCCCACCCGGCAGGCATCCAGACAAGAAAACACAAATAAACCCCAGGTGGTTAATGGTGGTGCATCCAGGCGCCCCATCCCCAAACACACACACACACACACACACACACACACACACACACACACACACACACACACACACACAACGAGCACACCATCCACTTGATCCCACCCACCTCCGGGAGGGGAGGGGAGGGACTAGGAACCTGATCTCCCGGCTCCTGCCCAGAACGTTTCCCCATCAATAATGTTGATACCATCGATGTGCCTGCTCCCCGCCCCCGGGGCGCCGCTGTCGCCTTTTTGCCGCTTTTTTGCCCGGCGTAGGAAAACGAAACCTCCTTTACTGCCCTTGTAGCCCCGGCCTGGGGCCTGGGCTGGAAATTTTGGAAGTTGGGGCACAGCTAGAGCGCTTAGGGACCACCTCCACTTGCGGAGTAGGTGCTCAAACTGCACAGATGGAACCTGAAAGAGTCAGGGGCCCACACAAGGCCTCAATCGCATCCCACACTGGGGTCAGACTGGGCCATAATTAGAAAACTTTACGCGTAGAAGAACCAGGCCTCAGAATGGAAGGCCTCCATACCACCACCCCTTCCTAAAATTGGAGCTCAAACAAAGAAGCCCCAAAACACCTTCCTTGAAAATTTTTCTACGACCGCGGCCCTAGGCCACCGCCCTCGGGCCAGCCAAGTCACCGCGGACAAACTCGGGAAACTGAGGCTACGTAGTAGAGGGAACATAGAAACCCCCGCCCCCCAAAGGTAGTTTGTACAATTGCTAAGTGCCTCCTCAGGGTCCGTTTCGTCTTGGTCTGAGAGGTCGCGACCCCTACGCAGCTGTCACCTCATTTTGGGCTACCCCATTCCCTACTGGGTATCTGTCCCTAAATACCAACCCCCCCCCCCCCCAGGAACCTGCAAGCCTCAACCTCTTTGCCGTATTTCCCAGCGGCAGCCCCCATCCATGGTTTGGAGGGCTGGACCCCATGGAGCGCTCTGGCCCGGAAGTGTACAGGGAGTTCGAAGGGACCCCAGCTGTGACACCTCACTGTCCTTCGCTTTGCCGACCCGTTCAAAAAGAAAAAAAATAACCCCCTCCCCAATCTGTGTCTATTTTTTATTGATTTAATTATGTCTTTGCTCTGAGGCACGCGGTGCCTCGCCCGCTTGCTGACACTTCGGCGACCGCACCAGCGAACCGCGGAACTTGGGCGCGAGACAATGGCCTGTAATTGATGTATCGCCACCAACAATAAAGACCAATTCTCTCCCGGCCATTCCAACCGTCCCCTTCCTCCCATCCCCCTCCTCTACCTCCCCTCATCTCTCTCCCGGCCAAAGGGAAAGAAAACAAACAAGAAATTAGCGGGGGATGCCTCTCGCAGAGCCAGGCGCCTGCCTCTACGTCGTTGAGGATTCAAAAGAACGAAAAAAGTTATCAAAGTTTAGATACTCGCAATTAATTCGTCTCTGCTCGCCCATTTTTAATTAAACTGCGCTAAGCAGCAGATTTTGCGTTTTCGTTCGTTTGTGGTGTTTGGTGTGTGTGTGGGGATCCCCCCACCTTTAATCACACGTAGAGCCAACAGAGAGCACGTGTAAAGCATCTCCCTGGAGCTTCCCGCGGAGCACACCCCGAGAAGGGCTTGTGGGACCGCCAGCTCCGCTGGGTTTCTGGCCACTGGATTGCCCGGAGGCCAGGACTTTCAAGAAGCCAAGAATGTTAAAGACTGTTGAGGGCGGCTCCAAATACCGGCAGATTCAAGGAAGAAAGGTGCGCCTGGAAGCTTCGGTGCACCCTGAGGGGTGCGCGTCGGTGTTTTCAAGAGCGCCGATTTGCGGGGTAGGAGAGTGCTGGATTTCAAAGTGCTCAGGTCTGATCACGTTCCCGGGGGTTTGGGGAAAGCAAGCGGCTCGCACCCCAGGAGCGCGCAAATCCATCTTTGCCGAGAGATCTCTTTAAATATTCAGTGAGAAATAATGGCATTTGAAACACCACCTATGGAAACATTATTATCTTCATTCTTCAACATCAGAGCCACTGATAGCTTCGTTTGTCTTTTTATCAAAATCTACGGTACCGAACAGAACTTGGGGAGAAGGGAAGAGCGAGGTGCGGGAGACCAGGGAGACGCGCGAGGGGTGGGAGAGCAACGACAAAATAAGAAAAGGGAGGAAGGGTGAACGGGGAGAATGACAGAATGGAGAAGTCAAAGCAAGAAAGAATAAAGTCATTAGTCAGAAAAAAAGATACTTTCAACTAGCACACAAAAGATTAGGCGGAAAATGAAAAAAAAAAAAAAAAAAAAAAACGGGGAAAGGGGGCAATAAGCCATTTAGGAGAGTGCGATTTGGGTCCTGAGTTCCAAGACTCTGCTGCGAAGGCTAGCTAGTGCCCACTTCGCGCGAGCCGACTATGTCAAGATCCAGACTCAAAGGCGCTCCAGAATTGGGGCGTCCTTATGAGCCCTCTCCTCTCCCGATCGCGAGATAGGGCAAGGATTGTGTATCTGCACCCCTCCCCCGCCTCCACCCCCATTACTCAGCCGAAGTTTAGTTAGTTTAGTCCTTCGGGTGCAGGACTTCGGGAACCTCGGCGAGCGGAAACCCCGAGGCAGGAGGAGATCTAAACTAAGCCGAGAATCGAGCCTCAGGTTCGCGGGCGCCTAAACCCGGAAGAGGGAGTACAGGGCCCGGATCCCTGGGTCCCGTGAGCGGGTAAGAGAGGCTCCCCAGCTCTGGGAGAGATGGAGGGAAAAGTTTGGGCGCCGCGCGTGGCAAGTGTCGGAAAAGTGAGGGCGAGTCACGGCGAGGCTAGCGGGGCAGCGAACAGGAGCCCCCCTCCACGGTCATTCTGGGCTCTGGGCAGCCACCTCGTCGCGGAGGCGGCCTCCACCCCTAGGACAGGGAGCACTAGGGTCCGGGGTAGAGGCGGTGCCTAGGGTCTGGCTCCAGCAGCACCACCCAGGCAGGGGGAGCGCTGCTTAGCACTGGATTAGTGGCGCCCCTCCCCTCCCTCCCGCCGAAGCTGAACTCGGAGCTCAAGCAGGTCCCTGCTCTCCACCCGCCCCGGGCTTGGCGGCGCCACGGTGGCCGCCGCCTCCCCGCGGAGTGACGCGCCCTGCAGCCAACCGGGGCGGCCGGGGGGAGGTTCAGGAGGGGGTCCTGGGCGGAGCCGAGCCGCCCCCTTATCCCACGGGCTCGGGGCGCTTCTCCCGAAAACTTCAGCCCTAATTGTCCCGGGAATGTCCAAGGTAGAGAAAGGGCGCTAAGGAGCCAGCAAGAGGCTGGAGGGTCGCCGCTCCCAAGCAGGGAGAGGATGGGGTGGCGAGAAAACTGCCCCTCCCCCCAGGCCCCAAACCCATCACGTCCCCAAACCTTTCCTGGGTCCTCTTCTCCGCACCCCCGCGAGCCCGGGATCCTGAGACTGGAGAACTCTGGGCGAAGGATCTCGGAGCCAGGCGGCGGGGCAGCGCGGGAGGGAGGCCCGGCAGCGGGCGGGAGGCGGACCGGCGTGGGGCTGGCTCTTCCCCACTCGGTTTTTTTTTTTTTATGAGAGTGGGGGTGGGCTGCTTTCTGGTAGCTCTTAAAGAAATGAAGGAACACTCACGAAACGGGGCGCCCTCCCCCACCCCGTCCCGCCACGGGACTCCCTCCCCCTCGCGGGCCAGCACGCAGCGCGGGAGTTGGGAAGTTCGCCGCTCGCCCGCAGCCTGGGTCCCCAGCCCCCGCCGCCAGCCCCACCCCCACGCGGCCCTGCTCCGCTAGGCTCCCGGGCGAGCATGCTAATTCGGGTCGGCCCAGCCCGGGATGGAGGGCGGGGGAGGGGGGAGGGGAACGAGCGGGGGGCGCCGGCCGGGGCGCTGGGCGCGCAGTGGCGAGGAGGCAGGCCCCCGGCGGCCGGGCCGCGGAGTCCCGGGCGGTCGCCAAGAGGGTTAACCAAGAGTCGGGCGGCGCGGCGCGCAGAGCCAGCCCCGCGGCCGGCTTATTGGGCCAGCGCGCGGAGAGACAGGGGTCTGCAGCAAATCACGAACTAATTGATTAAGGCGAGCGGGTTTGAATAGCGCTGGCCCGGTGCCAATCGCCTTTCAAAGAGCCCCTCTATGATTAATCGCAATGCATTATTGATAATCATAATTATAGCAGGACACATGCGCGCTGTGCCCGGGGCCGAGGAGCCGGGGAGGGGGCGGGCGGGCCGGCGGGCGGGGGGAGCCGCCGCCGCCGCCGCTCGATTTCCGTAATTTTGAGAAGATTTTTTTTTAGTAATTTTTTATTCTGCCCCAGCTGATGTTTGAGCCAGCATGTCGCGGAGGAAGCAAGCGAAGCCTCAACATTTCCAATCCGACCCCGAAGTGGCCTCGCTCCCCCGGCGAGATGGTGAGTGCTCCGGCCCGCGCCGCGGACACACAGACACGCACTCACACGCACACTCGGACCCACGCACACGCGGCGGGCCCCGCGCCCACCGCCGCTCTCGCCTTCTGTACTCGGCGCGTCTGATTTTATTTCATGCTTCCTCGATTTCAATTTGCCGGGCCAGGATTCCCCCTGTCCCGAGAGAGCCAGCCTATCCCGGCTGGAGCTTTCCGGAGTTCCGAGTCCTCGACTGGGCGGAGTAGGGTCGACCGGCCGGCTCCCTCCTCCGCCCAGCGGGTCCGAGGAGCCGCGACCAGGACCCTGCCACCCCTAGGGGCGATCTCACGGGCAGAGGCCATCTGTGGTTGCCCACGCGTGGTCTCTCCCGCTTCCCCCCGCGCCACCCGGGTCCCCGGGCTGGGCCTCTGTCGCCTGGGCCTCGCCGCCCAGCCCTGCGGCCAACGTTAAAGAAGTTTACTTCGTGCGGGTGGCTGAACGCCGAGCGCGTGGGGAGCTCTCCGTACCTCCCCCCGCCCCAACTCTCTCGTTCCCACTTGACTAGCGGGCGAAATGCGGTACCTTTGGGGGTTCCGAGCCGTGAGAACTGGGGACTGGGGTGGAGGAGCGACATCCTGGGGTCGCGGCCGAGTGCTGCCGGTCGCTCTGGAGACTGGTTTAGGGACAAGGAAGTGTCGCTTGGTCTGGCTTCCCAAGTTTGTCCTGTCGTTTCTCTCCACACTTGTACCCATAACCCGTCAAAGTCAGGCTTGGATGTGTGCTCCCCACCTATTATAGAGTCCCATCCTTCCGGACCCGTCCTGGAAAGGGTCGTTGGACACTTTCTCGGGTCTCGGGTGTTAGTCCGCTAGACCCCTGGAGCGAGCCGGCGACGAAGGCAGGGTTCCGAAAGGACTGGATGAGTCGGGAAAAGTTTGTGTGCCGGAACTGTGGCCTAAGATAGGAGAGACCGGAGCAGGGAACTGGGTCTACTGAGGGAAGACCCCTCCGACCCCAGCTTGACCTGAATTGTTTCAGGGCAGAGTTTCCGAGCTCCCAGGCCAGAGGCTTCGCTCGGTTCCGGGGTCACCCGGCTCAGTGCCTCACTCTCCGCTGCGTCGGTCCGAGAGCGACCTGACCCCAGAGGCTCGGCGGCTCCGGCTGCCCCTCGGGATCCTCGATCTCGGGCGTGGAGGAGGGACCTGCACCCCAGCAGAGCTCGGAAGCGTGACCTGAGATCCGCACCTCTGGCCACTCCACTCTGCGGGCGCTGGAGCCCCTACATCGCGGGCTCCGTCCCCAGAGGCCTGGCTCTGAGTGCGGGGACGCCCAGGGTGAACCCGAGCGACAAGGGACCGCCAGCTTACTTCCTCCTCGCTCTTGGGAGAGGGCATTCCTGGCGTGAGACACCTGGACATTTTTTTCAGGCGATCTGAGAACCATTATGGCAACTGTTTTGCCCAGCACCTTTTGAAGCTCGGAAACTCACCAGTGTGACTCTCTGAGTCCTCTGGAAAGATCCCTTGAAATACACCAGGCTTCCCACCCCAAAAGAACCGGTTTGAGGGTAAAACCAGATGAAATTAACCAAGGCCGCAGCGACCACTCGGACTATTTTTGTGGGGTTCCTCAGCTACTTTCTTAGGCTTCCTGCCGCCCCCACAACAATCTTTCCTCAAGTGAGGCCTTTGCACCAGGATGCTGTTAAAACTTAACAATTTGCATACGGGGGGACAACAACCTGGGGGAAGAGAGGTGTTTTTTGGGTTTTTCCGGGTTTTGCTTTTTGACGTGTTACTGATCGTTTGTGTTTTCCACGCAAAAATTTCAAAAGTAACAACCGCCACCTCGGGCTTCGGAAGAAAGATGCTTGCTAGTTCTTTGCTTTGAGTCTGGATCTGGAATTTTTAATAGTTAAGGCTTCTCATAAAGCGATAGCATTAAAGGGGTGCACTGCCTCCTCCTATTATTATTTATTAGTACAATTTTTTTTTTTTTAGTTTATTTGAGCTTTGAGGTAAGTTAATTAAGGAACTGAATCAAGTTTCCTTTCTTTCTCTTTCTTCTTTTTCACTTAATTTCTCCTTTTTCCTTCCTAAAAGCTGGTTCATTGTCCACAAAGCAGTGATTATCCTGAACACCCTAGGAAACACCCCTCCCCGGCCAGCTCCTCGCTCCCTCCTTTTCTTCAGTAGTAATAGTTTTAGGTTATGACTGTTTTTACATGGCTGAACAATAAGTTTGGAAAAGTTGCCTAGAGGGCAGGTTTTGTAATAGGGTTACAGGATTTAGAGCGCTGTAACAGTAACTCCTACACAGGCAGCCCTCCCCACCAGCTGACAGTCAGGAGGGCCCGCCATACCCCCCGAATCTTTTCATTTGGGAATCCGTTGTGAGATACATAGAAACGAAAGTTCATGACATAGCTCAAGTTTGCTTTTAAAGGTCGACTTTTCCCCCGCAACGGGTCCAGCAATCTCCGTCCATTTCCCTACACATGTGCCTGAGAAGCCACTGCTGGACGTTTGGTATTTTTACTCTGGGAGGCAAACCCCTTACTCAGATGCCAGCCTCACCCTTCCTCCTGTCTCAAGAGGGTCTTACTGCATACAGCACATGAAATATCAGACATTACCAAAATAGATCTTGCATATGCCCAAAGTAGTTCTTACTTATGTTCCCCGAACTGTCTGACCTCTACACCGAGTAAAACCTAGAAAAGTTTTCAGAACCAGCCACAGTGGCCCTGAAGCAGCCACTCTCCAGCCATGTTATGTGGCCTCATGCATATATATGTAGTATGTGTTGTGTTTGCAAAGAAATCTATGCCTTGCTAAGTAGCCATTCCAACAACTCCATTCAGATTTAAAAAAAAAAAAAAAGATTATTTAGTTGATCTTAGATTATTTAGTTATCTTAGAACCTAGATAGTTTCTTCTACTTGAGTATTTCTGTAAGGTTTTTTTTTTTTTTTTTTTTTTTTTCCGGTTTCTTATGAAACTAGGATTGTGGTAAGTAGGATTCATCTCCTAAAAAATATTCAACAAGTCTCCAGTTACTTGTAGAAGAATAACTAGCCTTGGAATGGTTATTTGCCATGATGGATAAGTCTTGGAAAAGGGAATGTGTGAATCTAATGATTAATATGTGGTTACTTTTCTTTGAATTTGGATTTCCAGGTATGGGGGGTGTGTGTGTGTGTGTGTGTGTGTGTGTGTGTGTGTGTGTTGGGTTTTTTGTTTGGTTTGGTTCACTCCATTTGGTGATGGTTTCAAGATTCCTGCAGTTAACTGGCAGGCCCCATTCTGACTCCATTTGTTGAAGTATTTTGCTGCTCAGCTTTTTAAAGGAAAGGATAATATTGGAAGAAACTTTAAACATCGGGAATTACAGATAAAGCATTGACTCTCCTAAGAAATATACTTCTCTTATTCATATTAATAAAGAAATTCTATTATTTACCAAAGTAATTTACTCAATGTAAGCAGCTTAATGGCCACACATTGATTTCTGGGCCCAAAAGGTTAGAAAGAACTATAATGAATTCTCTTTAAAACAAACAAACAAACAAACAAACAAAAACCAAAAAAAAACTGACACCTGCAAGATAAGGCAGTTAGAAAGAATTCACATTTCATCAAGCCTATTCTAAGTTTGGCATAATAAAAGATTCTGGATGAGAAAATGTGAACTGTTTTTGGTCTTGTTTTGTTTTGTTGAGATCTGCTTCAGGCTGCAAATACTCTCTAAAATGTTAAAAAAAAAAAAAAAAAAAAAAATGAACATGCGGCAAAGCCCGATCAGGCAGGAGATGAACCGTGTGAAGGTGGCTTTTTGGTACTGAGCATTTGTTGGTGTGTTTTACATCCAGTTTCTGCTGGCTCAGGGCACAAGTACCAAATTATAGGGTGCTGTTTGGGAAGCTGTTTCTCTACGGTTGGAGGCTTCGAGTTGTCTTTTTACCAACAATATCCTTCAGAAGGCAAAAGCCCACATTTTTCTGGTAGAGAATCTGGAGAGCGGTGGGAGGAGGGATTCAGGCAGGTTCTGGGTTTCAAAACTTAGCCAAGCTCCCTCGGTGTGTAGTAACCAGAAAATCGAAATTCTTCTGCAGCTTAAACGTGGGTTTTCCAACACAGTCCCTGGTGCAGAAAGCCTGTGTTCCAAAATATTCTTAGAGGAGAGAGAAAGAGAATATTAACCTGGGGCTTGACACTCCTCCTCCAAGAAAGAAAAAAGTTTGTGTACCAGGCTTTAGAAAACCTGGACGTGTAAAGCTGTTTTAACCTTTGCCAGCCTCCTCCCATGAAGAGGTGACAAGGTCCAGATCATAATGTGTCCTTCAGTGTCTTCCCGGTGACCCCCAATTTGAGTCTTGCTAGTCACTTAGCAGGAACTTGGTAGTTTATTTTAGTTTCTCCTTATCAGCTTGGCTTCTTTTCCTAACCTTATTCCCCTGCCACCCCCAGATGCCAGACCCCCAAAGGGGAAGATTGACAGGTAGTTCCCACAGCTCAGCTTCACCCTCCAACAACAGGGATTTAGTTTCTTGTGACTTTGCCAATGTTTGTGTAGTCAGCGTTTAGATCTCGCCTTAAGGAGTCTCTTTTACGCGTCACTGGAATAGGAAAGCCACAAAGCAGTTTGTGAACAAACCCTTGCTGTTGGATCCCCATCTAGTGTTCAGTTTGATTCATCCATAGGGAAGACATTTTCCCCTTTCATTGTGAGCCGGAGGTGGGTCTGGAAGAGAACTTTAAATGGAGTATCTTGTCCATGTTATTTTTCTCAGAGGTTTCTCTTGTCTCCTTCCACACAATCAGGGCTGGCACTGTAAACTTGAAGGAGGACAGTTCATTTGTCATTTGGTTGCACGCTGTATAAAAGGAACTTCAGACATAGAAAATATGCACAGCATATGCTGTATTTACCACTTTTCCTGGAACCTTAAGTTGGACATTCAGATCCTGCTTTTAAAAAAAAAAATAAAACAAAAAGATATAGCATCACTCAATCAAATATGTTCCGGATCGCCTTTGCAAGCAGGTCTGTGGGAAGAACCGGCCTGCTAAAATTAGGGGCCCCAAGTCCACTATTGTTTGAGTTCTATTAAGACATGCTAATGTAATCTTAAGGTGCTGGCAAGTAGTGTTAAGTGTCTTTCTGAGAAGCTCCCAAAGAGAAAACTAAATCTGGTAGAGCCGGTGGTTGGTTTCTAGTTTTCTGTTTTGTTTTGCTTTGCTTTGTTTTCTGTTTTGTTTCTGTTTTCCTTTTCTTCCTTTCCTGGCTGGCTGAACCTCTCTGTGCGAGGCACAGTTTTATTTTTGCGTTCTGAGGAGACAGGCTGCAACACTTCATTTTCCTGCTTCCAAATTCTGCTGTGTTTGGTGAAGAGGATAAAATGTGACAAATTTGAATTGGGTACCTAAATAGTTCAGCAAGAGCTTAAACATCTGGAATTTTAGTGTCAATTTGGTAACAATACGACATCCCCTCCTTCCTCCAAAGAAGAACAGAAATTCTAAGCATCTTTTTGAGTTTGCTGAGAGGGGAGGAAAAAAAAAAAGATCTTGCTTTGTAAATGTTCCTATCTGACTGGAATTACGAAATTAATGTGAATGCAAAATCCATAGAAAAGGATCTGGAATGTGATTTTGCACCACAATAGGAGGAACAAGGGAACTGTAGTTACCATAACGAGGTCACCAGTTGCCATCCTGTGTAACAGATTATTGAAAGAGATACAAGATAACAGAGGGTAGGATCAGAAAAAAAAGAATTAGAACACAAGGATCTCTCTCTCTCTCTCTCTCTCTCTCTCTCTCTCTCTCTCTCTCTCTCTCTCTCTGTGTGAGTGTGTGTGTGTGTGTGTGTGTGTGTGTGTGTGTGTGTGTGTGTTTCTGCCTGCTTGTTATCTAATTGCAACTTAAAGTTATTCCTCTTAGTAATTGGGTCTAAGATCCATGCTGGTTTCCCTGGCCTGTCTTCTTTCTCTTGAAGCTACTTCGCTGGAATTCTGTTCACAGTGTAGATGGGTTTAAAGTTAGGCACTTTAGAGTGTAGCAACACCTGCTTCTGAACTGAATCAAAATAGATGCCAGGATTGGGAGGGAGTAGATTGTTCATAAACATCAGGAAATTAAATTAACTGATGGTACAGTGAGATCAAGTGTCAGCTTCCTAAATTGTGAAAATCGAAGCTCAAATATGGGCAACTTTTTAACAGGGTCTCTCTCTTAGAAGCAAGCAGGCGTTTACCTCTAAGCATCTTTGTTTCCCATCACATTTGCATAATCCTAAACATAAAAATGTTCAGGTTGAAAAACTTGAAAATTCTCAAGTGAGTCTTGAAGCGGCACAAATGCTGGATCCCAAGGCAGGGAAGCAGTAATCGGTGTAACCTTCTAAAGTAACCTTCCTTTTCTTATTTTCTATATATTATGAGAAGATCAGATGTTTGCAAGTTATAAAGAATTAAAACGCCCTTTAACCGTGAGCACAGATGTGCTAAATATTTGAAGCAACCACATTGTAATGTGTACAATTGATGAAGTCAGTTTTCTGATTTCCCTCGCTGGTTATTTAGTTCTGAATCTGTCATTATTTGTCTAAGCCCAGCTGACCAAGCAAAACTGTGTTTTAAAGTGGCTTTATGTTTTGATAAATGTGAGCTGGTTGAAAAGTATTTTCCACTGAATGCAGAGCTTAATAGAACATGCTGACATAATAGTTTTAATGCATTTTGTTGAAAATGTGTGAACAAACAGAATAGCTTTTGTTCCTTCATAATTGGCTGTAAAAGTAGATGGAAACATAACCATTACATATGGAAATGTGCAAAGAGAAAGAAATAACATTTCTGTTGAATATATTAGGAATTGCGTTTCCTAGTTTAAAATAAGCATCTGAAATGGGGAGCATCATTTAAAATCAGTTGTCAAAATACGAAGCTTTACACAGAATTTTTTTGTCACATCATTTTTTGTCCCGAGTGAAGCAGGGTAACTTTAACAAATTTCATTTAATATTTTGTTTGTACTATTTTAAGGCAGGAGAAGAGACAGAAAGTGCTTAAAACAGCACCTTCAGTGAGCATGGGAATCTGGTGCCAATTAGGATGATTAAACATTAAATTAAAACTGGATCATTATTGGTATTTTCTGCTACAACTGCGATTTGTTTGGTGTTGTTAATGCATGTTGCACTATAACCCCGTGTAGATTTAAAGATGGGGATTAGAAAAGCTGGCTTATTAAATATAACTCAGCCACTAAAATAACTATCCCAGTGAGGAGAAAGTGCATGCGTGGTTAGCTTCTCCGGGCCAGCCAGCCTACTTTACCAAGGCCCCTAATCAACATCCACATCACTCCAGGCAGATAGAGTTAAGGAATTTTCACAAGTGACTGTTTAGGTGATAATTGTGTTTTCTGAAATGCAAAACTCTTCCCGAGCTTTTTAAATGCTTAATCCAAAAAGGTAACCTCTGGCTCTTTTGAATGCACTCTGAGTTGACTGAGATTTGTGGGGTAGGCAGCATTTTGATTTTCCAATGTATTCATATCTGCAATTACTTTTTTTTCCCCTCCTGCAAGTTTTCTAGAAGATTCAATTTGGAAGTCATGGAAACTACCTATTATCTGATTCAGCTCCGTAGAAAAGCATGCAGGGAGATAATCCTTGAATTAAACAGTTTTTTTCACAGTCTTTGGAGATGACCACACACCATTTGTACAACAGGAGTTGGTGTTCCCCATGCTGAGCAAACAAGGGGACACCATCCTGTCTTTGAATAGGATGTTAGCTTGGAGTTGGAGATTTTGATATTTAATTTACAAATGGATCTTAGTGGGAAGACATCTGAGCAACCACTGAAGCCAAACAATCAAGCCACAGATGTATATGTATATGATGTATATGTATATCTGGTTCAGTACAGCCTGTTAGAAAATTGATAACAGCAAGAGGCAAAGTATTTTTAAAGGCATTCAGACAAGAATTGTCCAAGTCTCCTGCGAGCAGGGTTTCTTAAGGAAGAGAACACTTCTCAGTACATTCTTTCTCAGCTAGTATTTAGCAGAACTGTGGATGCCATGCCAATTTTTAGAGACAGAAAGACCACTTTTGAGGAGTTACTTAGAACGTTGCCACTTAGAACATGGTGGCATAGATTCTTTGCCTAGGAGAATGATCACCAGAGCTCATTCCTGAACTGGAAAAATAAACGTCTGTGGGGTGATACATAGGTACCAGACAGGCCTATGAGGGATTACAATCCCACATTCTCTCCATTTTGCATGTGTGGGTATTGCTTTCTAGTTTGAAGTTGAAACGGGTCTGGTACTGATGAGGCTGAACTGTGTTTGTCACTACTGGGCCTGAGCTAAGGTTCCAGGCAGGGACTTGAGGTGACTCTGAAGTCATCAGTCCACAGCTGGGTGATATGCATTTTCCCCCCTTGTCAACAACTGATTGGAACCTGAACGACTACAAATTAGTTTAGTGACAGAACAGACTGTCACAGATATCTTTGCATCAGTTGAAAATGAATAAGGTTGACAGAAACTCAAGAGCCTAATAAGTCCTCAGTGTGCTTGAGGGACCCTCTCCCGGCAAGTAGACAACCAGTGTATAAAATATTGGAAATCAATGTTTTGCTATGGAATTTCATTATGTACCAATGTCCTCCCTTCATGGTATTTTATATTTTGATGAATTATCTAAAGGCCTTTGCTATCCAAAATACCAGCTGGACAGGAGTCCCTCAACATCCCAAGAAACACAGCCTGGCTTTCAGGGGCCACATTTGGAGTTTTGCAGATAGAAAACATTTATGGCCCTTTCTATCATTTTCAAGTCATTACTGACAGTCTGTTCTGGCTTCATTTTTAACCCTTCACTTTCTGATGTTTGTAGGGGACACAGAGAAGTGTCAACCGTGTCGCCCCACTAAGAGCAAGGATGCCCATGTCTGTGGCCGGTGCTGCGCCGAGTTCTTTGAATTATCAGACCTTCTGCTTCACAAAAAGAGCTGCACTAAGAATCAATTAGTTTTGATTGTCAATGAAAATCCAGCCTCCCCACCAAAAACCTTCCCTCCTGGCCCATCTCTCAATAATCCTGAGGAGCAAATGAAAGACGGGGCAAATAAAGCAGACCAAGAAGACGGCAGCAACCTTTCAGAACACAAGGGACTTGACAGGGAAGAGTCCATGGAGGTGGAGGCCCCAGTTGCCAGCAGCAGCAACAGCAGCAGCAGCAGCAATGGTGGTGACCCTCTGAGCGGTGTCACCAACATCACCACCCCGAGCTGCCACAGCGGCTCTTCCACGGGTACCTCAGCGATCACAACCTCTCTACCTCAACTCGGGGACCTGACGACACTGGGCAACTTCTCGGTGATCAACAGCAACGTCATCATTGAGAATCTGCAGAGCACCAAGGTGGCGGTGGCCCAGTTCTCCCAGGAAGCGAGGTGTGGGGGCGCCTCTGGAGGCAAGCTGCTCATCTCAACCCTCATGGAGCAACTCCTCGCTCTGCAGCAGCAGCAGATTCACCAGCTGCAGCTCATCGAACAGATTCGTCACCAAATACTGCTGCTGGCTTCTCAGAGCACAGACCTGCCGGCACCTTCTATCCCTTCTCAAGGTACTTTACGAACATCTGCCAACCCCTTGACCACACTAAGTTCCCATTTGTCTCAGCAGCTGGCGGTGGCAGCTGGATTAGCACAGAGCCTTGCTAGCCAATCTGCCAACATCAGCGGTGTGAAGCAGCTCCCCCCAGTCCAGCTACCTCAGAGCAGCTCCGGCACCATCGTTCCACCCAGTAGTGGCACTTCTCCCAACATGAGCATAGTGACGGCTGCAGTTCCGACCCCGTCCTCAGAAAAAGTGGCTTCCAATGCTGGTGCCTCTCACGTCAGCTCCCCGGCCGTCTCAGCGTCATCCTCACCAGCATTTGCAATAAGCAGTCTGTTGAGTCCTGCATCTAACCCACTTCTACCTCAGCCGACCCCAGCTAACGCTGTTTTCCCTACCCCTTTGCCTAACATTGCAACAACTGCAGAAGATTTGAACTCCCTGTCTGCCTTGGCCCAGCAAAGAAAAAGCAAGCCACCAAATGTCACTGCCTTTGAAGCGAAAAGTACTTCAGACGAGGCATTCTTTAAACACAAGTGCAGGTTCTGTGCAAAGGTCTTCGGGAGCGACAGTGCCTTGCAGATCCACTTGCGCTCTCATACCGGAGAGAGGCCATTCAAGTGCAACATCTGTGGGAACAGGTTCTCTACCAAGGGCAACCTGAAAGTCCATTTCCAGCGCCACAAAGAGAAGTACCCCCACATCCAGATGAACCCCTACCCTGTACCGGAGCACTTGGACAACGTCCCCACAAGCACCGGCATCCCCTATGGCATGTCCATCCCTCCAGAGAAGCCAGTCACCAGCTGGCTAGACACCAAGCCAGTCCTGCCCACTCTGACTACTTCTGTCGGCCTGCCATTGCCTCCCACCCTCCCGAGCCTCACACCCTTTATCAAGACGGAAGAGCCTGCCCCCATCCCTATTAGCCATTCTGCTGCCAGCCCTCAAGGCTCAGTCAAAAGTGACTCTGGGGCCCCTGATTTGGCCACAAGAAACCCAAGTGGGGTCCCAGAGGAAGCTGAAGGGTCTGCTGTGCCACCCTTTGGTGGCAAGGGTGAAGAGAATAACATGGCAAGCTCCGTCCCGACAGTGGGCAACAGTACCCTGAACTCGCCAGTGGCTGACGGTGGTTCAGGAGGGACCACCTTCACCAACCCTCTGTTGCCCCTCATGTCTGAGCAGTTCAAGGCCAAGTTTCCTTTTGGGGGACTCTTAGATTCGGCCCAGGCCTCAGAGACATCCAAGCTGCAGCAACTGGTAGAAAATATTGACAAGAAGGCCACAGACCCCAATGAGTGTATCATCTGCCACCGGGTTCTCAGCTGTCAGAGCGCCTTGAAAATGCACTACCGGACACACACTGGGGAGAGGCCCTTCAAGTGTAAGATCTGCGGTCGGGCTTTCACCACGAAAGGGAACCTCAAGACCCACTACAGCGTCCATCGGGCTATGCCCCCACTCAGAGTTCAGCATTCCTGCCCCATCTGTCAGAAGAAGTTCACAAACGCAGTGGTCCTACAGCAGCATATCCGTATGCACATGGGGGGCCAGATCCCGAACACCCCGGTCCCTGACAACTACCCCGAGTCCATGGAGTCTGACACAGGCTCCTTTGATGAGAAGAATTTCGACGACTTAGACAACTTCTCAGATGAGAATATGGAGGAGTGTCCTGAGGGCAGCATCCCAGATACACCCAAGTCAGCCGACGCTTCCCAAGATAGCCTGTCGTCTTCACCGCTGCCCCTCGAGATGTCGAGCATCGCTGCTTTGGAAAATCAGATGAAGATGATCAACGCTGGCCTGGCAGAGCAGCTGCAGGCCAGCCTGAAGTCAGTGGAGAATGGGTCCGTGGAAGGGGATGTGCTGACCAACGACTCATCCTCAGTGGGTGGCGACATGGAGAGCCAGAGTGCAGGCAGCCCAGCCATCTCAGAGTCTACCTCTTCCATGCAGGCTCTGTCCCCACCCAACAGCACTCAAGAGTTCCACAAGTCACCCAGCGTGGAGGAAAAGCCACAGAGAGTGGGGCCAGGCGACTTCGCCAATGGTCTATCTCCCACCCCAGTGAACGGAGGTGCTTTGGACTTGACCTCTAGTCATGCAGAGAAAATCATTAAGGAAGATTCTCTGGGAATCCTCTTCCCTTTCAGAGACCGGGGTAAGTTTAAAAACACTGCTTGCGACATTTGTGGCAAAACCTTTGCTTGTCAGAGTGCCTTGGACATACACTATAGAAGTCATACCAAAGAGAGACCGTTCATTTGCACAGTTTGCAACCGTGGCTTTTCCACGAAGGGTAATTTGAAGCAGCACATGTTGACACATCAGATGCGAGACCTACCATCGCAGCTCTTTGAGCCCAGTTCGAACCTCGGCCCCAATCAGAACTCTGCAGTGATTCCCGCCAACTCGCTGTCATCTCTCATCAAAACAGAGGTCAACGGCTTTGTGCACGTTTCTCCTCAGGACAGTAAGGACGCCCCCACTGGTCATGTCCCTCAGGGGCCTCTGTCATCCTCTGCAACATCCCCGGTCCTGCTCCCAGCTCTGCCCCGGAGAACCCCCAAACAGCACTATTGTAACACTTGTGGTAAAACCTTCTCTTCTTCGAGTGCCCTGCAGATCCACGAGAGAACTCACACTGGAGAGAAGCCCTTTGCTTGCACTATCTGTGGAAGAGCATTCACGACAAAAGGCAATCTAAAGGTACCTGCTCTGTGCCCCGCCACACACACACACACAAATACAACCCCTCAGCCCTTCCCCACGCCCTAGCTGGATGATTGCGTGTGCTCCTGGAGCCCTCAGCTATGCAGTCAGGGAGAAGGTTCTGGAAAGGAGACCTGCTTCATGCAGCTGAGGGGGGAGACATGGAGGAGCCTTATGAGGTCAGGATCACCGCAGGGACAAGGGCAGCCTGTAGCTTGCTGCCTGTCCCAATGCCTTGAATAATTTGGTACCTAAGCAAAGCAGCAGGCCTCTCTCTGCTGTCTAGCTTAAGTGCATCAAATGAATTGCTTTACCTACCAAATCAGACAGCCTGGCGTTGCCATGGGGTATTGATTAAAGACCTCTGTGTGGCCTGCACACTGCCCATATCACTTAATAATTACAGCTCTCCACAGCTCTCTTCGGCGTATGCAGCTATTTTTCATAACCCCAGTCTAGCCTGGTTTATTTTTCTAGAAACAGTAACATCACTCCTCAGCTAATGGGTATTATGATAATTGATTACACGACATTTCCTACTGATATGTGTTGGAAATAAAGCAAATATGCCCGTTCTAGAGCAACAGTTGAGCACTCTCCCTGTGTACATTTTTCTGTTGACAGAGTATTCCTCTGGAGGTTGCTGCCAGTGATGTGGGATGAATAATTACTTTCTGGTTTTTCTCTCTGTGCAGGCCCTCCAATGGGCAATCAGTGAGGGCTACTTTCTTCCCATCTGAAAAGGACATCTACAGGGTAAAGGGTGTCAGATACAATACTTACCACTGCAATGAGAGTGGACATAACAATTCTAACTCTGAGAGGAGCTATCTGCGACTGCCTGGCTTGCTTGAGGCCATTATAAGCTAAATACGGGTAATAAAAAAAGAGTAAGTAAGGCGAGTTAGCCCAGGAAGAGGAGAGCCATCCCGGCACTGCAGAGAGCAAACACGTTATTACTAGACCATGGGAGTGGATGGTTCCTGGTGTCTTTTCCCCTGTCTGTCATGTAATAAGAATAGACATTTAGGCCACTTGCTTTGTCGAGTGTTGGGATATGAGTTGAGACAGATTCAGCTATTAAGCCCCCGGCTCTCTTTTTTTTCTTCTTCTTCTCTCCCCCAACCCACACCACAGGTCCACATGGGCACTCATATGTGGAACAGCACCCCTGCACGCCGGGGCCGGCGCCTCTCAGTGGATGGCCCCATGACATTTCTAGGAGGCAATCCTGTCAAGTTCCCGGAAATGTTCCAGAAGGATCTGGCGGCGAGGTCAGGAAGCGGGGATCCGTCCAGCTTTTGGAACCAATATACAGCAGCACTGTCCAACGGGCTGGCCATGAAGGCCAACGAGATCTCTGTCATTCAGAACGGTGGCATCCCTCCAATTCCTGGAAGCCTGGGCAGCGGGAGCAGCTCACCTATCAGCGGGCTGACGGGGAACGTGGAAAAGCTGGGGAATGCCGAACCCAGTGCTCCTCTGGCTGGCCTGGAGAAAATGGCGAACAGCGAGAACGGAACCAACTTCCGTTTCACCCGCTTCGTGGAGGACAGCAAAGAGATAGTCACGAGCTAAAGCTGCCAGAATGCTTCCTCTTCCTCTCCCGAGGTTGCCTCCTGCCCCCGCCCCTTACCTTCTGGCCCATGGGACTATGAACTACATTATGAAGACATTCTTTTGTACGTTGTTCAACCTCTAGAGTTCTAAGAAAGCTTATTTATTAGTGCTATAACCTTGCTTTGCAAACAGAGTGCAAGCATTAACTTTGGTCTTCTGTATTTTGGACTAAATACTAATGGACTAGAGTGCTCTAAGCTTGCTGTAACATTTATGGCAATCACAAGTTGCCCTGCTAGGCGGTCTTAATCCGGCATTAACTTATTTTCTATATCCAGTTTAATATGAATCTGGTGTTGATGCAATGCCTCCGTGACACGTTAGATCTCTAATAAAGTCTGTATATAAATGTACACTTTGATCCTGCTGGAAAATTTTATCAGCAAACACATTGTCTAATCTTTCCAAACAGATTTAAGGGAAGGACTTTTAAGTACAGGCTGAACATTTGAAAGGCTTAGGGTGGTTTTTTTTTGTTGTTGTTGTTTGTTTGTTTGTTTGTTTGTTTTGGGTTTTGTTTTCATTTTGGTTCTAAACTTCCACCTGCGGTTTTTGTTGGTTTTGTTTTAAGGAGTTAACCATTTCCGTTTCAAACTCTTTGTATTGTGCTTTTTACTTGAGTCCTCTTCAATGTTAATAAGTTTCTGTACAGTAATAAGCACGCAGAATTCTTTAGAGGAAAAAAAAACCACAAGTGTTGTTTTGGTAGTTGAAACAGACGTAGCATTTTTGCCTTGTAGGGTATTCACAGTAGAGAACGTGTGCTGGAATTTCACCATGCTGCTAACGATAGCATCTTGAACGACCTTCAGTGGAGAAATGTAGATGCTCTTGTATATACAATAAGAATATCACTTTCATTAAAATGTACATATGTTCCTTACAAGAGCAAATGCTTCTTGATCAAGAGCAGGTATAGTGTTGGTTTATTTTGTATTAGGTATGGAAGGAAAAAAATGGACTGTTACATGCACTTTCTTGGAAAGTTGAAAGGGGGGGTTCAATTTCTTTAACATTTAATACTTACTAACAACAGAGATACTGTAATTTTACTCAAGTAATCAAATACATTTTTTTTTGCAACAGATAAAACAACATATTGTGTCTGTGTTTTTAGAGTGCATTTCTATCTAGCCAGGGCCCTAAAGGTAGTTTAACATTTCCCTAGGTAGCTGTAAATTGTGTATGTGAGCTAGTATCTCAAAATAAGAAAAAAAAAAAAAACTGTAAAAGGCGTAACAGAATCTGGCTTGTATGGGTCTGCCTTTTGTTTTGATTCAGGTTTTTCTGTTTGATGGGCTTTTGTTTTGTTGTTTGTTTTTTGTTTGTTTGTTTGCTTGTTTTTGAGACCTGGTGACTTACCTATTTTCACAAAAATCCATTTCTTGTTTGAGAATGTATACTAGTCTCCAATCTTCTCCAACTCCATATCCAAAGAGAGGGGGGAAAAAAACTGTCAGCTATGTTAGAGACCTCATCCTGATAGGTAAGGTTTGTCCCTTAAACAGGATCGGTGGATTTCAACTGTAACTATTCTGGTTCCATTTCACTTGATTCTGTGGCATGTTTTTTCAGGCAGCTGAGAGCTGGAGACTTCCCCATGCCGCAGGGTTATATAATCTGACTAGAAACTGGGCCTCAACCCAGGAGGTGAACATTTTCTTTATTTAATTAGCCTTTCAGGCATTTAAAAGCACATACATATTTATGACAACAACAAAAATCTATTATACAGATCTGTAGCCGCAACTTGAAACAGTTCATCTTCCAAGTTAACCTGAGTCTTCTTCCTTTCTGTCTTTTGTTCCAAGGGTGTGTTTTACTTCGGAGCACAACTTGGGAGTGGTAATAGGTAGGGTGGAAGTTGTCTGCCCAGGGGTCGATGAATTCTCTGTCTCTGGGAGGTGATGAACCTCACTGAACCTGGCTGTACCCAGGTGAAGATGACGAACCTGGGCCAACCTAGCTACTCCAGCAGAAGCTCCCAGCAGGCCTGGGCTAGTCCTGGGCAGACCACTAACTCTAGCCGTTCTTGCCCAAGATTTGTCCCTAGACTACTAAGCACAGAGAGCCAGCACCTGAGTCGCAAGGGTGCTTTAAAGAGCTGACTCGGCATCAGGTCCAGCCAGGATGTTCAGGGAAAGCCTTTGTCCTTTGGCCTGACCGCGCGGGGCGAGCCCCCCTCCCATCCCCAAAGTCAGGAATGGTGGACCGACTGGGGGAAACAGAACAAATAAAAACCTTGGTTCCCGTTCACTTCCAGGTCCTTTCCCGCCACCCTTCCTGCAGCCTTTTACCCCCTCTCCCTTCAGGAGTGATCACTGGGTTAAAAGGCCAGACGCACGGCTGTCCGTGAGACAACGGTCTCCTCGCAGGTCTCGCCTGTCCAGGAGGGGTGGCGTTCCTGGCCTCGGCACGAAGCCTGGGGACGTCGGGGCTATCCCCTTGCTGTGGCCACCATGAGGGACCAGGCAGTGACAGCGCCTCTGCCACCCTCCCCAGCCACCGCGCTGCAGCTGGGCCCGCGCTTCCTGGTTGCCGCAGTCCCGCCGTGTCCCCAGGTCCCGCGGTCCGCGCGATGTCCACAGGGCTGCGAGGCGGTTTCTCCTCTTATCCCTCGAAGCTTTCTATAGCGCCTTCTGCATGTATGTTAAGGCGAACTGAAGTTGCTTTGGGTTCAGTCAGATATTTGGAGGCCTCCTCGGCCCTCGCGATGATAAGATCTCGGTCCCGGCCTCTGTGCGCCCCTCCTCCCGCCTTTTGTCCCGACCTATCTGTATCGATTGACGACCATTGTAATGCATCGATCACTACCTGCCCATTCCCCTCTAGGTCTATTCCAAACCCAGAAAGCACCGGCAGCCGGGAGATAAACACTCAAGGTCTGAGCTCAGCCCAGCCGAAGAGATATGGATTGATATTCGTAAGCAACTGGGTGGATTCCCGGCAGACTATGAGACGGAGCCTGGCTCATCTTTCCTCTCCGATTCTGCCACCCGAGCCTCCTTTTCCCTTTTTAGAACTTGAAGGACAACCTAGTTGAAACCAGGTTATCTGAACTAAGAAGGGTCGCTGCAGACTGCTACGACTGTTGAGTTCACGAAAGTTTTAAACCAAAAATACTCACTTAGGTTCCATTTTTCTTAGATGGGAATTGTAAATATGCCTAAAAGTTTAGCGGTGCCAATGGACCAAAATGTACCGACTTTAAGGACTTATATTTGCTTTTTAATCCCGTGTGTCTTTCCCTCTAATTGCTTTACGAGTCTCTCCACCCCTTCTCCTCCCCTCCCCCAATACGGGCCTCCCTTCCCGGAAAACACTCTTGGAAAAGCAGTTGATTGACAAGGACCTGGGTAGGAAAAGAAAGCTACCACCTTTGCTGGCGGATGCTACCTAAAGCTCCTCAGGTGGGGAGTCTGTGAGGCGGAGGTAGGAAGTTGGGAGGAAGGGCATCGAAAATCAACTGGAGATAAACGGAAGCTAGCTAGCTTTGGGCTTTGTCTCCCTCCCACCCCCCATACTCGCTTCTCAGTTCAGATTGAGCCTAACAAACGACTGTTAGGGCAGAGGGAGGCAACGGCATTTTAAAGTTATATATTTGTTTTTTAAAAGTGTTCAAACAGAAAGTCCGAAGTGATTTGCAGTTAACGTGGACTTCTGGCTGTAGGTTATTTGCTTATTGTTTTTGGCATGTAGCGCATGTCAAGAAAGAGATGCATAAAAGAAAAAAAAAAAAAAGGAAAAGCGCTCCCACTCTGTTAAAACTTAGCAGTTCTGTTAGGAAAACACAGCGGTGGGTTCTTTGCTTGGAGTTACACACTCTACCCCAAATGAAACAAAGCTCGGAGAGGGGAACAAAGTGGGAAAGGAACAGAAAGTGAATTCAAAGGGTCCCTCGGTAAGGCAGCAATCTGAGATGCACAGAGTCGTGGAAAAGGATAAGACAGGAATTAGGTCATCTGGTCCAGACCCCAGGAAATATGTTTAGATCAAAGACTGCTCTGTTAGAATAAACAAAACAGGACCCACCGGGCCCTCCCAGTAGTTTCATCTCAGTGCTAAGAGCTGCCAATCTAACCAGCTCTATTGGATAAAAGCGGTAAAAATTACAACTGTAAAAATGACAAAGTAGAAAAAAAAATGTCCATTCCACCGTAATAGGAAGATAAAGATTTAGATTTGAGCTAAAGAGTAACAACATAGAGGCCCAGATCAACAAAAACTTCCTGGAATTTTAGCCCTAAGTTAGTTATCTAATCCCAACCCATTGTCTCTTCCTTGCTGGCCCCCCATCCTGTGCAATCAAGATTACCAGATAATTTACATTTTAAAATTTGTGAAGTTTTAACTGCAGTCTAAAAACATTGCATGAGGCCTTTGGGTTCACTCGTTCACTCATGTTACGTTCACTCATGTTACGTTTAAGGATGCAGCCCTTTTTGACTCCTGAGCAGCTCTGCTCCCCCTGTGGCTTGCTTCCCTAAGTGGTTGTTGGGTGTGGATGCGCCTTTAAACTTAGTCTTACCGTTTGGTCCTTTTCCACTGAAAGATGGGACTGACAGAGCCTGGGAGCCTATGTCTATAAACCTAGTGTTGGATCCATACAAATCAGCAGTGGGTGATATTTTAACAGCTAAGCCCAAGTCTGTGTAAGGCTTTCTTTCACCGCAGTGTGATGGTCTTTAAACCAACTGCCAAGGAGCGTGGGGTAGATAGGAACATCCAGAAAAGGAACAGGAAATCCCAGAGAAGGAAAATTCACCCCAGCTAAATCCAGGGCCCTGGATCCTGACTGAGTCCGGTTTCCTCTCAACTGTTTAAACATATGATTTGGCATTTCCCGGCTTTCTCCATCCATCTGAACTCAAGTTGAATGAAGACTCATGGATGGTTTGTAGGCTTGGCTGGGTCTTGTGTGATTCAGGACACTGAGACACTGAATGTAAGGGGCATTTATAAACACCCCCAAGAACAGGCAGTCTTCTGTACAGGGGCCTCCACTTTCCTCAGGATCAGACACTTATTTAGGTTTGTTTGTTTTTTTTGTTGTTGTTTGGTGTTTTCTATTTGGTATTGTTATTTTTAGTGTGTGTGTGTGTATGTGTGTGTGTGTGTGTGTGTGTGTGTGGTGTCTGTCTGTGTCTCTCTCTCTCTGTGTAGGGCTTTGAAGATGCACAAATCACAAAGTTGGAAGCTCCATACAAGTCTCTCCTCTGTTTTATACAGAGACTCACCTAGTCTCATGAGGCTAAATCCTGACACAGTATAGTCTGCCAGGATACGGGTGAGGGACAGGAGTCACAACTTATAATCGTGACTCCCTTTGATAGGAGACTTAGATGCCCCCTGGAAATATGGGTGAGGTTAACACAGCCACCTAATTCCTCACCCTAATTCCGGATGCTCACAAAAGGAGAAGGAAGGCTGATCCGGTGAGCCTGTAGGTCTGCTGCCAAATCCCAAACTTTGGTCATCTCTAAGTGCCTCATATTGTATACAGTCACAAAAGTCCATTTGACAGATGACAAAACTGAGATCCAAAACAGCAACAACTTGGAGCTGGAGAGAAGGCTCAGAGGTAAAGGGCACTGGCTGCCCTTCCAGAAGACCTGGGTTTAATTCCTAGCCTTAGCCCACACATAGCAGCACATTCCAATTCTAAGGAATCCAACATACCTGCAGACCAAAAAAAGAAAAGAAAGAAAGAAAAGAAAAAAGTTAAATAAAAGAAAAACTGGTGGGAGTACAACATTGACTGGAACATCAAGAGAACTGGAGCTGTCCTTACCCTAAGACTCTACCTGAGCATTCTTGGGTGTT
This sequence comes from Arvicanthis niloticus, assembly GCF_011762505.2. Classification (NCBI taxonomy): domain Eukaryota; kingdom Metazoa; phylum Chordata; class Mammalia; order Rodentia; family Muridae; genus Arvicanthis; species Arvicanthis niloticus. The sequence continues at coordinate 16,448,870 of NC_047675.1, read as the reverse complement.
AGTCTGATCAGTGCCTTGGTTTCCCCATCTTGCACTGTCAGATTTCCCCACTTGCACTTTTCCCCATCTTGCAATGTCAGACAGTCATCATCAATCCATTGCTTCCGTTCAGACTCTGGCCACTGGTACAATCTCCTGCTATTGGAGCGTCTCCAGTTACTCAGTAATTTAGGTGAGTCCCCTTTTAAAGCCTTGGTGGATTTATTTCCAGAGAAATGGGAACCTGAATTCAGTTCTCCTCAGTGGTCTTGGAATCCTGCACAGGAGAAACCTCTCAGGTTTTGAAGCCAGTAATACACCCTAAATCAAATAGCCTGGGCCACTCAGCGACATCCTCTGTCTATTTTCTTCTATGCAGCTGCAGCTTGCTGTAGATGTGGATGAAGTCTGTGGGTCTTGGAAGGCTTTATTGGGGCTGCATCCGTACTTCTTTACCAGACACCACAGCTATCAGGCTTTCTCAGCCTGGAGTGAAATTCCAAGCACCCGGATATCAGTGCCAAAGGCTGTCACCAGCGTTCTGCTCAGATGTGACACTGTTTCCTGAAGCTTTGGTCCTATCTGTGACACTTACGACGCACGCACATGTGTCCCAGGTTACATCTGTAAATGTGGTCGCTAGTATGAAAAGGTTCAAGGACCAAGGATGATGGTGCGTGCCTCGTAATTCAAACACTCAGAAGGCAGAGACAGGAGCATCATTGTAAGTTCCAGACCAGCTACAGAGTGAGACCCTGTTTTCGAAAACAGTTTTAAAGCATCAGGGCATAGTAACGCACCCCTACAGTCCCAGAACTTGAGAAACCAAGACAGGAGAATCACTAGTTACAAGCCACCCCTGAGTTATACAGGGAGACCCTGCCGGGAGGAAAATTCAAAACAAAGATGGGAAGGTCATCAACAAAGCCCCACCCCCTCAAAAAAAAAAAGAGGCTTTCTGTCCAATTTTTAGCTGACACATTAGAATAAGGGGTGGGGATTCAGATCCCCAAATTCTCTTATGGTCACTCATCCATTAGGTAGAATTTTTTAGCCTCTGCTTCTGCCCAGGAGGAGACCATCAACCAGGCCCCCAACGCTGCCCTGTGTGTGTTCTCCTTGCCCAGGGTGCTCCCACTTGGAGGGTTTTAATAGCATCTTGTTGTCAAGAGGATTTCTCCTTAAACACACCCCAGTGCAAAAGAGGAAACAGAAACTGAGTGAGAGAGCCTTAATTACACAGCAAGGCACGCTGTCCCTTTAAGACCCCTCCCCCGTTGGTAATTGGGCCCAGCTCTTGGGTAACTAAGATAACATCCCTTCCGAGTCCTGCCATTTCTAAGCATCCTTAGTCACAGTACTTAGTGTGGGGTTTACCAAAGCCTAACAGCAGAAAGTCCTCAGAAGGCATCCCGGGAAAGAGTCCTTACGAACAACTCCTGGGAGGGGGGAGGGGGCTGGGCTGCTGACTAAGTTGTAGAGCAATGAATGGCCTAGCTTGCACTGGGGTCCTGGGTTCAGATCCCCAGCTTGGCCAAAAGAAAGGCAGAAGAAATCCCTGCTCAAAAGGAAGGTTGTCTGAGAACTCCTGGGGATAAGATTCTAACACAGCATCACAGTCACTCAAATTGCTTTTCCTCCACTCGCTGTGTAGCCCAGGCTAGTATCAAGCTAATATTTGTGCACTGGCCTCCTGGATGGTAGCTAGGTCCTCAAGCATACACTATCTTATCCATTCACTTGCTTAATCTCCAGAAGTAGGAACTTGTCTGACTGAACAGGACTTTCTCCAGAGGCTGGATGTTTCAGATTTAACCCTTCCAATCTGGGAACAGAGAAGCAGGACTCCAAGATTAGCTTGAAGACTTAGGGTCAGAATACAGAATCTCGAACCTGGATTCTCAGGGCGTCCCCCTTCGTAAAGGAGTTACCATGGTAGTCAGTACATCCTCCCTTCCTCTCTGCCACCTTTCCCTTTATGGTGCTGCTTGCCCTCCCCCACCCCCCACCCCCACCCCAGTCTCTAGGTTTCATCAGGAAACTCACTTTGGCCAGGAGAGAAGGTAGATGCTGTGGTACGCTGGTTCCAAGCCTGGGCCTCGGGACACTACATGTTTCTATATATGTTCTTGCGCCTTAGCTGTCACCATGCCAGCTGGCCTCAGAAAGAAGGAAAAAGTTCCTTGGGGGAGAGCCTTCCCTAGCCAAGCCCACCCTGGAACAGCCAAGTCCCCCCACCCCCAGCCACAGACACCTGAGAGAGACACATAACCTACCCAGAGCCTTTGGCAGCCTTGGTGGCTGTTTTTATGCCGTTGGTTTTGGAAGTGATTTCTCAGCATCGTTGACAATTTTAAGTCACCTTGGCTCTGTATGATGTGTTTAGTAACACAAAGTGTCACTCACGGCTGTAGATGCTTTACTAGAATTAACTCTTTTAACCTCTGCAATACCCACATGATGAGTGTAGTGGGAAAGACCATTTGGGGCAGTACAGAGAATAAGGCAAAAAGAAGTTATGTTAAATGCCTAAGGACACGTATTCAGTAAGCAATAAGAATATGAACCCAGAGTGCCTGGCTCCAGAGTCCACATGCTGCTTTCTTAGTGACTGAAATGTTCTCCCCTACCCCTACCCCCACCCCCCACCCCCGTCACAGCTTCCTTAGGAACCCACTACCTGTTCCTTCTTGCCCAGACCTCAGGCTCAGAGTTATGACTCCTTGTCTGCCGCTCACTTTTCCAACTTGCCCATGAACATCCAGGGAATGTTCATAGAGCCTCTCAGACCCACAGAGAAGAGAGCCGATCTCTAAATACCTGTCTGCAAAAGAAACTTTGTATCAGAGCATGACTCATGTTGGAGACAGAAAGAGAAGAGATTCAGGTGGGGGCGGGACTGGAAGCTTGAAATCAGAAGGCTGGAGTCTGAGGCAGTAGGATCCTGGGTTCCAGGCCAGCCAGGACTACTTAAGCAGACCTGCTTTCCCCCTAATTCTGGCATCTTCCATCAGAGTACCGAGATGCTTTTCACAGGTGAGAGTTATTACCTACTCACAAAAAGCCTTACTAAGACCTAGAGACAAATTCCATAGGAAACAACACTTCCAGCTAGCTAGAAATGTGTGGGGTTTTTACCCACATGCACACTTCTCTTTTTCTGTGTGTTTTCAGTCTATAAGCCACTAGTCATCACAAGTTGCTGTCACCAGAAGGGGGAACATTTGCAGGCATGAGCAGCTGCTATCTCTTCTCTGTGTAAAAACAATCACTGCAATCCACACTCTCTCGAATTGAACCTTCCTTGAAAATTAAAGTTGTGCTTAGAGGAGTCATTCAAACTGAGGACATTTGGGGATTCCTGAGAGTGTGATTGGGTCTCTTGTACAGGATGCACTATGGGGATGTGACAGGGCCTGAGGAGGTCAGCAGGGTGGATGTCTGTCTTGACTCGTCATCTGTTGCTCCAACAGAATACCCAAAACTGATAGCAGGTTTGTGGGTGAACGTACGAGGTGAGCCCTTACGGTACAGTGACATTTGATCTCAGCAGAAAGACTGAGAATTGGTGGGACTGGGGCTTTATCACGCTCATTTAGTTTGTGGTTTCAAGAGCTAGAAGTCCAAGGCTGTGTGGCCACAGTGGGCAGGATGGCAACAATAGCTGATGGGACAGATATCCTCCAGAAGCCCAGTCTAGAGGGCCTGATCTCAGGCCTCGCCTCTCAGTGGAGCATCATCGGGGTGTTTCAGAGATGGCAAACTATATCCACCCACAGCTTGTCTGCCTGAGCCTGAGAATAGATGAAATAGCAGAAGGGCTATCTTGGGGGCTTAGAAACTCTAAGTCTGAAATCTCATGGGGGGGGGTGGGGGTGGGTAGAGGACTTTTCTGCACCTGCCTCAACTTCTTCTGTTGCCTTGGTCCCTCTGGGCTTGTTGTAGATCTGGCCTTCCAGCTTCTGCCTCCATAAGGTCCACATAACAAGCCTTTGAATATATTCATACTGCCTCCTCTCCTTGTTGTCTGTCTGCTTCCCTTATGAGGGCAACCACCATGTTGAAGTATCTAGAACTCATCGGAACTTGATTACGTCTGTAAAGACCCTATTTCTAAATAAGGTCCCAGATACAACCACTAGCTGTCTTCACAGTAGCTCAGGTGAGGCTCTAGTACAGTGGTTGTTCAAAGTGGGTGTCACAACTCCTTTGGGGGTTCAAATGACCCTTTCATAGGGGTCACCTAAGACCATTCGCATATCAGATATTTATTTATACTACAACAGTAGCACAAACTTATGAAGCAGCAATGAAAATAATTTCATGGTTGGGGGGGGGGTCACCACAGCAGGAGGAACTGTGTTAAAGGGCCATAGCATTAGAAAGGTTGAGAGCCACTGTTCTAGGAGGACCTAAGAGAGAAAACCCAAGTGGGAGGAGAATTGGGGGTCTTCCAGGAGATTCTGCCATCTGAACAAGCAATGTGTTCAGAGTTCCGAGAGTGCCTGGAGCGGCAGCCACAGCCTGGAGACTGCAGCCGCTCCTTCTACTGAGTGTTTCACTTGGCTCAAGTAGCCTGGCTAACAAATGTGAAAGACTTTGCCAACACTTAAAACTTGAAGGTCTTATTCCAACGTTCTAGTTTCCAGGGTTTGTTTTTTCTGACCAGTTGAGTGTTGTCTCCTTCCCACATCTCAATAGCCGAGGCTGAGGGAGCTAAGTGTTTCTCACTCCAACGGGACTCCGCCCCAAGCTGTCCAAATTAGCTTGCCTGACACATCAACAAAGGCCATTCATGGCATGAAGCCCCTCTTGGGAGGAATCAGACAGGACCTTGGGCTTCCTGCAGAAGGAAGTCCTCCCTGGAGATGCTCACAAGAGTGCAGGGCTCTTGAATACAGACCGCTCCCAAGGCTATGCTTTCTAACGCCACTAGAGAGGATGGAGCACATAGAAACATCATCCCTCACAACAGATGAAGAAACTGAGGCAGGGGAACCTGCACTGTTCTAAGCTCTGTCTTGGAGCATCTGAGTAAGTGGCAGAGAACTCTTTATATTCAGGATTTAAGCTGGGGACATGGCTCAGTGGGTAAAGGCATTTGGCGTATGATCCTGGTCACCAGAGTTCAAGCCCCAGACCCCACAACATAATGGTGGGAGGGGAGAGCAGGCTCCACACAGTTGACCTTTGACCTTACCACAGCACACACATCCCCTACCTCACAGAATAATATGTTTTTAAAAAGAATTATATTCAGGATCTTTCAGCCTGGAAGAACAGATAAATAAAATGTGGTAGATATATACAATAGAATATTATTTAACCATAAAGAAGAATGAAGTTATGCCATTTGAAGGAAAAATGTATGGAAACATTTTTGGGCAAAACAAGCCAGACTTCATCAAATACCGAGTGATCTGTCTCGAATGAGTAGCATAGATTTATCCTAAAGACATGAAAGTAAAAAGGGACTAATGGAAGGAGAGAGAGGAACAAAAGAGGGTAACAGACCAGGTGTATGATCAAAGTCCAGTGTGTCTATCATGTATGGAAATGTTCTAAAGGAAGCCGTCACTATACATAAATAGCATTTGCTAATAAAACAGATAAACCTGAGATTTCTCTCCACAAGCCTGGTATTTCCAACGGGATGTTCATTAGTGCAGAAGTTGTGTTTTTCCTCTGGCAAGAAACTTCTATCATCTCTGTCCTTACAAGGTTGGCTTCAGGCCCAGTCACACAAAAACTTAAACAGGCTAGCTTCCCACAGAAAGGGATTAAGAAATCCAGATATGTTCTTCAGTGTGGGGCTCAGGCCCAGGGCCTTTCACATGCTAGGTAAATCCTGTATCAGAGACCCACATGCTGAGCCCCGCAGGGAACAAGCTGTACCCAGAATTCCCCTCCCACTCCTAACTCCCACGGTTCCTCAGTCCTCACCTCTCTCCCTGTCTGCTTTCATCAAATGGTAAACCCTTAGGGCTGGAGTTTGAAAGTCCTTTGTCCCCGTCAAAATCTCATGATGACCTTAGTCCCCATAAAGGTGTGGTGAGGCCTGGGGACTTGGGAGGAGACAGTTCTAAGGCCTTTAAGAGGTCTTTGAGTGTTGGGAGTTTGCCCTCGTGAGGGGATGGATTCAGTTCCCTCCAGAATGGGTTACCTACACAAAAGCAGGTATCCTCAAAAAGTAAAATAAAATAAGAAGTTCAGCTTTCTTAGCATTCTCTTGTTTCCTGAACTCTCTTTCCCTTTCTACCACACAGCTCTCCCTCGACAGCCAGGCAGATGTGAGCATCTTCCAAGCCTGTAGAGCCATTATTCAAGTTAACCCCTTTAATATATATATATATATATATATCCGAAACTCTACTATAGCAAACAGACTGAGACAATTAGTAAACTATTAAGCACTTTCTAACTGCCAGGCGGTTTGGCAGGCATCAGGATTGCTCCCCAGTGCTCACAGCACAATGGAGGTCACTATGTGAGCCAGAAGACTGCAGAGAAGAGTCTAGAAGGATGCAGAGGACACTGGAGTATAGCCACACCCAGGGACGGAGTTCAAGAAAGCCTCTTCAGCCCTGGAATGGCAAATATTCAGTACCTCCCCTGCCTTGGGCACTGTCTGGGGGTGCAGGCAAACACCAGTGACATAAGCCAAGTTAGTTCTGTTGCCTACAATCCTGCAAACTGCCCAGAGGAGTGGCCTCCGAGACTCCAAGTTGCTTTTCTACAAGCTGCTGCTCCGGCCAAGCTGAATGCTAATGACTCTCATTGGCGCTGCTGGCGAGCATTCTGCACCTAAAGCATGGAGCGGGGCTATCCAGAGACCAGACGCTGCACCGTCAGAGGCCACACCCTGACCTAGGATCCTTGCACAGAAAACTTCTCAGATTCAGTAGAGGCAGAAAAGGAACCCGGCAGCCATTGTGATCACTGAGATCAGAAAGCAAGTCGTTCCTTTGCGGCCCGCCTTAAAGAGTCACACAAAGCTGAGGAAGACTGTGTGTCAACGGGCTTGACCATTGTGAGGTCCACTTGGAGATGTCCACTCTGCTTCTGTTCTGTGCCCTGTTGCGCTCAGATTTAAGATCCTTTTATAACAGAGCCATGATGGAGATGAGACCTTTCTCTTTTCTCTCTTTCTTTCTTTAATTTAGACTTCTCTTATACAACATATCCCCTCTGCAGTTTCCCCTCCCTCCACTCTTCCCAGTAGGCCCTCACCTCCCCTCTCCCCAAGATCCATTCCCCCTTCCCCCATCTAGTCCCCCCCCCCCAGAAAAGAGCAGGCTTCCGAGGGACAGCAACCAAATGGGACATAAATAAGATACAATAAGATACAATAATCTCATAGTAAGATACAATAAGACCAGGCACAAACCCTCTCATCAAGGCTGGGTGATGGAACCCAGTACTGGGAAAGAGGTCCCAAGAGCAGGCAAAGAGTCAGAGACACCTCCCCTCCTATTGGATCTTTTCTAATTCTTCATCTTTCAGTGACATTCTGGGAAAAGAACGTTTATTCAACGATGAGAGGTGGTTGCTAGAAATAACAGCTCACCAGCTCCAAAAGCAAGGGAGTTAATGCCATGGTCGGGAGACCCACAGAGGAGATGCAAGGTGCAGGTCCCCCGTGGTGTTTCCCCTGAGAACTGAAAAGAGGTGAGGTCTGTCCTGAAGCCAGCAAAAGCCAGTGTATAAAAGAGTGAGAAGCCAGTGATGAGGGGGGAGAGGGGAGGGAGAAGGAATTTTAAAACTTATTTATTGATGGGGGCAGGGCAAGAGAGGGCATGAGCATAGGTGAGCATGTGTGTGGAAAAGCAGAGACTCTTTCCTCTTACCAAGTGGGGTCCAGGCATCAAATTTAGGTTTGGCAATAATCACACTACCTGCTTGAGCTCTCTCATCAGCCCCCAAGAACATGAATATGAATATGTGTGTGTGTGTGTGTGTGTAACACTAACACAGCATAGTAGATATTTATACATACTTTTCCTTTCTCCCTCTTCTTTCCTTTGTTCTTTTCTTCTTCGTTAGTTTTAGAGATGGGGAATCCCACTATGTCTCTCTGGCTGTCCTAGAACCCAGTATGTAGGTCAGGCTGGCCTTGAACTCAAAGATCCATCTGCCTCTGCCTTCTGGGTGCTGGGATTAAAGACCTAAACCACCACACGCATAAATAAACGCCTATTTTAATAAGAATTTTTTTCTTCTTTAAAAAACAAAAACCATGTCTATTGCCTGTCCCTCCTCTCCCAGGAACCTTGGTAAAGTCACATTTTAGACTCCAAGGTAGAGTGGTCCAAGGCTGTTCTTCATTCACTTCACAAAGACGAGCCACAGACATAACCGTAGCTATACTTGTCTTCTGTACCGTGGGTGGTTCCTTTATCCCAGAGATAAATGAAGGTATAATCAGATAGTTTGCTGTTCAGTCATCTTTTATCACTAAAAAACCACACAGTATCTATCTCTGCTAAGCTTACATATTTAGGTTGGATTTAGGTTTTTGAGACAGGGTCCCACTGTGCACCTCAGGCTGACCTTGAACTTGAGAACTTCCTCCCTCCCAAGTATGTGGAATTACAGGTATGTCTCCTTAAGCCTAGCTCCGGTCCATACTGCCTTGTGATGTACAATGACACCATCGATTCTCATACTTTGTCCATAGACTGCTTGAGATATAGATGGTGAAACACGTGTCTGGCACAGAAGGTCTGGAGAAGTCCGAGATCAGCACCTCTAGAAAACTCCCTGGTACTAATGGGGGGGGGGGGGCTGGTCCTTGGGCTATAGTTGCAAAAGGCTCTGGACTGTTAGAGGAGCCTGTTTCCGGAGGCTCGCAGGTTTAGGCACACAAATTTTATAGTACCCGAGAATTACCTTGAAGGTTGATCTCAGGGCCCCTGCCTGCCCCAGAGTTTGACTTACCTCTACCACCTCCGTGCTTAGACCCAAGCCTGACACAAGAGACCAGGAGCTGCCTCTTGCCTTTTGCTGAGGCAACCCCCACTCCATCCCTATTGCTACAAAGTTGCAGCCTCAGGTTTTGTCAGTTTGTTTGTTTGGTTTTTTTTTCCCACAGCTCTTCCACCCCTAATGTTCTCTGGTTCTAGCTCAATTATTACTTTTCTAGAAGAGCCTTAGATGACTGCCCTACCCCAACCTAATAAAGCTACCCCCTACCAATGGCTGTCTGCCCCTTTGGTTTTTGCTTCTCTGGCTCTCTTACCCTGGAATTGTCTTGGCTTGCTTCCTTGGGTATGTTTATTGGATCTATTTATTGGTTTACTGACTTCTTCCTGAGAGGAGGGACTCTACCTGCTTTCTCCATCACTGAATTTTCCAACCCCTAGCACAGTGCCCAGGTCAGGGATGAGTGCGTGAAGAAGTGCTCAAACTCAGAAGCAAGGTGTAGGTAAACAGTTCTGACCGTGGATCCTCAGCCAGAAGTGAAACAGAGGATGTGAGTCTTTAATGAGCAGAATGGTCACAAGAAGAGGAAAGGAGTCGCTTCCTGTGTGGAAGAAAACCAGACTTAGAGCAGGGAACCACAGTGTGCCGCTTCCCAGCCTGGTGTAGCCTGATGCTGTGCAGTCCAAGATTCACATGGCAAATCATTAGGAAAAACAAGTTAGTATGCCTTTATTTTTTCTACTTTTCCCTATGGGGACATTTTTAGTGTTTTAAAGGAGAGCATTGCACAGAATACAAGTGGTACATGTGTTCTCATGCCCTACTGTGCATCATAAGGTGGGCATACTCTAGAACCTAGAAAATGTCTTTAAAACATTTTTAATGACTGCTTAAATTTTCATTACATGGTGAAAATACATTATTTTTTTCTTTTACTTTATGTTCAGAAAGGCTCTCCTTTGCTCAAGTCCTTTTCTCAAGTAGAGCAGAAATATCTTAACACACGACTTTTCCTCTTGACAACACCAACAATTTTCAACAGCTTGGCCCCCCATAAGAAGTTGTCATGACTGGAAAGGACATGGGTACAGACAGGATAGAAGCTGGATGCTGCCCAGCTCCCCAAACACAGGGCATCAAAAGGGACTGCCCAGACCTAAGTCAACAGTGCTAGGCCAGAAAGTTACTGTCCAGGACAGTGTCGGGGTTAATATTCAACAGTCACTCAAAACTCCAATTAGCATTCTGCCATTAGCTTGCAGGACTTTGCCCTGAGATTTTGCCTCAGGATCACATCTCAGGGAACTAGAATGCCTGCCACTAGACATTGGAAAATAGCCTTCCACAGTTCCTGTTTGGTCAGCTACCTACCCAGACTAACAGTCAGTGGAAATAGACTTTGTTTGTCGACATTCTAACAATCAGTAGAAACAGAGTTGGTTGGTTGGTTGGTTGGTTGGTTGGTTGGTTGGTTGGTTGGTTAGATGTTTTGCTATACTAGGAACCAAGGCTAGAGCTCCAGACAAGCAGTCTACCAAGGAGCTACATCCTCCCTGAAGTTTTGTTGCTTTTTTGTTTGTTTGTTTGTTTGTTTCTTCCAGAACTGAGGACTGAACCCAGGGCCTTGTACTTGTTAGACAAGCGCTATACCACTGAGCTAAATCCCCAACCACATTGAAGTTGTATTTTTTAATAATTAAGTTTCAGGAAGAAACTTAATTATTAAAAAATACACATTTCTGAAGCACATTTCTGAAGCTCTTCCTTCTGGACTCACGGATTCCCGTAAACACTGAGTCATGGCATGGTGTCGCAAACCTGGGACATTACCTGAACCCTGGAAACATTTTCCCCCTAAGGCAGAGAAGGGATCTGGTCCTCACAGAACTAGAATTTCTAAATTCCAACAGAAGTTTCTCGGTTAAATCTGGGTGCTTGGAATCCTGTCTCCTCCACCCCATCCCAAACTTTTTTCTTTTTTTTTTTTTTTTTTTTTTTTTGAGGAGCTCAGATTTGCTTTTTGATAGCCTTTGCAGAGCCTCGAGGACTGGGAACCCCACCCTAGTAAGCAGACACTGAAACAGACTCCTTCCCTCAGTTGAGAAATCCACATGCCTTTTAACCCCAGGGTTAGATCTTTAAGACTTTGCAGAGAAAAGTGGTATAAGACAGTTGATGCTAACTCCGCCTTCACCATCGAAAGATCTAGATTCCACCCAGTCAAAGACAGAAGGGAAGTCTGTTGTCCCTTCACCTAGACTCACATTCTTTCTTGGATTAGTGGTGGATGCAGTGTAACTAGGAATATTTGAAATTGTATTTCCCGATATTGAACATATTAAACTTACAGCTTTCCCAAGGAGATGCCAGGTGAAGGGTGTCAAACTCAACCAAAGGAGAAATAGCGCTGTGGGCTTAAACAGTCCAGGTGCACTCTTTAGTTTCACAACTGAGGAGGCAGGCAAGCTCCGGTCAGAGCACTCACCCTGAGGTGTGTATGTGAGCGCCTCTGAACACAGTGCTTGCTGGCAGCTTTGCCCCCACCCCCATCACCATCCCCTCCCTCCACTCACTTTACCTGGCTCCTCTCCAGAGCCTCAACTCTGAGTGAGGCAGTCAGGAGACTGTTTTCTGTGAGGAAGACATCCTCCTTCTCCATATCTCTCCCCAGGAGACAGGAGGCAGATCTGGGTTCCAACAAGTTACATCAGCTAATGATACACACCTCAGAGAAGGGGGCAGGGAGGATGGAGAGCCAGGAAGGCAGAGCTGTGGGACTGGAGGACATCTACAATAAGCAACTATGGCCTGAGCAAGAATGTGTTGGCAATGAAGTAAGTGCAGAAACTGCAGAGGTGGATGGAAAGTTATGTCTCCTCTAGGTGAAAGCTACTTTTTTCTTCTGCTCTCAGTCACAACTTTTGGTACCCAAATACACTTTTCTTTGCAATTTCCTATTAAAATATTGGACATTTCCAAGATCCACAGGGGTACAGAAAAACAAGTCCTTCTCTTATTGGCAACACACACACACACACACACACACACATGCACACACACACACCTGCAGACACAGATGCTCCCAGTACAAAGCACAGTAGTGGAATCTGGGCCCTCCTAACATGTGTTCGTGCGTGTGTGTGAGTGTGTATGTGTGTGTGTGTGCATTGTGTGTGTGCATGTGTGTATGTGTGTGCATTGTGTGTGTGCATGTGTGTATGTGTGTGCATTGTGTGTGTGCATGTGTATGTATGTGTGTGTGCGTGTGTGAGTGTGTGTGTATGTATGTGTGTGCATGTGTGTATGTGTGTGTTCATGTGTGTGTATGTGTGTGCATTGTATGTGTGCATGTGTGTGTGCGTGTGTTCATGTGTGTGTATGTGTGTGTGCGTGTGTGAGTGCGTGTGTATGTGTGTGCGTGTGTGTATGTGTGTGTGCATGTGTTTGTGTGTGCATATGTGTATGTGTATGTGCATGTATGTGTATGTGTGTGTGTGCATGTGTACACACACTGACTGGAGAATATTATAAACTTAGAAAGGAGGTCAATGAGATTTACTCTCATTCAGCGGATGTTCCAATTCAGAAGGTTTGGTGTAGAGGAGATGAATATGGAGTGATGGCAAGAACAGAGGCTGAGGCAATAAAATCCAAAATGAAGCATACCCAGCACAGAACACTGACTCCAACTTCTAAATCCTGACTGATTAATGAAGTCGATATCACCATTAATTTAACAAATACTGAAAGCGCAAATCTGTCCCTCAGAAACCATGGCAACACTTGAAGATGGTATTACCATTACCCTCGAGAATTAGAAACCTAAACAAGGTCTATGACAACGTATCAAACACCCTGCTGTAAGTCACCAGCCCGATGTTCCAACCCTGAATCAGAACTTTGGAAGTGGCTCCAAAGATCTCTTTCAAGTAATTTCGGTGTTGTTGAGTCTCTCAGGAGACTGGTCAGCCCAGGTGAACACTTTTCTTACCGTTGGATGACAAGATGTATGAATTTGGAATCTTGGATACGAAGAGAGCTTCCTGTGGTGGTTCGAATAGGTTTGGTCCCCACAGACCAAATGTGCGCTTGGTTTGAATGCTTGGCTTTAGAGAATGGCAGTATTAGGAGGTGTGGCTTTATTGTCATAGGAGTGGCCTTGTTGGAGGAAGGTGTGTCACTGTGTAGGCAAGGTTGTGAGGTCTCCTAAGCTCAAGCTATAGCCCAGTGAAATAGTTTCCTCCTAGCTGCCTGCTGAAGAGAGTTCCTTCCTTCTGTCTACTCAAGATCTAGAACTCTCAGTTTCTGCAGTACCATGTCTGCCTTCATGCGGCCATGTTGCCCACCGTGATGATAATGGACTGAACCTCTGACACTGTATGTAAGTCAGCCCCAATGAAATGGTTTTCTTTATAAGAGTTGCTTTGGTCATGGCGTCTCTTCGGGGCAATGAAACCCTGACTAAGACACTTCCCTAACAACAGAGCTGATGGAAATTATACTCTGAGACCTTTTTTTTTTTTTTTCTCCCCTCCCCTTCTCCCTCTTGCTCCAGCTCTGCTCGCTCCGGCTTAATAAAGGTTTTTTTAATTTAAATCTCATTACGGATGGTTGTGAGCCACCATGTGGTTGCTGGGATTTGAACTCATGACCTCCAGAAAAGCAGTCAGTGCTCTTAATCGCTGTGCCATCTCGCCAGCCCGATATTCTGAGACTTGGCTCATACAGAAATTTTGCCTGCCGCTGAAGAGATGTGAGGAAGAGCAAGCGTTCTAATCAATGTCACTGCCTTGAAGGTTTTGCCTTTCTATATTCCTGATCTAGCACAGTTCACACATACTCAATGCTTAGGCCTAGACTAAACTCAAGCCAAACAGGAGCACCGCTTGTATTGGGTCGGTACGGCAAAAGCCATTCCCTGTTCTAGGCAGAACAGGCAGGAGTTTCCACTGAGATGAACCGTGTCAAGTCTATAGCTGAACCTCTGCCACACAACAGAGCCTGAGAAACCTAGACTGCCACCCTCATCACCATGACCATTGTTAATCCATTATTTTGTGTCTTAATTTAAAGAAATCCCATTTTGTGGAAATCGCTTCAGAAACTGATAAATTCTCCCGAACAGTCTTCGCCTTACAAAACTATTGGTTGCGGCTATTAATTTTCAGTGTACTCTGACCTCCAGAGAATGACACAAATGGAATCATGTATTTATTATTATTGTTGTCATTATTATTCTTATTTAGGAAGACGTATTTACTCTCAGTTAGACTGTGCATTTGAATATAACCTGGGAAATGGGAACTGAATTTTCACGTGCACAGTCTACACAGCAGAGATAATGAAGGTTGTTCACAAGGCCTAAGGATCTAGATATTATTAGCTGTGTTTTATGACGGAAGATGTCCTTGATCACACTGTTTATATTTGCCTATGTTTCCAGACTTTATGGACGCCCTGGAGGCAATAAATATAGTAAACAGGAATAAATTGCTTGCCATTTTGGAGGAATTCCTAATGTTTTGCATGCTTGGTTTAAAGAAAACTCATATATTTTATGATGGAATTTCTGCATTTATAAACAACCCCCCCCCCAAAAATTTACAGAGAAAGAAATCATTTTGACTTTCTTATTCAATATTGGTTCTATAAACCAGATTATGGCAGATCCTAACTCACGGGATGATTGAGTTATTTTGTTTAAGTTACTTTAATATGTTAGGCCTGGCAAGTTTTTTTTTTTTTTTTTTTTCCTTTTTCTTTTCACTGAACTTCTTCCTGTGAAGTTTCAAAATTAAATCATTGGGCCTAATTTTTCCTAGGCATTTCTGCACTACCATGTGGGGAGTTTTACACCATGAACTTTTTCTTCCTGTTTCGTCCCTTGGGTGCACGCCTGACATGAAAACAACTTTAAAAATCATTTAAAGAAAATCTGAAAACACACACACAACCAGTTGCTTTCTAGTTTGCCTCTCAAAACAACCAGAGCATTTTATGTAGATTTTTTTTTTTTTAGCTCATACAGAAATATCAGACTATTATTTCGTGTTCTATGCCCAAAATAAACCAGTTTTGAGGTTCTGAGGCAACTCAGTCATGGGCCAGGTGGCCATTGCTTGGTCAGTGGGAGGCCAACAATGGCCTCAGTTAGCTAACTGGGTCAACTGGGATTGTGTGGTAGGCAAGCGCCCACCCCCGCCACCACCCAAGCGAAGATATGGTGGTCATGCTGTCCTGGATGATCAAGGTTCGTTCTCAGCCGTGAAACTGGGATCATTGCAAAGCCTGTCTACAGAAGCAGGAAAGATGGCAGGGGTGATCAATTCTGGGATAAGCAGTGGGGGAGGGGCATGGGACAGCAGGCAGTGGGGGAGGGGCATGAGACAGCAAGCCGCAGGAGGAGGGGGGCGGAAAGAAAGGAAAAGGGGGTGGGGAAAAAAGAATAAGGGGAGGGGCGGGGAGATGTAGCGCTGGAAAACGAGTCCACGCTAACGCCTATGATTCTGGGCTAACTGTGGACAGCTACTCCTCCAGCCCTGCAGCAGCAGGGACAGTCAGCCCCAAACAAACTAGGCACTAAGAGTCATGTTAGAATGACATTCTAAAGGCAGAAATCAGGAAGAGAGTGTGCACCTCTGTCTCTGGCTCAAGGGCCCAGGGCTGGGGCCACAGCTCCACATAGGGGAAATGGTTGTAGGTGATTAGATACAGAACCCAGAATTAAAAAAACAAAACAAAATAAAACAAAACAAAAAAAACAAAACAAAAAAACCCCCTCGTTTTCCACCCAGGAGAGCAAAAGGAGCACAATCTTAGCGTTCAGGGACCTCTTCTCTGGAGAGAATGCCAAAACCACTGGAGCTGAAACAGTAACCATGATTTTTATTTTTATTTTTATTTATTTATTTTTTTTTTTTTTGAGACAGGATTTCTCTGTGTAGCCCTGGCTATCTTGGAACTCACTCTGTAGACCAGGCTGGCCTCGAACTCAGGAATCCGCCTGCCTCTGCCTCCCAAGTGCTGGGATTAAAGGCGCGTGCCACTACCGCCCAGCAACCATGTTATTTTGAACCAGTGGAGAAAATCCCTAGAATAGATTCTCTCTCCTCTCTCAACACCTTTGTCATTTAAGGTTGAGTTTCTGTTGAAGGGGGCTGCCCTGTGCATGACTCCTCAACCCTATAGAAACCAATTGTTCCTTTTCTCCCAGGGGATGTCAATCAATATCCCCAAACATAACCAAATGTCCTTTGGAGAGGCAAGGGACTCCTGTTTGGAACCTTCTAGCTGTACTCTGCTGTTTTGCTGAGGCACAAGTCTGGCCCAGAACTTGGACTGGCTGTGTGTGTGCACCTGTGTGTGGATGAGGGTTTGCCTCTGTATGTATGTTCACGTGTGTGTGTGTGTGTGCGCGTGTGCGTGTGTGTACGTGTGTGTACGCGCGCGCACACACACACACAAAAGTGCTGTGTTCATAAAGTGACCAGCATCCCCCTGGAACTCCACAGTTCTTCCTGCTGCAACAGTCAGTCCGAATGCAGAGCAAAGGCCATAGGTGGAGAGCCAGGGGTAGACAAAGAGGAGGCCTATCAGAGAACAGCCTCAGAGAACCCCTGGGGCTGACAGGCCAACTCTGCAAAGCTGAACACTTCCTGATCTTCCCATGTCACTGATTGGTCTCTGGGTGTCCCTGCCAGCTCTGGGGCCACACAAATAAGAATGCCAGTTAGACAGCGTGGCCACTCTTAGGAATGGGGGCAGCTTGGAGATGCTTGTACATAAAACATTTTCATTTTTGTGACCTTTGGCTGTCCATTGAGTGAGATTCCCACAGAAGGTGTGAGGTTCCAGCTTCCAGACCTCCATCGCAGGAGCCCTCCCCAAGATCCCCCACCCCCACCCTTTTTAAGTTTGGAAAAGCCAAATAGTTTTTCTTTCAGGGAACCTCCTTCCCAACTTGCATAACCTTTAAGTCCTAAAAATTGTCAAATCATGTTACCCTCCATGATTTCCAGTTACCTATATACCACATTGCAGAATCCCATCCTACTTTGGGAGAAAAACTAAGCAGAATATATTGTTTCAATTCACCCCCAGCAAGAAAGAAACCATTATCTATTTGCAAAAGGAAAGCAAAGAGGAAAAGAAAATTGGAGATCACCCCTTTTACTGGGCGAGTGTCAGGTGCTGGGGCTACTGGAAATGTCACACCCACTAGGGTAGAAGAAGCCTAGCCACCAAGAGTTTCTGACCAGAAGTTTGGGCAGGAGGAAAGCTGTAGCCTCTGCTGGGAGGGGTTGAGCAGCTGGCTAGAGTACCCTTCGCAGAAGCTGGCGGTGGCGTTGCTCTGGATAGAAGCTGCAGCCTTAAGCTCCGGGCTTGCCCCCGGCTTTCCCCTAGCCATTGTGAGCCAGTATTGATCAAGCCAGGAAGCGATAGAGCTGCGCAGCTGAAGCCCAGGGTGGGCAGCATTGATCTGACCCCCTCCCTCGGTTATTACAGGATGCACCGGCCTGGGGAGTAACAGGGAGAGTTTGTTTAACGAGGGTTCAGGGTGCTCTTCGCTAGCTGGTTAACTTTAAGTATTGGAATGGAATTGATGCGCACATAATAATATTATGATTCATACAAACCACTTCTCAGGCAACTCAATATATTTCATTACCTCCTTTCTAGCAAATGTATTGATTTCTGTTTTGCGGTTTTATAACACAATTTCAAGGCTGTTGTGGGCTTAATGAGCCGTGTTCTTATGATGTTTAAAAAGATTTGAAGCTATTGTTGAAATAAATATTATGGATTCCCCCCCTCCCGAGGCCCCTTCACTCAGCCTGCCACTCCTCCCGGCTCGTCCCCTCCCTCGCGGGCGGAGCTGCGAGCAGAAAGCTAGGGGCTGCAGCTCCGCCGCCCTTTGTGCCCAGATCAAAGGACCGGAACGCCACAAAGGCGGCCCCACTCGGCCGCGGCCACACACAGCCGCACCTGCAGTGCGGCCAAATGTCATTGTCGCTTCTGCGGGGCGAGCGCGGACGCACCTCCGAGGCGGCAGATGACTAATAACGCTTGATGAGAATTGATGGGAAGAGGCGCGCGGTGCCCAGGGCTTTGTATTAGCTGCCCGGACTTCCCCAGCCTCGGCCGACCGGCTGCACCTGTGGACCCCCTTCCTCTCGGCCTTTATGAAAGTTGACAGATTTTATTAACTTTAAGGAAGAACTTTCCAGCGTGCAGAGGGCCGCAGTTTATTTTGTATTCATGCGAAACGGAAACTGAAAAGGCCCTGTTTACATATTTACCGGCCCCAGTGACCTCCCACTGGGACTCCATAAGTCACGCTCCAGATTAACTTTGTCATAGAATTGACTTGGGAGCCGAGGGAGTTGGACTTCAGGGGGGAACTTGCATGTGTGAGATATATTTTATCAACGAGAGAAAGCTATATTCAATTATCTAATATCGCTGAGGAACCCCCAAAGACTTTCCGAATAGTACCGAAATTGGAATTTTTTTTTCTGCAGCAGGTGCTGACTGGGAGGAGCATTTGCAAGCAAGCTGGGTAGATTTGCCCTCGGCTAGGTTACCCCATCGTTTCGATTAAGTAAAAAACAAAGGGAAGCTGAGAACCCAACTTTAAACTTTCGCCCCCTTGGAGGCTTGAAAGTATGGGGCGGGGTGTGTGTGTGTGTGTGTGTGTGTGTGGTATGCACACATTTTAGAGGCTAAACTGGGAGGAAAGACTATATGACTCATTCAGTAAAGTGATATTAGTGGGGATACACTGTCATACAACCCAACACAAGTAACTTCCAACATCCCCATTCACAGAAAAAAATACCAAGACTTTGCTTATAGCCTTTTTAGGTGCACTACTTTTTATTGGCGCATATTAATTATACAAAAGGCTGGGTTTCATTGTGACATTTCGTACACATACCAGGTACTTTGCTTCCATCCCACGATGGTCCTCTTACTCTTCCCAAACAACCCTCTTCCTACTTAATGTCTTTTTAAAAAATCTAGTTTCTGAATATGAGAGAAAATAGATAACACTAGCCCGTGAGTCTGGCTTTCTTCCCTCCACACAGTGACCTCCAGGTCCATCCACTTTTTTGCAGATGACATAGTTTTGTTCTTTATGACTGGGGAAAAAAATCCAATGTACTCATCACATTTTTCTTTGTCCCTTCATCTGTTGATGGTGCCTAGGCTGACTCCATCTCTTGAGAATAAAATAGCTCCATACAAGGATGTACACGTATCTTAATGGAACCATGGCTTAGATTCCTCCAGGTATGTCTCTGGGTGTGGACCAGCTGAGTCATCCTTTTATGTGTTCTAAGGAGCCTTTGTACTGATTTCCACAGTGGCTGTACCAATTCAAAATGGCACCAGTAATGTACAAGGCTCCCCTCCCCTAATTCCCCTCAAAAACATTTGCTTTTTTTTTTTTTTTTTTTTAATGTCTCACAGAGGTGAGATACCAGTTCACAGTGGTTTTCATTTAATTTTGCTTATATTCGTAGCTGTCCCTTCTCCTTGGGATATTTCCAGGTTTTGTGACTCACAACAAATGGGAGTTTACCGCTATGAACATTCCTGTGATATTAACTGTCAGGTGTTGAGAGCACAGCTCATAGTCAGCTGGTGTGCTGTGTATTCACTCAACAGCACTAAGCTTTCCGGAGCTTCCTTTTGTGTGGCAGACAAACTTCAAATGGATTGAGGATCATTTTCCCAAGAAACCTTTAAGTTGCGCGATAATGGAAAGTAGTTAGTAGAATATTACACTTTTCATTTGGCAAACAGATGGGATGCCTGCTTTTAGATTTAATCGGGGTGGGGGTGGGGCTGGCAGACAGGTAGGGGTGCCATGTCTTTTAGTTGAAGTCTCTTTCTTTTCAGGAAAGAATGAAACTGCTTAATATTCAGTGCATCCAGCACCCCACCCCCACCACCAACTCCCCAGCACCTCGACGCTGGTAATGCCTAACTTCCATTTCTCAGTTCTGATGACATTACAAAGTACAAAGGTCATCTAACAGCAAGCGAATCCATTTTTTAACAAATCTATTACACTCTTCTTGTCTTACAAAAAATTACTGTGTGTGTGTTTGAAAAATAAAACACAGGCTGCTTAAAACACAAAACCGTATCCCCCAATCTCCATTTACACAGACACAGACATAAATAAATGATTTAACAATCTGGGAGTCACGAGTCTCTGACCTCATGCTTTCTCAACTTCTTTGAAAAGATTTTGATATCAATTGTTACTCTTTTTTCCCCAGAAGCATAATACACAGTAACCTTAGCACGCACAATCATAATACACGGTAACCTTAGCACGCACAATCTGTTTCAAACAGAAGGATACAGACAAGGGCCCTCAATGGTAGATTTTAATGTCCTAGCCAGGCTTATGTTACCTTGCTAGAAATGAAATCTGTCCCCCCCTCCCCCAAGCTCAAGTCCCTGGACACCCCCATCAGAGATCATTTGTTATGCAAAATTCTTTGAGGCAACCAAAATTAATTCACAGTGCTCTTTCCATCCAGAGCCCCAGTTCTTAATAATGGGCTTTCTCAACAGGTGTTCATTGTACCAGCCCGACTTCAAATTGCCTGACTAAAGGTTTTATTCTTTAGTCATTTCTTTTTTAATCTTGACCTTGTAATTTACTAATCGGCAGCAGCTGCCAAGGAGGGTCCAGCTGTTTACAGGAGGGGACACATACCACCAAGGTGGCTCAGGCAGGGAAGGAAGCCCCAGTCACTGCAGACAGGAAAGAAGGGATTGACATTTTCCCTTTGGTGACAAGGACCAAACTCAGGCCCAGACTATTCTACAAAGTTCCTTCTTGAGCAGTTAGTCTAACAGGTGGTAAGCTACAACCACTTCTCTTTGGGATGACTTGGGCTAGCCTTAGATTAGGTGTAAATGAATGGGTAAGGAATTTTAACAAAGCAAAAACACCACCAGAAAAATGCTGGATCAAAGAAAGGACTTTTTTAATGACTTATTTTTATTTTATGTACTTAGGTGTTTTGCCTGTATGTCAAGTCCTAGAACTGGAACTACAAACAGTTTTGCACTGCTGTGTGGGTGCTGGGAATTGAATCTGAGTCCTCTAGAGGGGTAGCCTGTGTTAACTGCAGAGCTATCTCTCAGCCCCTAGGAAGGACTTTTTAAAAATGTATTTGTCAATGCCCGTGTGCTAAATGTATCAACATCCAGGTGTGTCTTCTTTTGAGGTCCTGAGTGATGGTGTGGACAATGACATTCTCCTGAAGAGATTCCTTGATGTCTGGCTCATCAGAAGCACGTCAGCTTCTGTGCATTGCAAAAGCATGAGACCAACTTCTTAGTTTCCAAACTTCCAGAAGTATAGAGTTCATGGTCCTGCCTTTCCCTTGTCGTTTCATTCTCTGGCCTCAGCAATCCCATCTGTACAGTGGGTTCTCCGACTTCATTCTCCTCAGTCACAGAGAGTCAGAAAGCTCTGAGCCAGTGTCCCTGGGAAGGATGCTGGGCAACAAACAGCTTGCACTGTGGTTAAAGAGCAGCCGCCTCCGCTACCACACAGCAATCCCTGGCCTCTTTACTTGCCTTGCAAGTCGAGCTGTATCCACATCTGAGTTCTGGACTGTGTTAGAGGGTGAAGGTCTAAGGCACAAGTGTGTACTTTAAAGACTAGAACCAAACTGAATCCTGCCTCCCAGGTAAAGACCGAGTCCCTGGGGGTTAAGAGGACATTTAGACGTCATCCGTGGCCGAGCTTAGCCTTGTCCTGGCTCAAGGCAGCTTCCTGTGAAGCCAGAACGAGGATGGGGAAAGCCCAGACTCCTACTGGCCCCCAGACTTCCAGAAGGACAGTGGATTCCCTCACTGTTTACAGAGGAAAGTAAACACAGACTGGCAACGTCTGAGTCACACCAGAAGTCCCCTGAGAATCCAGGATGGAGTCTCCAGATGATAAGGCTTCAAGGACTTGTTGGTGATCATCAGCCCCTGATGTCCAGACTCCAGGGAAACTCACCACAGGGTGGCAGGTGCCCTTCTGAACTGTGTTCAGCAGAAGACTGCTCCCAGCCTTCACCACGGCTTTTCCCTCCCCCATCGCTCCCTTGAGTGCCTTCAAATCCCAGTTCTAACCGCGCAAACTGCGGAAGACCAAAGCGAAGAGATGGAATTCACTCTTGGGCAATAGCACCTACCAGCGTTTGTCTACTTGTGGACAGAGGAGTCCTCTAATGTTGAGGCCTGGGTTGTGTGACACAGAGACCTCCCTGGTTCAGCTCCTGTGAGCCTCTCCAAAGCTCAGACCACTGCCAGCCTTCCCTCACTTGGTGTAGGAAGCTAGCCCCATATGTTTTAAGCCAGAAAATGTGCTTTGTCGGGAGGGCTCAGTGAGTAACTTTGTACAGCGGCCATTGTAACAAGGCACCGGGAGGCAGATTTAGTGGGAGATGCTGCACCAGATGGACTGGGCAGCTTGCAGATGCTGTGATTAGCACATCTGGAGACACCCACTGCTGTAGGCCTGGAGAAGTGCGTCTTAGGATGCCAGTAGTTTCCCGTCAGCACTAGGCATGACTGATGATGCATTTTACAGATTCATCACGTATGGACGGCCCCAAGCAAGATGACTTGCAATTCTTCTGACTGCTAAGGAAGCTATAGCCCAGAGAGGGAAAGACTCTTACTCAAGGTCACACATCGATGTCTAAACAAGGCTTGTAGCTCAGAGAGATGGATCCATCTTTTGACCTACTAATATTTTGAACTATTTCATTCATACCAGAGAAACACACTCCCACATGCTTGTCTTTGCTTCCTGCAGATTCATTTGCACACTCAGTTCCATCAGCAACAGAATAAACAAAAGGCTAACCTGAAGCACTCAAATTGAAGAAGCATACCCAGAGGAGGAGATCCATTCTCCTGTTGCTCTCACAGAATACCTGAGAAAGGGTGATGTATAGAAAATAGAGGTTTATGTTTACCGTGTTGCTCTCAAGGCCAGGACATCTAAAAGCATGGAGCTAGTACCTTCTTGGCTTCTCTGAGGACCTCACGCTATATCAGCATAAGCGGGAAGCAGTGGAGCAGGATGAGGATGCCATTCAAAGGGAAAGTACTTGCCTTGCTTGCACAAGGATAAAGAGTCTAGCCACAGTAGAGGAGGGCAGAGAGGAGGAGGAGAAAGGAGGGGAGGCAGGGGAAGGGAGAGAGAAAGAGAAGGGGAGAATTTTAATGGAGGAATATTTGGGTGGGAGGGAGAGAATCCAGAGCTGCAGGTAATTGAAGCTCATGCATTACACCAGGCCTGTGAGGCAGGGGCCTGCCTAAAGTATAGATTAGAGAAACTAAATTACTCGGGCCTCCCCACTGTGCTGTTAGTAAGTGGTAGAGTCAGGGTTCGAATCCTGTCCCCCTGATTGGGATTTCGCTGGTTCCCATAATCCCGCGCCACAGTGGCATCCTTGCTGATGCTGAGAGAATTGCTGCCATCTTGCTTTTCACGTTTGCACCAGGCTATGCTGTGCCCATGACTCCAAGGCTGAATTTACTCTTACTGATTTTCTTCTCTCGGTGCTAGGGAGGGAACACGTGGCTTTGTGTATTCTACGCAGGAACTCTTCCACTGTGCCTCAGTTGAAGCTAAAGCCCAGGACGGTGCTCATCCTCGGTTTCTGGTGTCCTCTGCTGCACTCAGCTCAAGCCACTTCCCAAAGACTATGTGTATGTCACTGAAGGTAGTTTGTGGAGAAGCCAGGAGTCTCAGAAATGACAGCTGGATGAAGCCATGAAGCTTTGCCCCGGGTGAGCCCTTTCTCCACTAGCATATAAAAACATTTCCAAAGGACTAACCTTTCCTAATAAAATAATCTCAATAAGACATTTCAGCAGGGGAATTATTAGATATTAATTCATGCCTAGTTGCACTGACAGCTTCGGCCGTCAGTGTTAGCCTAATAGCACGCTAGGAGAGAATTACTATGCCATAATTCATGGTCTGCCATGCATTATTGCTTAAATAAGATACATGAAGAATAACCTATTCTGGGGAAATAACTGGGATTCTCAGAGTTCTCCTGGCCAAGTTATAAATAGTTACGTTTGGATCCAGAATTTTTTTTTTTTGTATTACTAAATTTGAAATAAATTGCATATATGTATCCTCATCTATAATTACTGTGAACATTTTTCCTAAGTACTAACATTAAGTTCAGTCATATTCCATGTTTTAAAATTGAACTTAAGCAAAAATCATGCGACTTTTCTGGAGACTAAAATAGACATTTCGTTCCTCCGGTTATAACTGTATCTAGTGCACTGCACGATGTGGCTGGCACAGAAGGCCTAAGAGCAGTTAAATGGGCTTGGCTGAGGAAGGGACAAGATAGAACAGAGTCCCAGGGGCTTTGTGGTGCTTTGCTGGTGCTCCTGAAGATGAGTCTCCTCTGAAAGCCTGAAAGCCACTGTTTGCCCTGGGGATGCGGGAGCTCCAGTGAGAAGGCAGAGCCCAAAACCTCCTGGAAGAAACACTGTTTGGTTTGAACCTGAGTGTCCCCAACCTGTTCCTGTTTTGAGAGCTTGTTCCCCAGCTGGGGAGGCTGAGGAACCTTCAGGAGGTGGGGTCTGACTGTTGGGAGTAGGTCACCCTCTCTGCTTCTTGTCATCATATAACATAAATAGCCTCTGGTACAGCTTCCATAGACAGAGTCATTGGCCTCTTCCTTCCCTGCCATGGTGGACTCCAACTAAGATCTTGAACCAACAGAAATCTTTCCTCCCTTGTCATGTCTCTCAGACATTTTGTCACAGGATTGCCAAAGCCTCTAAGACAGCATGAGACTAAAGGATAAACTCACTTGTCCTCACAAGGAAGTGCTGAAGGCCCAGAGACACGAGAAAGACCACAAAGTGGCCCGAGAGGGAGCAGAAGCCACATAGGCAAATTGTTCACAAGATCATTGACGAGTTTGTCTTGTATTTCTTGAGAACCTCGTCCACGATAGTCCCTGGGCTGACCACTGAGCACTCAAAGAAGCTGGGAATCCCTGGTGGGAGGCAAACGCTGAGTGTGATACCATTCAATAAAGGCAAAAACCACCGGTGGCCCGGGCTCAGCAGAGTGAGGCCTGTCTCAGTCTAAAGATGTGAGGGGATCAAGAGAAGCTTCATAGTAGAGGTGATATTGAGAGGAAGACCCCTGAAAGGTAAGCAAAAGCACTTGGAGGGGGTAAGGGGTGAGGCCGAGAGAAGAGGTAACAGGAGACAGTAACGGAGGAGACAGGCCCATGGAGACACAGACCGTGGCAGATCTCATGGACCATGGTAAGTTACGTTGGCTCAGTTTTGAATTCAACTTCAAGAATGATCTACGAGGCCAGGACTGGGACACGGAGGGCTTGAAGGGAAGAGGCTGGTATTAGTCTGAGAGTTGATGTATTTGAGGTCTGAGGCTCGGTTGAGCAGAAGTGTGGCTGGACTCCAGGACATGGCAGACACACACTTTGGTAAAGCTAGACCACCAGAGGCATAGAGATATGAGAATCATTCCTAATTTCCATGCGTTTTAAAGCTGCGTACAAGAAAAATGACAGAAAGTCTCTGAATCCTTCTTTGAACTAATCGTTTTTTCTTGCATCAGGAAGTTACCCAACCAAACAAGTGACTTTGAAAACAGAGATTAGCTATCATACTGATCACAGTTCCCAACTATGATCCCAGACTTCAGGTGTTCTTGAAGAACACATAAAATGTGCAATGATCAGTTGTATAGTAGGTTTCGTACTTCTCAAGTGCAGGGATCAAGCCTAGAGTCTTGGGCCTGTTAGGCAAGCACTCAATGCCTCAGCAACAAGCTTCTGATAAAGCAGTTCTCAACCTTCTTAATGTTGCGACCCTTTAATATAGTCCCCGTGTTCTGGTGACCCCTAGCCACAAAATTATTTCATTGCTATTTCATAACTGTAATCTTGCTCCTGTTATGAATTGTAAAGTAAATATTTGATATGAGAATGGTCTTAGGCAACCCCTGTGAAAAGGTCATTCAACCCCTAAAGGGATCACGACGTACAGATTGAGAACTGCTGCGTCATGCTTATAAGTAAACATATTTCTTTTCTCTTTCCTAAATGTTCACCCAAAAGAAAGCTTAAATCACTTGCATAAGTGGACTTCGTCCCTTCTTTGCTACAAAAAGAAGAAATCCTGAAAGTCAGCTTTAAAGAAATAAAGAAGTCCTGAAAATCGAGCGGGGGACTCTTGCCCAGTGAGGTCTACTCTCTTTTTGTTAAACAGACACGAATACCTTTGGGAATTTTTCTGTGTTAAAGATTTGGATAGGCCGGGCGGTGGTGGCGCACGCCTTTAATCCCAGCACTTGGGAGGCAGAGGCAGGTGGATTTCTGAGTTCGAGGCCAGCCTGGTCTACAGAGTGAGTTCCAGGACAGCCAGAACTACTCAGAGAAACCCTGTCTCAAAAAACAAAACAAAAAAAAAAAAAAAAAAAAAAAAAAAAACAAAAAAAAAAAACAAAAAAAAAAGAGATTTGGATAAATCTTTACCAAGCCTTTCTGTTCATTTCCATAGGATTTGAAAAAAAACAAAAAACAAAAAAACTGAAAATCAGAGAATCATTTTCTCACTGTGTGATTCAGGGCTTAGAGGTTGAATGTCTCTATGTATGACCCCAAATCAGCCTTCAGAAGTGGTCCTGATGCAGGAACAGTTCCTTCCCAGCTGTGAGACATCTGGGCACAGAGAGGTTAGAGGTAAGAAGCTGTACTTCCCCCACTGTGGAGCTGATGAAAGTCATCTTGGGCCCCTCTGACCCATTTTCATCTGTTCCCCCAGCCTTTCTCAGCTGCCTCCATCTTCCTGGGGAGATTCTAGCTCAAGAGTCTTTTTTAAAGATAGAATTTCATACTTTAGCTCTAGCTCTAGGCATCAGCAAACCTTCCTGTCTCAGTTTATCAAACAATGGGATTACAGGTGTGAGGCATACCTACCTCCCTGCCGAGACACTTCTCTAGCCTGTTAGAGCCCCCACTGTCTATTCCAGGCTGACACCAAGATCTTGTGTCATTTGCTGTACAAGTGAGTGGAAGGGACTTCTCAGGCTGTTGGCTTTCAAGGTTCTCTGGTACTTTATGTATCGTTTCATATTTGAGCAAACTTGCTTTGCTGGGGAGAGGATGGGAGATTAGAGGATATTGCGTGGGGACCCCGTCAGGTTTTAGAGCCGAGCAGCACATGCATTAAGCTCCGGTACCTTTGAATGTCCCCATCCTGGGCTCCTTACTCCCTGAGCTCCTGCACTGGCATCAGTAGGATCTGTGCAGGGTGCAGCAGGGAAAGGTCTCCCTTGCCTCCTCCCCTCTCCAGCTTGTCTGAAAAGGATGCAGAACTGTCAATTGTCTCCTGGTTCTGTTACTCTGCTCATCCAATCAATCTATATGAAAAGAACAGATTAAATTGAGCGAACCTCATATATGTAACGATTGCTGCTATTTGACCAGGGTGAGCTGCTCAGGAAGTGCCTGTCACAAGCTATTGATAGTCTTTAATCCCGATTACCTAGTGTTGAGCTTGCTTTCTGCTCAAGATGGCGGCTGATTCCTGAGCTTGCAGCAAGAAAACAAGGTGCCAGAGAGCTTGCCTTCATGTTAGAAGATTTGGGTTTAATTCCTGGGCTGTAGATTTGTGAGCAGACAAAGCTTCGTGCATATAGAACTTTCTGGCTTTTCATCTTACCCGTGTAATTTCTAGGAAGGTCTCTGCTAATTAGACAGGGCACTAGGAAGTTCTTAAAGCAAAGCGCCTTCTAAATGTATCACGTTGTGCCATATTGTTACATTTGTTACATATTGTATGTATATCAGGCGCTTCCTCTAGCTACCTCTTATTACAGAGTAAAGGGTATGCAAAAGTCTTGTTATTTTTTATTGTCTCTACTTTGAGATGAGGATCTTGAGGCACAGAAACGTTGAGAGACGTACCTGAGACCACACAGCTCACCCATGGCAGGTTAGGATGCTGGCCTTACAAAAGATAGCAAATACTAAATGACTCAATACCATATAGTGACTGTAAGCCCGCGCACAGTCCAGAATGCTGTGTGACAGCGGCATACTTGGTGATAAGTTGTAATTTTATGCCAGGTTTAAATCTGGAAGCCTTTGGTTTCACTAACTCTTTGCAGTCTTGGGGGCGGGGGGGAGGGCATAGAGGGCCCAAAGCATACTTAGTAATATTTTAGAGATACTGTAGTCTATTCAACTGCTGTAATAAAGAGCCACAGACTCATGGCTTACCAATAGAAATGTATCAATCACAGTCTGACGGTTGGAAGGTCACAGTTAAAACACCGGCATGGTTGGTATCTGGTGGGGGTTTCCTTTCTGGCCCACAGATAGTGCCCTTTGGCTATGTTGTCACACAGTGTCAGGGATAAAGGGGCTCTCTCCAGTCTCCTTTAAGGACACTGATTCCATTTGAAAAGTCTCCACTCCCATGATCTAACCAAGTACCTCTAAAGGTCACATCTCCTAATCCTAACCCCAAGGAAGCTGGGATTCAGTCCATCACACACATTCCCTCACTCGTGTGAATTTCCACCTTCTCTCCCTTCCCCACTTGCTCCTCCTGCTTTTGAACAGTCCCTGGAACTTCACTCTTACCACCACGGACTCAACCAGTGCATCCACTCAACAGTCAGTTAGTAGGGACCGACCATCTGTCAGCCAGCGCTAGACAAAAGAAAAGCCAGTGCATCTGCAGCTGGAGACCCCACAAGGAGTTTTTAGCAAGTGCATCAACATAACTGCAATGCCAGGTAAGTCTGGTGATAGGGACCTGGCAGGCTGTGGTGGCACCCAGACGGAATGCTTGTCAGGGAGAACCATGGAAAGGGTGGGGTTTTCATTAAGCCTTAAAGAACAGTGACCAAAGGAGAGTGGAGGAAAGCCATCCATGCCCACCATCACTTCTCCTTGTTATCTCCATCCACTAAGAAATCCTGGCTCAGGTTTCTGCTATCTCCTGCCTGATAACCCTCTCTGTGTTTTACTTCATCTCCTGCTTCCAGCCTTATTTCCATCTAATGTTGTCTCCCAAAAGGAGCTTTCTGAAGGTCAAAGCTGGCCTGCTTCTTTGGGGACAATGGTTTGTCTCTCCTCCTGCTTTAGACTAGTTGGTGCCCGGCAGTGAGACATGGTGGGCAGCGGGGGAAGAAGGAGGGTGAGAGCCCTCAGGAGTGAGATTGGTTGGCTTCCATCCAGAAGGTGAGAGGGATCTGTAGAAAATAGTAAACATGGCTGCAGTACTAGAGAGTAACTAAGACTACGGCCACAGGCACCAGGGAGAGGTTTAAGACACCTAGCTTGTTGAGAGCCTGCCCACGATGGCTAGAAGATGTCTTTCCTTCTTAAGTTTCTAAGCCCTTACCTGTTCAGTTGAACTCATCCCAGAGGGTAGCTGCCAGGCTATTGGAGGAGGCATCTCCATACTACAGTCAGGCACACCATAAGACTAAATGACCATTAGCTGCTTTAATAAGTCTAACACTTCGGAAAGCTCCTTTTGAGAGACTACACTAGATGGAATTGATGCTGGAAGCAGGAGATGAAGTAAAACACAGAGAGGGTTATCAGGTAGCAGAAACCTGAGCCAGGGTTTCCTCGTGGATGGAGATAACAAGGAGGAATGATGGCGGACATGGGTGGCCAGCACTGCTGAGCAGATGAGGGAGAAGATGCTGGTCTGAAGTGCTTCCTAGTCCATAGGGAGAGGGGGACCTCATTGCCCTGAAGGTGCTTGGAAAGCTGGCCTGGCTCTTCCCCTCATAGGTGTCAGCAACTCAACTCAACCTGAAGCATAATTGCTTCATGGCCATGTTCCTTAAGAAAGACAGGTCTACAAACTCCTGCATGGCCTTTGAGAAGGCCCTTTAAGGAGCAGGTGACAGCTCCTCCCACAGGCTCTAGGACTTCTGTGGGAGAGTCAGTTTGTAATTGTGGGTTAAAGGGAACATTTGACATGTGCGTACCCTGCATTGGCTAGGTTACGAGCAGACTCATCTCTGTTGCCAACTGGCTTATTCATGAATGGATGAATTCTAGCCTGCAAGGGCAGTTCCGGGGCCTTCTGGTTTGTCTTTAGTGTCTACAAAAACAAGATCTTGCCTCCTAACCCATGTGGATGGGGACATCTGATAATGGAAGTGGGACTCAAAAGGGACCCATGAAAATCCTTCCTTCTACTTGGAAGGTTTCTCTTATCAGCAGGCAGATACAATTTTAGCTTGGCATTGGCTCTTGGCTTTTGAACACACAGCGTCAGAGCCCTGGGCCCAGAGAAGGAGGAGACATAGACCTTCTACACATCATCCTTGCCTCATCCCACCCCACCCCACTCCTGCCTCGAATGTCTGGTCCATGTGCTATAAGAGGATAGTATAAAATGCCAAGTTACCTTAAAAAGAAAACCATGCGCCCTGCCTGGAAGATCTGACCTGGGGACTCATCCAATAGTGGATAACAGTGCTCAACTGGCTTTTGTTGGTTTGGGAATGTCTCCTGCTTAAAGTCTTAGGGTCCCCATCTGCTGCTTGGTGTCACCCATCCTCTCTCCTGACTGCATTTGTCTTAATTTATCTTCATTGTATTGTAGGAATCTACAAGGAACTTGCTCGAGGAACATGAGAAGACAGTGGTTCTTCTCTCTCTTCATTTTTCTGCAACAAGGAGGTGGGGCCACGCTCACGTAAGGATTGGAGAAGATTTTTTTTTTCTGGCTGGTGCATGTGATCCACTGAAGTAGCACAAAAATCTTTTCCTTACCACTGAGGAAAGAATGAGCCACGCTTCCACCCCTTTATTCTGAAGTGACTGTCGTTTTCTAGCCAGGGACTTGGACCTTGTCCTTAAGCAAAGGCTTTTAGGTGATCTTATGATCCAGGTCACTCTTTCCATCCACTAGACAAAGGATGGACCAAAGAATTCCTACCAAAGTTTGCCTTACTCGGTTGACAATCGAGAGGACCAGCAGGTGCAGAGGTCTCGCTCTTGTCCACACTGGAGTTGCACCTTGCTGGGCTCCCCACCCACCGCTTCAGCAGTACTCACCCACACTGGAGTTTTGGGTCCCCGTCATCACAGTTTTAACTCTGTAATAGACTCTATGAAACATTCTCATCTGAATCCGCCTCCCGACCTCAGCACTATGGACACTTAAAGCAGGATGGCTCATTTGGGACTGTCCTGTGCATTGTCAGGTGCTTAGCTGAACTCCTTCCTCCTTCTCTTGATGGGAGCAGGCGCTCTTCCCACCCGTAGACCCAGAAGCATCTCTAGGTATTCCAGGTATCCCCGTGGTGAGAGGAAGGAGGGACTATCTTCACTGAGATCCCTAATCTGGAACAGTACAGCAAGGGCTGGGCCTTCCCTGTCTCTCCATGTCCTGTCCTTGGTCTAGCCTATGTATCATCACCCAGTGACATACAGTAGGTGTATAGAATCAATGAATGACACAGTAGGAGACATGGCAAGCTTCAGAGCCAGATGAAGCATCCTCTGATTGAGAAATATTTGTTAGTCACTGTGTGGTGCCAGGTTCCTATGTCCTGAGAGTACGTGGCAGAACATAGCAGTCGGGGCGGGGACCTGGGGACCCGCTTACATCTAGTGAGACTGATGCTATGGAAGGAGATATGCAGTCATCCAGTAAGATAATTCCAGCAATGAACAATGCTGTGAAGAACACATCAAGAAGACCAAGAACGGAGAGTGAGTTGGGAGAGAGGGAGGTGTCTTATAAGTCGTGTGTGTGTGTGTGTGTGTGTGTGTGTGTGTGTGTGTGTGTGTGATGTCTTAGAGAGAAGTCTGGTGTGTGTGGGGTGTCTCTGATAGATGTGACAGTTGGAAACACCTCCACTGGCAGGTGAACTTCGTGCAGACACTAAAACTGGTAGAAACACAACACTACTTACTCCATGTTTCCTTTCTGTCAATCACCAAGAGATGACACTTAGTAGGCATTCAGATGCCTGTTGCCTGCTGGTGGGTTCTCTCCTTTGTATGCTGCAAACATCCTTTGAGCTCTAGAGTAAGTTCTAGAAACTCTATCCCGCAGAGTGTGAACGTGTAATGTCAGGGACAGTCTGAGTCCCTGAGCCACCCTGTCTCCATTTGGTTCTGTTTTGACAAAGGGAGTTTCTGTGAAATAAATGAAGCAATGATCCCCCCCCTCCCAAATCAATCATTTAATCAAGCATCAGTCGTCAGTGTCATTTAAAACCTGAAACTGCTTCTATATACCCTGGTCATTCCCCTGGCCCAGGTGTGAACCCCAGAACGGATGGCTGGGGCAAATATGTGAGCTCCCCTCCCCTGAAAGTCGGCTACCTTCCTGATCAAATGCACCCAGAGGATGGGGTAATGTTACTATTGTGCCTGGGTAAGAAGGTCCCATCCGGCCCCCACCCCGTTGCGGGGGAGGAACAGGAGCTTAATCATTACTAACACTAACTTGCCTTTCTGGAGCCTTGAAAATGAGAATTTTGCCCTTTTTTCCCTGTGAGTAAATTGGGTCAGAGTGTTCCCAGAATTTACATTTCAATTAAAAATACAATAATAACACATTGTGCAAATAGTGAATGATTCCGACCCAAGGGAAGATGACACCGCCCGCTACTTTGTTAATGAAAAGCCCCCTTCATTGGGACAGGCCACACATCAGCAAGTAACAAATCTCCTGTCCTGTTCTGGGAATGGGGGGGAGGGTGGGGATGAAGAGGTGATCCAGTCACCACCGCCCTGTGGGGACCTCCAGGCCATAGTAGCACCACCCAAAGCAACACGTTCATTGTTTCTGCCGCCCCCCCCCAAATGCAAACGTGACTGCTTTTATCAAGGCTTTAGGGTTGGGGATGTAGCTTGCTATGCTTGCAGGAGGCCTGGGGTTTGATCTCCAGTATTGCATAAAACCAACTGTATTCCCAGACCTCCAAGGTGGAGGGTGGAGGCTGGAAGAGTATAAGGCCCAAGTGATATAGGAGACATTGTTTGTTTGTTTGTTTGCTTGTTTTTGGTTTGGGGTTTTTTTGTTTGTTTGTTTGTTTGCCTCGTATTAAATTTGCTGTTCTAAGCCATG
This sequence comes from Arvicanthis niloticus, assembly GCF_011762505.2. NCBI lineage: Eukaryota > Metazoa > Chordata > Mammalia > Rodentia > Muridae > Arvicanthis > Arvicanthis niloticus. The sequence goes on along the minus strand of NC_047675.1, from coordinate 16,415,804 downwards.
GCAGAGGATATCCAAGCTGCTCCTCAGCCTTTGTAGGTAGATCAAACCTTTGAAACACCTCCCATTAGGCTCTCAACGTAGACCTAGACCCCTGAAAAGGAGCCTAGAAATGCCTGGTTATGATGCTTTGAACCTCCACCCTTATCCCCACTGCATGCCTCATTGATTGTTAAAGTTGGCTTTAACCCCCCCCCCCCCCAGAGTTATGATTTTATCCTTACCCACAATGTCTGGGAGGGAAGGGGGATGGCATGGGCAGGTGGGGACCTTAGAGGCTTGCTCTGGGGAACACAGGAAAGGGGGTGTTTGTTTCTAACGGCACAGGTGGGAGAACTTACATCATAGGTTGGTTCTGAAAGAGAAATGTCCTGGCTTAGTTCCACAGAAAAGGAAGTTTTGGTGGGAGAAAGACTATCCTTCCCCACAACCTCCTCCAGTTATAAGGACTTTAAAGGCACCTACGGAAGCAGGGGCAGCTAGCTGTGCGTTACAGGTATGGAGCCCTGGTGTGACTGGTATCTCTGTTCTTCAGGCTGGTACATGTCCAGTGTGGGAAACCAGCATGGCATGGCTTCCCTTGCATAGCTTCTGTCCAGTGTTTTCAGTGAACTTAAAAATGTAGATTTAGTGAACTATTTATATATAAAAAACTTGTTTAAAGCCTTTTATTCTGTCTCTCTCTCACATTATGAGCAATGAGGCCGTCAATGCTTATGTCCTTTAGTCTTTAAGTCTAATAATTATCAGTGTAATCAACAATTCCATTAATAACACTTTATTATACTGCTCATTTTATTCTCAAGTGTGGGCCAATGTGCCTCAGATACAGATAACACACAGAGATGGCTCATCCCCGGAACTTTCCCAAAGACTCATCAATTTTCCAAGGAAGTATCACAAAGTGTGCAGGACAAGATTCCTCAGAAGTCATCTCAAAATCCTCACCTCGCTGTTTCCACAAATCCTGGGCTAGTAAGTCTTGACTCTCAGCCAACCCCAAACAACCCCTTGTGTTCACAGATCCTTCTTGACCCATCCTTCCAGTTCTCAACAAATCTCGACCTTCTTTCTGCCTAAGAGATGGTGCATACCCTCTGCCATCTCACTTTTCTTGATCTGGAGCAGAACACAGTCTCTGTCTCAGAGGTCTGAACATGTAACAATATCTAGGAAAATGTCAACGGTTTTGTTTTAGGTTGATTGCATTTCAATTTATTAAGAAATTGCATTAAAATAATACACTAGATTTTCTTAATACATAGCTGAACAATGACACAAGCCACATCTGGACCAGATGGAAATGGCAGGTCCCTTGTTTCCCTTCCAGACCTAGGTTGCCAGTTTCTGAAGCAGCTACTAACCGTTCCTTGGCAATTTCTTCCAGCTTGTACCTTCAGTGATAATCCTTGGGTTTGGGTTTCTTAGTTTTAATATCCAACAGCTATGTGTTATTATTTCTAAATGGAAACAAGTGAGAGGCTGTAGCTTTCTGTCCCATCCTCCCATCTTCCTGCTCCCATCAGATTTGCTGTCAATTTTCTGTGGTTATGAATGGGAAAATATTATTCTTGGCCTTTGAGAGTCGTGTCTCCCAGGGTTGTTCTCTCCTGGTTTCTGCCTCTCTTTGGTGGCTTTCTTTGACTGTCTGGGTGACTCTTCCCACACAACCCCAGTAACTCTGTACAAAAGCCTTCAATCCGATTTTACACCCGGCCACACCTGTCAGTTAATCTGTCAGTCCCATTTTTTTTTCAAGAGCCATTCCTCCCAGGGCTACCCATCCTACTGCCCTACCCGGTCTCAGCGCTGCCCACGCCTCCACCCCAGCTGTCAGCGGGGTCCTCCCCATGCTGCTGTCTTGAGCAGGAGCCTCTCTGCAGGGCTTTGTGTCTCCATGGTTTCTCATTTGTTCTTTTGATACGTTTTGGACTAAGGGTCCTTTGAAGGCAAAGTGTTGATACCTTACATCCTCGACAGGAAGTCTCCTTATGCTGGCTTGAGAACTTTGGCTGTTTATAAAATTCAAACGTTCAGTAATTTTCTCCAAAAATTGAAAAACAATGGTTTGCTTTCACTCAGCTCCCAGTGCGGCTGAGAAGTCCCATGACTTTACTGTTAATTCTGGATTTTTCTTGATGCAGTTATTGCTTTGCTTTCATGCTCAGAACGTTGTGGCCTTTTCTCTCTATCCCTGAACACGTCTTTTGGTGTGATTGGTTGTTCGTTCCTTCCATTATGGATTCAGTGGACCCTTGATTCAGAACACCAAAGTCCTCAGTGTCCGGATGATTTTCTTGTGTTGCTTCTTTGTCGATTTCTTTCTGTCTGAATTTGCTGTCCCCACCCCAGGATGTCTATTAGTATAACAAATATAACAAATGGAACAATTCATTGAGTGCTTTTAAAATATTTTACAGAGTTGTTTCAGTTTTTGTGGATGAAAATTTTTCTTCTGAAACGCTTATGTACCATGTACATGTCTGATATCTCAGAGGTCACAGGAGGACATCAAATCCCTTGGAACTGCAGTTGTAGGTGGTTGTGAGGTACTGTGTGGATGCTGGGAACCAAACCTGAGTCTTCTGTCAGAGTAGCAAGTTATCTTAACCACTGAGCCATCTCTCCAGTTCACACTTAGTTTCTTATCTTCTTTGCTTTGTTTCCTCTCTTTTAAGTTGTTGTTGTTAATCTGTTTCTTTTTATAGTTCTGTGTTTCTATTTCATCAATACAATACCTTTCGTCTGGGTCTACCAGAGTTGACTGTGTCCCAAGTGTTCTTGGCTCCACCATTTTATATCTCTAGGCCAACCTCTTGGTGTCCTAAGTCTGTGTTACTTAGGTCACATACAGGACGCCATGGGTTAACTAGCCCCTCAGCTGCACTTTCAGTGTTAACAGTATGTAGGTGTGTCACAAAATGCTGCCCACTGTGGACTGAAGGATGCCCTCGTTGAGCAAACAAGCCATCCACTTCTGGGGAGGGAAGGATAGGTCCCTGGTTCTGGATGGTGGGAAGGGAAGTTTAAGGAACTAGGAGATTCTGACTAGGTACTCCTGGGCTCAGCCCTATCTGAACACCCCTCTTCCCAGGGCCTCCCCAGCACCACTTCATGGTGCATCTCATCTCTTTGCTCCTTTGCCCCACATCTAGGTTTCAATTGATCTGAACCCATTTTTCCCAGTCCCCCAGATTTTCTTGACATCTGTCATTTGCTATCTGTCTCCTCTGTTCCTTTTGACTCTGAGGGCTCATGCTCTTTTTGTTTCTGATCCTTTAACTGTCACCTTATGAGGGTTTCAAGAATGAGCAGACTAAAAGGTTTCTGTCTAATCTACCGTGAACTCCCATTGTGCTGATTTTTATAGGCAGAGTCTATTTATGGCCTGCAATATTGGGTTTCTAGATCAGGCAGTGATACAACTTTTTTCTTTAAAACAAATATGTTCTTTTCTTTATAATAAAAGTGAATCAATTCAGTGGGGGAGGGGGAGGGAAACGTGTACAATGTATACAGAGTTGAATATGGCCCAAACCTTGATGGCACCGAGAAAGTGGCTTGGAACTGAGGCTTGCTGAATCACATAGCACCAACCTCTCAGGCTGTGGCAGACACAATGCGATCATCTGCAGGTTCTGCTTGAACATCTAGAATCATATCCCCCTGCCCCAGGGTCTCCATTCCTCTGCTGCTGAGCTACTTGCTCCCTGAGTACATGGGCAAAATGGCCATAATAGCCCAGCTGCTCACTTAGGAGAAAGCAACCTAGAAGGCTCTCCAAGGCAGGCTTTTGCGTGTATGTTGGACACAGCTGAAGTGAGGAGCACAGCCAAGATACCTGACGATGGCACCTATGATGTCCATTTTCTCATTATGTGGCCTAAGGGTCAGCACAAAGCCTCGCTATTCCTTTTGTGGCTTTTTTTTTTTTTTTTTTTTTTTTTTTTTTTGAACATGTGCTAGGATAAGAATGGACTCTAGGACTTAGGTTCTGGGCACTTCTTCCTCTGCCACCTTCATAGCCTACAGTGCTGACCAGGGCAGAGGGAAGGCATTCCCATCTTCCCCTCCATGTCAGCCCACTAGTCCATGTACTTCCTCTTCTAGAAGAATCCTGAGTCCTTGGGCAGGACTATGTCTTCTCTTCCCCTCTGGAACTTCTGCAGGACAGGAGAATCTGTGCAGAGTTGACGTCCAGGAAGCGGATGAACAGCAGGGACTTGCTTGTGCCGACTAGGCGAGGCTTGCGGCTTGCGATTAAGGAGCATCGATTGGTCTTTGAGTCTAATGAAAGGAAATCATTCCCCCACTTGCTGGCTGCTGGCTGCTGATTGCCTGGGGGTTATTTGTTTATTTAAGTGAACAAAGTAACGGACAGTGGAGATGTCTGAAAATTGCCTGGGTTTGTTCCCTTTTTGCCTACCTGTCCCTCCCGGGTGCCATTACTCTCAGCACCTGCTAGGAGAGCGATTTCCCCAATCTATCTCTGCTAGGTTCAATCAGTCAGCTGCGGGCTGTACAATGGGAGGGAAGAAGGAAGAGGCACAAGCTGGGGAACCAAGAAGAAACTCTGGACCTGAAACCTGCCTTTCTACTCCAAGCAGCTAGCTAAGCAACTGTCAAAGCAGATGGGGGTCCCAGCCTTGGGTGGGCGCATCTTCACTGTAGAAAGATAAGTCTAGGAGGTGCATTACCTGTTGTTCTCCTTGTTATCTGCTTCATATTTTAAGTTTTCAGGAAAGAGTTTTGTTAGATAACAGTTAACTCCAAACAGATTTGAAGTCTGTGGGCACGATTCAGCCTTCTCCCTGAGCAGAATAGGACTTCATCCCCAAGACCCACACTGTTGCGCCATCCCTCTGGAATTTGGCTTAGGAGGCCCCAAATACAAGCAACTATACCTTCCAAGAAAGGGCACAGTGATGCCTTAGGTCTCACATACTCTGCTAAATTTTGTCACTCACTATCAAAATAGTCTGTTTCTCTTGACCTTGATTGTGAGAAACTGTTTTCAAAGTCCCCATGGTGGAAGACGTCAGAAGTGACCTTCTTCTCCTCTGTACCTCTACACTCTTGGGTCAGTTTTGTGGGCCAGTTACTATAAGCTGCTGCACTGCAGAGGACGGCTAGACAGAGAGGTACCCATAAGCCCTAGGTTCTAGTCCTGCTGGTGGAGCACAGGCAGCATGCGTTTAGAAACCTCCAAGAGGATCCCAGCTTTTGGACTCAGTGATGACAACACAAACCTGCCCACTTCCCACGCTGATCTGCCCCATGCAGGAGATGCTGGGTTTGCGTCACCGCCATCGCTTTAAGCACCATTCTGTAGTGGCTTGCTATTCGGTGGCGATGGGTTACCAGGAATGCCCACAGGTATGCAGTGAGGGGATGCAATCCAACACCCTCAGGCCTCCGAGTAAGGATCCAGAATCTCCCCTGATCCCCATTTTTCACTTCTCACATGGGAGCAAGAGAACCCTGTGAAGAACAGTTGAGTTTGAAACCCTGGATCTGTGAGACTAAAGGGAGAATCTCACTGGCTTGACCCTGGGTTCTGACTAGTATCAGTGCATTTCCATAGATGGACCAAACATGATCTCTTTTCCACTTATAGATAGGAGTTACTCAAGGGAACCAGGGGTACCCACTGAGCATTCACTGTGTGCTGCCACTGTGGTGCCTGCTCTGGAGAGGAAAGGCAGCAGAGTCAAAACTCTACCTTCCAGCCCTTTCCATCTGCCAGGGGGAGAGGAAGCCACAAAGACCCACTTAGGAAATGACTAAAAGCCATGAATGCTGAATTGAAACGCAGGCAGAGAGGCGCTTAGCTGGAGGGAGAGACCAGCTTTCCTTGTGACTTCAGGGCATGGTAGGAAGAAGGTCATGGGGAAGACACCTAAAGGAGAGCCAGGTAGGGATCTGTTTGGGATGTACCAGCTACATCCAAACCCAGCACCTTGGTTAGGTAAGGGTCAAGGACAGGTGACAGACCGAGAAGAAAACCAATATGCAACCCGCACAGCCTGCCACCCCACAGGAATGATGGAGCTCCGAACCACTGGCCTAACAAACAAAAAATAAATAAACAGCAAGTCACATTTCACACTCACCAGACCAGGAAAGAAAGATGATAACACCAAGTATTGGCCAGCATGAATGTATGTGTGTGTGTGTGTGTGTGTGTGTGTGTGTGTGTGTGTGTGTGTGTTTGAGTGTGTGTATGTAAGTGTGTATGTGGTGTGTGAGTGAATGTGTGCGAATGTATGTGAGATTGTGTATGTGTGAGTGTGTATGAAATTGTGTGTATTTGAATGTGTGTATGCAAGTGTGTATGTGCGTGTGTGTGTATGAGTGAATGTGTGTGTGAGAGACTGTGTGTGAGTCAGTGTGTGCGAATCTGTCTGTGTGTGTTGGTGTGTGTGTATATGTATATATGTGTATATTTTTGGGTGTGTGTATGTAAGTGTGTATGTGGTATGTAAGTGAATGTGTGTGTGAGAGACTGTGTGAGTGAGTGTGTGTGCTGTCCCTCTGTTCCTTTAGAGTTTGGCTTAGGAAATTGCAAAGTACAGGAAATTAGATCTCCCCGGGACCACACCTGGGTGCATGCACCTCAGTGCAGGTGTGGAGGTCAGAGGATAACCTCTGTAGAGATGGGCTGACCATGAGGACCCCAGGGACGGAACTCAGGGTTTTAGGTTTGGTAACAAGGACCTTTGTCAGATGAGCCATTCCTTCAGCCCTAAGTTACTTCTTATAAATTCCTGGTGACTACGGTGTGCCACTGTCACCTGTGAGGTCAGTCTGGTAGTATGAGTATATGAATCATTCTGGATGCACAGGGCACTCAGGGCAACATTGCTTCTGAAGCAGGGTGGCCTGACAGTCCATCCCTTGAGCAATCTGAAAAGAAAAGGCTGTGGACCAGGAGGCAAAGCAAGGCAGTGTTCAGAGCAGGATAAACCATGGTAAGTTTAATGAAAGAGTCAGAAAGCTCACAGCACAGCACTGTTTAGTTCTGCGTAGAATATAGACACACAGAAGGTATTTTACAAGGATGTGCATAGGAAAGGAGATGTAGGGTGGTCCCAGGTAACTGATTAGCTTGGAGAGACTGTCCCGTGGATAACCACTCATTCTACAATTTTGAGACATAGAGAACCTCGGAACCCAAGTGAAAAAGTTGGGAGTCTTGGCAGCTGCTTCTAACAGAAGTACAGGAGGCAGACAGGCAAACCCTCCCCACCCCCCGAACAATTTAGCTATTTAGACAAATGCAACAAGTGAGCTGAGTTTAACTGAGGGGCCCGGCCTCCATAAATAAAATGCAGAGTGATGGGGGAGACATCCCACATGAACAGATAACTTTAGTTCTTCACATGCACTCGCACGCGCGCGCGCACACACACACACACACACACACACACATGTATGTATGCACACGTGTACACACACACACATACACACACACACTCAACACAGATGTGCATCCATCCATGGGCTGCTCTTGCAGGGGACTGGGTTAAGTTCTCAGCACACACATGGCTGCTCTTTGCCATCTGTAACTCCAGCTCCAGAGGATCTGATACTCTCCTCTGGCCTCCGTGAGCACTGCACACATGAGGTGCACAGATACACATTCAGATACACCCCACCCTCAACATACATATAAACAAATCCTCAACAAACAAAAATATCAAGCCAGGGGCAGAAAGTGGGCTGCCAGTGGATGTAGGCTGGAGAGACGAGGCACTCACCTGATACTGGTGACTTGGTGACTTGGTGACTTAAGATCAGTCATTTAGCAACCTGCATAATGGCATGCTGCCCTGAGAGCTCAGGCCTTGCTCTGATGCTATGGCTGTTGGTCACAGTCAGTATGGACATTCTGGATGCTGCATATCTATTTGGGAAAGATTTCTGCCAATCTGGCTAAATGGCTCAGAGCTTCTAGGAGGAAACCACTATTATCTGGACAGTCCTCTCCTATGGAGCTGCTCCTCCTGGCAGGGGTAGATGAATGAGCCCTTCCTGTAATTGTATGTAAATTGCCCCTCTAAAGTGCTTAAAAAGTTTGGTGTCTTGAGTAGGCTAAATGTCACCCCTGTAAGTTTCTTCGCCCTTAATTTGCTTGGTAAATCCCATTTTTTCAGAGGGTGAATTACAGTAAAAGTGGTTTATCTCTTTGGCATTCTGTCGACCAGCCTTGGGGTGTGGGACCAGGGAAAAGATAATGGATATCATTGGTGGTGACCCCAGGCCTCTCGGTAGGCTGCAGGCTTCTGAGTCATCCAAGAAAGTTGAAATGAATCTCAGCAGTTTCAACATTAGATAAATGTACTATAACCTAGGACTTTGAAAAGCGCCTAGCTGTGTGTGGTGGGGTGATTTAACACTGTTCAGCAGAGGACTGGACCAGTCAGCACTGGATCAACCAGCATACCCACCCCCACTTTGACCCACATCTGCAAATGAACAGAAAGGTCTTCCTGCATCCCTCATCAGTCCTTCAGGCCTACACCGTCCAGACATCCAGATATAGTATTTGGCCACTTTGGGTGGACTGAAGGTGGCCCTATAGACTACTGGCATTTCTCCTTTAAGAGGTGGAGCTTATGCTCCTGCAGCCTCTGGCTTCTTTACCGCTGGATGGACTTGAGTGACAGGTGCAACTTCCAGGCTTAGATTTAAGAGGACTGATAGATTCTACTTGCTCCGATATAATGCTCGCTCCTGGGATTTGACCACCATGACTGTACAAAGAAACGTGCACATACATGCACAGGCACACGCATATGCACACACACGCATGCATGCATGCACGCCTGGCCTAGGCAAGAAGCAGGGGCATGGGGCAGGGTATCAGAGGCAAGCAGCCACCTTGGAAAACTGCCTCTGCATTCTCTTTCTCAACCAGCAGAGCAGTAAACGTTGGAATTAAGAATTGGTTATTGTTTTAGGCAACCAAGTTTCAGTTTGATTTGTGAGACAACAGAAAGTAACTAAAAACAAACCTTGTTTTCATTTTATTTGTTTCATACTTGCTTTGAAATCCAAATATCTCCTTCATTTACTTTATCTTTCTTTTTACAATTTTGCACATGTATTTCACACATACTGACCGTTTTCACCCCTCAACCCCCAGCCACCCTAATTTACCTCCTCCTCACCCACAAATCTCTCCTGCGTTCATGTCTTTTCCCCTTGTCTGTGACCCACTGAGATTAACCAGGGCCATCTATGTGACCAGGGGTTTGGAGCTGTGTGCTGGAGCCTGGTGGGTCAGCTGAGGGGACACTACTAAAGGCTGTGATACTCACCTTTCCCAGAAACTATTAATAGCCAATGACTGCAGAGGTCAAGGGTAGGCCTCCCAGAGTCCTTTCCCCATTCCATACCAGTTATTGATAGAGTGGGTCTTGTCTGGCCCCAGGGCAGGTAACTGCAGTTGTTAATCAGTAATTGCAGTGGTGGGGTGGACCTAGAGAAGTTCTCCCCATCTTCTGACTCACACACACTTCTCAGAGGAGGTGATAGGAATGACTCGTTTAGGGCAGGACCCACGTCTGTTTATTTATTTTCTGAATTTTAGGCAGCCACGAGTCTCTGAAGTCCCCATTGCTCATCACAAGAAGAAAGTTCTCTGATGAGGGCTACAACAGCTTTCGTCTACAGAAATAGGTGTAGGTGTTTGGAATACAGTTTGCTGCTGGGTCAGCTCAAATCGTCTTCAGAAATACGCTTTCTGAATGGGCTGACGGACTTCTCCAGAGAGGAGAATCTCCTCAAGTCAGGCCTTCAACCAACCAGAGGTCCAACACCATCAGGGAGGAAAGTATTTGCTCAGACCATGCACTCTCGTGTCACTGTCTCCCAAATCATATTTCCAGAAACGCAGAAGGACATTCACCCAAGTATCTGGGAATCCCATGGCCCAGTCAAGATGCCACAGGAAAATAATCAGACCGTTAATGTAAGAAGCCACAGAGAACATGAAGTTTAAGTCATAGTTTAACTTCCTGTCATCTGACGCCCCCAAGCAGCAGGTTTACAAACACAGACAGAACAACAGCCGGGCTGCAGGAGGGGAGAAAGGAAGCTGGTGTTATGGGGACAGAATTTCAGCTGGGAGTCATGATAGATTTTGGTGCCATGGTATGGTAATGGTTGTACAACAGCTGAATACCCACAGTGCCACTGAGCCATGCACAGGAAAACAGCAAGCTCCACGACTCGTGCATCATCACAACGATTTTCCCATTCTTAAAACTTGACGGGAAGACCATGTATATGTGAAGTTACTATTTTTAAGTGAATTTAAAAATACTTCAGTGCGCTCGTTCACTCAGGCATTGTATGCACTAAAGCTAAAACAGTACAGAGATAAGCCTGGCCCCTGTGCAAGGATGACATACAAATTCATAACATTCATAAAGCATTACATATTGTTAAACAATATCCAAACTGTTAATTAAAAAAAAATCTAAGAAAACAACACAAAGTCAACAAATAACAGGAATTAATACACCTCTCTCCATAATGTCAACAAATATCAATGGTTTCAATCCCCCCCAGATAAAAAGATGCAGACATGCAGAGTAGACACATATACAACGGAATAGCAGCCAACTGTAAATAAAAGAAAATGAAATGTACAGGAAAGTGTATGGCATTGAAAGAAAGACTATTCTGAGTGAGGTAGGCTCGACTCCAATGCTCTCTGTCATTTCAGGATCCTAGCTTCTACTTTAGTCTGCTGTGTTTAACATAGAATACATAGAAGCTAGAAAAGATGGAAGTGGAGGGAAGATTATCTTAAAGTCGGTTATGTTAGTATAAAAAGTAAAGAAGGAAGACACTGTGGGTGAAAGGTCGAAGCAACAGGTAGGCAGGGTAAAGGAATTAGGGAGAGGAAATGAAGTCAGGGCATGTGAGCTGCTCTATTCCTTTTTAGTCCTGTACTGCTGTGGCTTGGGTGTATTCATTTATGTACTAGTCTGGCTTAGGCCAAGTCCAGTCTATATTGTTTAAAGGAAGGAATTTAATATAGAGGATTGGTCACAACATCGAAAGGAATGTGAATAGTTGGGAAATCAGCGTTCAAAAATTCCAGAGAGCCTCAGCCGCCTCTAGATTAGAGAGTCAGGTGAAAGAGCTGGATTAGGGCCTTGAGACACAGCAGCCTGCCAGGTAAGATGTAAACACAGGGAGGAAATTCAACCCAGACCATGGCTACTTCCTAAGATGATGGGTGGAGAGTGAAGCCAGGGAAAGAGACAAAGAAAGAAGCCAGGAAGAACAAAAAGACAGTAACAGAGAAACAGACAGACAGACCGAGAGACAAAGGACAGGTCTTTTTAATTTTGCCATGTTGAGCTCTCATGGGCATCTTCCAGTGGCTGAACCCATTGAGAGTCTCAGAAGCAGCCAGAGTAGTCATAACTCCCGTCATTCCCCAGCTGAGCTTAGGAAGGGTAGATCAGCCAACAGCTTCCTAGTCCAAGAAGTCAAACCTAAGCAAGGTCCCAATCCCCTCATGACCAAAACCAAGTCAAAAGCAAACCTTTTAAAAATGAAGATTTTTGTAGACACTGCAAATGGTCAGGCTCGCGTGCAAAACACGCCGCTGCATATGCTAGCTCTATGGCACCGAGTAAATTTTTTTAATCTCTCTGTATCCCAGTTGTAAACAAAGAGAATTACAGTCTACTTTCTCAGAAATGTCATGAGATATTGTGGGAAGAAAGAAAAAAAAAAAGACAAGCCTTGAAAGAGAGTCTTTCACGTTCTCAAAATCTGCACTTAGTAAGCAGAGGCCTTCGGGCTGGGTTGGGGTTTTCCATACTCAACAGTGGTACATAGATCATCTCAGCTTTCTCATGTATAAATACAGATCTTTATACAGAATACATAGTTCATGAAACTGAGCCTATAACACATGTGTTCAGACATGAATGCAAGCAATTTTATCTTTAAATGAAACACTTAACTATGATATCTTCCATCCCCATGTTACCCACACCCTCTAGAAAAGTCTCTAGAGTCCACAGGGAAAAAAAAAAGAATCTTGCTTCTACAGGTTATCTATTCCCCCCACCCCCACACACACACCAAAGACATTCAAACACACACAGAAAGTGAAGCATCATTAGCTGGAAAGTGTATCTGAAGAAAAAGCCCAATGTCTCTTTCAAAAGAAGAGCCATAGAGTTACATTGAAACAAGGGAGAGCAAGCCTTGAAGCTCTGATGGACCAGAGGGATGTCCAAAGTATATGCGTATATTCCTGGGGGTAGGGGTCAGATGTTTTGGCTTCTGTAAGGAGGAAACTGTGGCTTGTAGCAAGGCTGGTTTCTCTATGGAAAGACTAAATAAGGCAATGTTAGAAAACAACCTAAGGGCTTTAGTGGAACATCACTGTCTGTGTGCACATGGGAGCATCCGTGTGCATGTGTGCATGTGTGCATGTGGGGGGCCAAGGTGCAGAAGTGTGCTATGATTATCTCCAATATCAGAAGATCTGTCACCCTTTTCTGACCTCAGTGAGCACCCATAGTCACATGAACAAGCTCTCTCATGCACACACAACACACACACACACACACACACACATACACACACACACACACACTTTAAAAATTAAGATGAAAATTGAAAAAGTATCGAAAATGCAATCACTTGCTAAGAATTCTCAGCTAGTCTGTGTACAGCTGCTGTGGGTTTATAAGCCAGACACATCATGGAGCAGGTCTGGTGAAATGACCTAGTCAAAGGTGTCTAAGGCTCTCTCATACGTGTGGTGGTTTGAATGTCCTCCACAAGTCTCGGGCACCTGAATATTTAGTCTCCAGTTGGTGGCTCTTTGGGGAGGCTTAGGAGGTGTGTCCCTGCTGGAGGAAGTGTGTCACTTGGGTGTGGGCTTTGAGGAATCCAAAGACTCTTGACAATTGTGTTAGTGTTCTCTGCCTCCTGATTAGCTGCTCAGTGTGTGATGTTCAGCTCTTCCTGGTGCTATTGTCCTCTCTGCCCCGTGGACTCGAATGCTTGGGAACCCCAAGCCCAGTTAAACACCACTCTCTTTTATGCGTGTCTTTGTGTTCTGCTGCTGTAACAAAATTCCAGAGACTGGGTAATTTATGAATGAGGGTGTTTTATTTGGCTCCATGGTTCTAGAGGCTGGGCAGTCCAAAAGCGTGGCACTGATATCTGGCCAGGGACTCTGTGCTATGACGCAATGTGGTGGGAGAGAAACCTGTGTACTTGAGACACAGGTGGAGTGGACAAGAAGGCAGGCATAACAAACTCGCTCTGCCGCTAGTCAATGCACTCTCTCCACAGTGGTCTACCCATCGTCAAATCACTGGTAAAGGTCCTACCTCTCAACACTATTACAGTAGAGGTTACACATCATCTTGTATGGAAGAGAGGCCATTCTGAACATGACAGCATGTCTTTAGGTCTCTGGTTTCTTTGTCTTATCACTTCCACTTGCCAAGATGGTACCTATCAGAGAGGTCCAGGCTAGGTTTTCTGTAAGACATTCTGCCAGACATTTTGCTGAAGGAGGCTAGAGGGAAGGATTGTTGGGTATCCTTTTCTGTGGGTCTTCTCTCCTTTGGTAGCCTGGGAACCAATTCCTAAACACCACCCAGGCTAACTATGGCTGGTAACTATGTGACAATGAAGCCAAGGCCCAGTCTAGCTCCTGGTTACATGTGGAGATGAGAAGCTACCAGCTTGCAGTTCCCAGAGATCTTTGGTGCCCAGCTGTGTAGTGGCTGTTGAAGAATCAGGGGTGCCATTTTCCATTTGACCCTGTACTGCTTTGTCAAGCAGCCATTGTCTGCCCTGGAACATTACTCCAAATACAACTTACCAGGCTGGGAGGATGCGAGGCTCAGCACTCAGGGGTCAAATGACTGTCCAGAGAAGGAGGGGCGAGTTGGAAGTTTCAGACACAGAATAAAGCCTGGTTTGGGTGAACAATCTGTAAGAAAATTGAGCCTGAGTATGTGTCAGAAGACTCTTGCTGTGGGGGGAACTGACTTCAGGTGCAAGTTTGGGTCTAAGGTGAGGATTTGGGGAGGATTGTGGTGAACTCTGTGTACTTCAAAGTATGGATGCATAAAAGGCATCGCTGACATCTAATCAGGTGGACCATGCATGGTTAGCAGCACAGGCTGTCGTTATTGCGGTCGAGGATGTCCGAAACTTGGGAATGGTTAGTGACTGGTGGGAAGGATCTGGAGTCTCTGCAGAGAGGGACAAGAGATGACATGTTCAGGGATAACATGAAGCAAGCAGTGGTTTCTACTTCAAGGTTGCCTCCAGAGTGGCCCTTGCCTGGGATAGAAAGTTGGAATGAAGGAAGTTTATTGTTGTAAACTGTTTTCTCCAAGGGTCCTGAGACATTTCTGTGACACCCAATAAAGCCGTCATCACCCGATTTCTCGTTCCAGGGAATTGTGAATTCTCAAGAGCTCCAGGGTGACTTACACTGGTTTTGCTAAGAGCCTGGGGCATTACCAGGTTGCCTTTCAAACACCTGAGTTCCCAGTTTGAGTCTTCTCTCCCAAGATAAGCATTATCAGCAAATTCCTTCTCAGAAGAAGCTCAGTCCCCATGAATTTTGACCTTGGAAGGTTTCTGTGGGGTAGAAGAAGAACTAGAATTTTAAAACCCCGAAAGAGTCCACCTCCATGTGCACCAACTCTGTCCTCAAGGAAACGTCTCTTTTCCAGGGTTGATAGCTACTGATGATTTTGTCCCAGACATTCAGCTCTGGGCAGAACCACCGGTCCCCAAATAGTTTATAGATGGATGTTTATGGGATACGACTTATTTAGAGAAAAGGTCTGGAGGCTGTGACAGGAAAATCGAAAGTTTGAGGCCTACGAGGAGGTCAGTGGGTGGGGGAATGTTCACAGGAACAATGAGGTTAAGACGTGTGGATTCGGTATGTCTGTATTTAGTATTTGGTGAGCAGTGGAGAGCCGAGCCCCAGGAGTCTGCCACATTGACTCAAAGGACGGCATTTCTGCTCACCTTGTGGTGAGATAAACATAGAAATCAACCCCATTCTGGAGTGGTATGAATGAAGAAGACATCAACTGCAAGGCCCCGGTTTGATCTGAAAACAACACAGTGCGATTTCTCTTCCTTATCTCTCTGCCTGACAATTCCTAAGCAAGTCTCAGCTTCCTGAACCTCGTATTCATTCATTTGGTTTTTTTGTTTTTTGTTTTTTGTTTTCTTTCATTCACCTAGGAGTTACCAAGCACCTGTATGCCAGCTCTGGGTGAGTACAGTGGATTGTGGTATAAATACAATGGCCAGGTTTTTTGTTTTGTTTTGTTTTTCCGCCTTCCTGTCATTGAATTTAAAAAGGGCGGAGCCAAAACCTAACCGAACAAATAATATCTCGGAAGGCTGAGGGGTTCAAAGAAACAAACAGGAAGTAGCTGGCCTTTGGAACCACCTTGGAAAGTGTTGCTAAAGAGGTATCTGTGAAGCTTTGACTGTGGGCTGAGGGCTAAAGCCAAAATAGGAAAAAGTCACAGAGAGTTGTAGGGTGGGATGCCCAAAGAGACTGAAAAGAGCTTGGAATGCTTAAGTACCCAGAGAGGCTAGGTTTCTAAAGGAGGGAATGTGAGCCTATGGTGGCTGGGAGGGAAAGGCAGAGATGCTTATGTCCCTTCAGAGAGGTGTGGCTATAGACTCTTGACTTTTTTTTTTTTTTTTTTTTTTTTTTTTTGGTTTTTCGAGACAGGGTTTCTCTGTGTAGCCCTGGCTGTCCTGGAACTCACTCTGTAGACCAGGCTGGCCTCAAACTCAGAAATCCGCCTGCCTCTGCCTCCCAAGTGCTGGGATTAAAGGCTTGCGCCACCACCTCCCGGTGACTCTTGACTTCTTAAAGAATGAAAACTGATTCATTGCCGGGTGGTAGAACACTTCTTTCTTTAGAAGGCAGAGATAGGTGGAGCTTTACCTTTGAAGCCACCCTGGTTCTGGAGCTACATAAAGAGACCCTGACTCAACAACAAAACAGTAAGAAACAAAACAATAAGAGAGAGAAGAGGAGGGAGGGAGGGAGGGAGGGAGGGAGGGAGGGAGGGAGGGAGGGAGGGAGGGAAGGAAGAAGGAGGAAAGGAGAGAGAGAGAGAGAGAGAGAGAGAGAGAGAGAGAGAGAGAGCGATATCTGGTTCAGGGCACACCTGAAATTCAGCCCTCCGGATACTCACATAGGAGGATCACAGGTTCAAGGCCAAGTTGACTTAAAAAACAAAAACAGAGAGAGTGGAGTGTGGTGACACAGCCCTTTAATCCCCACACTTGGGAGACGGAGGCAGATGGATCTCTGTGAGTTAGAGGCCAGTCTGGTCTATATAGCAAGTTCCAGGCCAACTAGAGCTGCTCAGTGAGACCCTGTCTCGAAACAAAAATAAAAACAAGGGGTCAAAACTAACAACTTTCTAGTTCTTTGAACTCTCAAATGTAAATAGGTAGAAAATACACCCGAGAGGCAGTTTGGGAAGAGGGTGGGTGGAGCTTCCTCCTGCATACATTCACCCCTGCCCTGCTCCTCCTCCTCCTCCTCCTCCTCCTCCTCCTCCTCCTCCTCCTCCTCGGTTCTCTCCCTGGGGTATTCAACAAGACTTTCCCACTCTTCCGTCCACCAGTGACTCTCACCAGCAGCGTGACAGCCAAGCCACCGGCCAGTCCCATCCCTCGCAACGTCCCAATATTTCTTGATAGACACATCTGTTGTCTTACGTGCAATAGGATTGTAATCACCTGTATTTAAAACTAATGGATTTGAAATAACCTGCAGGCTTCCACTTTAATGAGAGTTAGATTAATGAAAAAGGACCTTTTGCCTCAGATTGCATGACAACATTTTCAAATTACATTCCTGGAACAGAGAATTCACTTATTCAGAGTAATTGGATGCTGACTTGGGTTAATACGTACAATGTCCTTAAATGAAAATGTTCTATTGTAAGGGGAACTGTATGATACCTGAGGCTTTCTCAATAGGTTTGGTCGGACTCTCAGTTAATTATACTGCATGCTATTTTTTGAATGAATTCAAGCATGAATTCTACACGCTAGAGATCGGGATAATTATATTCAATTCTGCTTGGTGCCCCGCTGGAAGAATTGACCTTTGAGATAAAACGAGTCTCCTGAACAAGAAACCTGTAGAAAGTCGACACAAAGCAGCAGATGCAAGAGCAGAGAGAGTCTTGAGCTAGACGGGAGTGGGGGCGGGGAGGGAGGCTGGCCCAAGGAACAGTGGCATCAGCAAGATTGATTTTTTTGTCACAGGGAAAGTATTTCTGTTTTGCAGCTTGTTTTGAATCCTTCGTACATAAAGGTATAATTTAAAACCATTGATTTTACTAAGCTGTTTTCTCATCAGTAACATGGCGAAAAAGTAGCAGCAACGAAGAAGGAAGAGCCAACAGAAAGCAGTCCTGGGAGGATGCCTGGATGTGGGGCCCATGGAACAAGGCAGATACAGAGGCCAGCTCCGCTCTGTTCAACAGGCCAAGCTGCCTCTTTTGCTGGTGGCCGTGACTGATGCTGAGGGGGGCAGAGAGGACAGACTAAGTCTGAAGCTCGACTCTTCCGCTTCCTGGCTCTGAGGCCTTTAGCTAGGTAATCATGTGCCTCAGTTTCCTCTTCTGCTAACAGGTATGGGCAACAAACGATGAGAGGATTAAGCAGAAGCACTTTGCCCAGTGCAGTGTTGGGCGCTATTTATTAATGGTGGTCTCTCTGTTCTAGCATGATGATTCATCAACGGGACTGAAGCCCTTAGAAGAGGAGCAAGTACCCAGCTTCAGGGAGGAAGGCAGGGCCTGTGCTGTGTATCCTGAGGCTGACATTCTCTGAAACTAGAACCACTGGACAGGCAAGATAGCAGCCCTGGCTTTGGAGTCTGCGACTGGCCAGCCATGGTGGAAGCAAACTATGCTTCTGGGGAAGCGAGATTTCCATTCCATGGCTTTTAGAAAGGCAGGGGACAGGGTCTTAGACCTATCTCCTTCTTCAGGGAGCATGGACTTTAGTTCTTTTACTTGTGTGACCAGCCATGCACCCCTGCAATTGACATCCTATGGTATCTTTGAGCCAAAAAGAAGCACCACTGTGGGGCTTCCAGAGTGAGCCTCTAAGGGTTTCAGGATCTCAGACAGTAATGCTGGTCTGCATACCCATGGGTCCTCCACCAAGTCTCTCTTTAACTGTGATTTTCCCTCAGTCCATACTCAGCCTTTGTGCAGTACTGCAGGCAGTCCCCAGACATCAGCCTATGCCCCTGCTGCTGCTCCAACAGCTGCTGCCCTGGCCTGCTGAGCGCTCCTGGTATGAGGCACAAGATTCGAGTCGGAAGGAGACTGGGATATGGAAATTTGGTAGAATTACTGGAAATAGGCTCTTGTTCTCTCTGATGAACATGGAGTTTAGAAAACTCAAACCCATAGCTACCAGGCTATGGCCCATGTGTCAGACCAGCCAAAAAATGGAGCCAACAAAAGGAAAGATTGCTTAAAAACATGGGGGTGGGGGGGGGGAAAAATCCCAGATCCAATAACCAAGTTTGGAGTTCCTGGATCTAGCCATGCCTGAAATTATCCCTAACAGTGACATTTCAGTTTAATGAACCATACACCACCCTTTCTTCTTCTTCTTCTTCTTCTTCTTCTTCTTCTTCTTCTTCTTCTTCTTCTTCTTCTTCTTCTTCTTCTTCTTCTTCTTCTTCTTCTCCTCCTCCTCCTCCTCCTCCTCCTTTTCTTCCTCCTCCTCCTTCTCCTTCTCCTTCTCCTCCTCCTCCTTCTCCTCCTCCTCCTCTTCCCCCTCCCCTTCCTCCTCCTCCTCCCCCTTCCCCTTCCTCCTTCTTCTCTTCCTTCTCCTCCTCTTCCTCCTCTTCTTCTTCCTCCTCCTCCTCTTCTTCTTCCTCTTCCTCTACTTCCTCTTCCTCTTCTTCTTTTTCTTCTTTTTATTTAAAGGTTGTCTGGGTTATCCTGTCATCAGATGGAGAGTTCTCAGGAAAACATTTGCCATGAAGCTTTCTGCCAGGAGTTGACTACCCAGATCTAAGCAGAATGTCCGCCCAGTGTCATAACGTCTAAGCCTACCTGTCGTGTACTTGGTGCATTTGGGCTTGACAAGTAGGAAAAGGAAGACTCTTTCTAGTCTCTGTGTTGGGAATGAAAGACTCTGGAAACAGGTGGCCCTGTGCTTCCTGCTTCTCCTCCTTATGATCGATATTCCTCTACCTTTTCTTTAATATCTTTACTCTGGTTGTGTTTTTCTGAAGCTCTCTTGGCATGACTGCATCTGGCCTCTGACATCTGGCTGTTCTGGCAACATCAGTGGAGCTTTGACTCTGGCCCCGGGGGATGCCTTCCTTCATGGAAGCAAGTATGACAGTCGTCGTCTAAGCTATAAAGATAAGTCATGCTTCCCTCTTTGTCTTTCAGGACTTTGAAAATTGCCTTGAGATCTTCTGGACAACTCAGAAGAGTGACATCGTGGCCAAAGCCCAGATACTTTGCATTCTTGTCCCATGTCTGACCCACTTCTGATCTTGGGGATCACTTCCCTCACTTCTGTCTGACTCCTCCATCCTCCTTCTCCCCATCCCATCTCCCTCTCTTCGTCTTCTCTCCTACTTTATCTCTACATGTACTCGTGTGTTCTGAGACCTGAACTTGGAGCCACATGGATTCAAGTATTCAAGTGTTTGTTTGTTTGTTTGTTCATCTGTTTATTCATTCATGGAGCCTAGCACCTTGTGCGTGCTCAGGCTGCCCTTTCTTGAGCTTGACCTGCCCCATAGCACTAGCCTCTTCTCTTCATAAATGAGCATCTGGGCTTGGTCAGTCTAACATTTGTCTCCCTATACCCACATGTCTCTAGCTGATCAATGTAGTTGTTTTTACACAGCCTCTGAATCCTTCTCCATGCCAAGATAGACGATCACTAAGATTCACGTGTTTGGTCCATGATCAAAATACTTCTGGGCCAGGAAGGAGCACATTCTCAGTTGTAGTGTTGATGTCTTCATCTGAAGTCTTTTCCTTTTGCCCTCAGTTCCTGTGGTCCCTTTGTCTGGCCATGAAAAAGAGGCAGAGACATTGCATCCTGTCCACATCCAAAAGTGTCATGGCACATAGCAGCATAGAGAGGGGTGGTAACGCCCTTCATGGCAGAGTGGGCTGTTTCCATAGTTCCATGGAGATCTGGAGGCAGAAAGATGTCAGTGATTAATTCTATTATTGGTTGGTACAATTAGTCAACTTACGTAAAAGGACCCCCACTTGTGACTCAGTTTTTTTCCCTCTTTTCCTGATGGTTCCAGTCTCTTAGATTTGTACATTATCTGAGACTGATCTATCATTTATCTAGAGAATACCCTTGTCATTCGCTGCCTTTAATTAGCTTATGGATTTTAAATTATCTGCTACCATAAAATGTGATTTTATACTGCAGATTGCAAAGGTTTTCAGAAATTTAATATGCCACTTTTAATTGGTGAGAAGCACCCTAAAGGACTCACAGTGGTTTTTACTGCACTTGCGTTTAGGCGCAAGGGAGACAGATTAAGAATGGTTAGTAAGAGATGGGATGTGGGTCAGTGAGACTGGGGATGATTTATTCAGAATCAGGCAAATCAGGAGGGACAGCACCATAAATAAAACCATCAGAGAACGCTGTGCAGGCAGCGAGACCATGAAGCGGGAGATTGGGTATCTTCTGACTTTCATATTTCAGTCAGTCGTTTTGATGGGCTAACAGTGGGTTTACGACACACACTCCCAAGTTTGCTGTAATGACTAAGAATGGCCTATATTCCACTCTTCTGCCACATCCAACACAAACCCTCTGTATGTGCTCAGACATCCTTGGCCCTCTTGGTGCTGAGCTCAGTGGTACAGCTGGGCAAGCATTTATTTAGCAAAAGCAAACAGCCTTTTAATACCCTTAGACTATGGATATGGTCTACAATGAGGTTATGGACATAGTAAAGTGACTGAGACACTGGAAACAAGTCCAGAGGCTTCTACAGGCTTCCATGCACAAAAGAGCAAGTTGACAAAGTATGCCTGTGAGTGCCACAAGTCACTGCCTTCGAGAGAGGATGGTTGGGAAGAGTCAAAAGAAACGTTGGTGAGGCTTTGAGCTCTTCACACCCCAGGGACCCTTCTCTCAGAACCCAGGTCCTCATCACCAGGACTCCCTCACATCCCACAGCATACGCAGCTACTACCTCCGATCCTTTAGACCTAGATATTAAGGGGCCCCCTGAGAAGCCAATGTGGAACCATCCTCGACCCTCACAACCCTCCGGTTGTGGGTACATTCACGGCCGTCCATTTCACTCAGTAGATTTGACTGGGAGAATGTGATCATCTGGAATATTATCCTGGAGGAGAAGAAACAAGAGATCACTTTGTTGTCAGGGGTAGGAAAAGGATCTGAGCCTGGGAAGTCCAAGCTGGAGTTAAGAGCTAAGAAAAGAGAGGTGGGGGACATAATATTAAGAGAACGTTTCATGGGTCATTTGCCATGATCAGAGCTATAGTCAGTTCTAACCGCAATACTGTTCAGAGCATTTACTGTGTATCAGGTGCTGTGCTGGGCTCTTAGATATGAATGGTAATATTGGAGTCTATGTGTTTTATAGACAACCTAACTTGGCTTAGAGCCTGAGATGACTTATCCCTGACTTTGCTGCAGGTGGAATTGGGATGTACACCTCAGCCCACACCCTGCAAGGTCCCCTAAGACAGAAGGGATCCTGAGATGCTTGGTAGAAGCTGCAGGAGTTTCTTTATGACTCCTACTTAGACCGACCACATGCAGGGGCAGCTGGCCTCTGCCATATTAATTCTGGATGAACTGAACTCTTTCTTTAGGAAGCAGAGCACTGTTCTGGAGAACAAGGAGTAGAGGGGCCCAGCCTGCTTCAGGGAGCCTGAGGAACTGTGTTCCAGCTTTTCAGAATCACCCAACCCTACACCCCTTGAACACACCAGCCTTTCGCTTCCAATAACTCTGGGTTCAATTTCCAGTACTGGATAAAGAGAAAGACACAGATGGGAAGGAGGGAAAGAAGAAGGGAGGGAAAGAGGGAGGGAGGGAAGGGTGGAGGGAGGGAGGGAGGGAGGGAGGGAGGGAGGAAGGGAAGGAAGGAGGGAGGGAGGGAAAGAAGGAGGGAGGGAAGAAGGGAGGGAGGGAGGGAGGGAGGAAGGGAAGGAAGGAGGGAGGGAAAGAAGGAGGGAGGGAGGAAGGGAGGGAGAGAGGGAAGGAAGGAGGGAGGGAGGAAGGGAAGGAGGGAGGGAAGGAAGGAAGGAGGGAGGGAGGGAGCAGAGACAGTAATACAGATGAGTATAAGGAAAAATTAAAGTCAATCCATCGTCCTACCACATATGTATTATGTGTTTCTGTGCACACATGTGAACATCTATGTATGTGTGCTAAGGAAAAGTGAGTCATGCTTGCCTTTGCACCTCCTAAGAGACTAAGGTTTCCATCTCAGCCCACGAGACCTTGGCTTTCCATATTTAAAGAGGCAGACCACTGTGTCCCTTACACAATGTTCATAAGGACCCGAGATGGCAAGCGCTGGGAGGACTGTGTAGCGGCTGCGCGTAAGTGCTCAGTAAATATTATCCGTACTTATTAGTGTCGATATTAAAGCCATCATAGAAAGATTCATCAGGGCTGTTAATATTTCTCACATAGCATCGCTTTAACACAATTTTATTGGTTTTCATCCTGGAAGTGAATATGCTCATTTATAAACCTGGAGATATACAAAGTGATAAACCAAAACATAACAGTAATCTCACTGATAATAAAGAAATAATTACAGGCTGGGGAACATGACTCAGTGGCAGAATGCTTGTGTAATACGTACGAAGAGCTGAGTTAAACCTCGTTATCACAAAACAGCAACAAAACCAACCAAACAAAAAACCCTGCTCTGAAATGTTACTACGCATTTTTCTATCTACTTCATATGCAACACATATGCACATAACCTATGTCTGAGCCTATACAGTGTTTTAGTTATTACCTACTTTTTTGGAGGGCTGAGGATTGAGCCCAGGTCTTACACACACTAAACACATATTTAAACACATGCCATTAAACAATCTCCCCTCCATAACTCTATTAATGTCTTTGTTCCCCCTAAAAAAATACATTGTGAGTATCGTCTCACACCTTACAACATTTGCTACATTGAAACATCTCAAGAGCTAAATTCCGAAGCTAGGTCTTTCCCGCGGACTTAAAGGCTGCTTATAGGTATCTATTCACGTTTCTGGGCCCTCGAAGACTTGGATCAAGGGCACTGCGTGACTGAAGACTATCTCTAAGCAGTGCCAGGGGCCCTGGCCAGTGCCAAACAAGAGACCATTTACTCAGCAGCAAACTTTGAGTCTCTCAGCCTGCTTGCTGTGTGTTTTTGCATAAAGGCTGTTGGGCCACTAGGCCTCAAGTCAGCCAAAGAGTAGCTGGCACACCCACCCAATTTTGTGGGGTGTCGGTCCAAAGATAATGAGGAGAATCAGCTGTGGAGGGACAAACAGTGACAGCTCCCAGGTTTCTGTGGTTCTTGCCGACTAACTCCATAAACAAAGAAGGCGTTGTCTGTTCCGTTCGACCCTTCACTGAATGAACACCGGGCTTTGTACAAGACTGGGAGATAGATGCAAAACATTAATGAACATTTCACAGTGTCCACCTTTGGCAAAGTATTTTCACGTGCTTCAGACACATCCCAACCCAGGGCTCGGAGAACTTGTTTTCTAGAGTTGCTTATGCCGTTTATGAAAGTGTAACCCAGGCCTATCTCTTTGCTACTCGTCACAGACCCCGGATCAAGATTCTGTACTTCTTGCCTGTTACAGGTGGTCAAGGTGGGAGAGCTGGAAGGCGCTAGAAGGTATCTGGGGGGACAAAGAGGAAGAAGGTTGAATGGGCAGAATTCAACCCTCCAGCCTCTGAACTGCCAGTCCTGAAAGCACAGGGCTCACACAAGTCTCTAGCTATATTTCCTAAACCTCATCGACCCTCATCAGTTTTGCCGCGTGTCATACGGAAATCCGAACCAAAAGGCAGCAGAAGTAATCAGATAATGCCATTTGGGAATGTGGTGATCACGTGACTACCACCACAGCTGCCGTAAGGCACACACTGGGAGTTTTTTAGACTCAAGTTTGGAAAGATGACTGGTTCCTCTAATTTCTTATTCTTACAGACAGGAAGCTTAGAGACCAGGAAAGCCTGTATTCATAGGGACACGAAGAATCTGGTAAGTGTGGAAACACAGAGACATGGGTCCACTGGTCACCAGCGGTATTATGACACTGTCATGACCTTGTCAGCAAGGAGGAATGCCAGCGTCATCTCTGATGGCAACTGGCTTACCTGCTGGTGAGGGACACGGGTTGCTTGTGTGTGGCTTCTGTGTCAGGTGCTGAGCCTCTGAGATCTTCTATTTGAGTGACCAGTAGCCTCTAGGATTGCACTGGGCTTTCCAAATTCCTTACAGATGCTAATCTTTGGCATCCAGGAATAAGAAACTAAAGCCCCGAACCCCAAGTCATTCTCACAATACCTTTAACATTCCCCATTCTTTCTAGGAATTTTTATAGCTGTCTAAGCCACTGCTAGATAAATAAAAACACAGAACACTGGATGGCATTTGTAGGGATCCTTACAAAGATTTTATAAAGAATATTTGCCTCTAGCAAATATTCAGTACTAGAAAGTGCCAGTGAACATTACTGAGTAGTATTTGAATAACATTCAGGTCTCTCAGCTACGTTAAAAGCAACGTGCAGTCTGGGAAATAAGCCCCAGGATTTCTTTCCCACCATGCTATTTCCTGGAACTCCACCCATAGACCTTGAATAAAGTGCATTAGTGTTGGTTTTATGTTTAAGGACAGTTCTCCACTGGCAGCATGCAGGGCCTAAACAAAGCTGCAGACTAAACTAACCAGGAGGCAAGGGTTCATTTTTCCTTCCATGACTGGGCCCTGGTTCCTGGAAGAGTCTTTCATCTTGGACTCGGGCATGTCGGCACTGCCCACTCTTCTATGAAATCAGTAGACTCCTCCGAATGGGCAATGTCCACATGGTGAGTGCTGAGCTTCGGGATCTCACAGGAGGTAATTCCTGTGAGAATAATTCCTTTCTCATTTTCTCAGCTTGCCAGATGAAGTTAGTGAGAAGTCTCCACCATCATGATTATATCCTACAATGGATGCCACTCTCCCGAGCTCATATGGCAAGGCTAGGACCATGCCAGTCATGTGGCCTTTTTTTTTTTTTTTTTTTTTTTTTTTTTTTTTTTTTTAAGCTGCCTAGGACTTCTGCCTACAAAGAATGCAAGAAAGTGTGGGTGCAGGGTGGATGCTGGGGCTCTTTCTTCTCTGATTCTGCATCCCAGGTCTGGCATCAAAGTGTGCATACTCTGTAGAGTGCACAGTGTTCCAAGGCCGGCAAAGCAATTCTGTTCTCTCAAGTTCTTATCAGTGCCCACCTGTCTTGTGCTATGCTCCATAAGGGCAGAATTTTAAGGAACTTAGATCTAATTGAAGGAATCAGAAAGACCAACAGATGACAAACAAGGGAGAAAAAGACCAAAACTCGCTGCATTGCAACTCCAAGCCCAAAAAAAGCAAGTAACACAGAAGAAAGAGAAACTGGGCTGGGTTCATAAAATGGGGCTATCGGAGGCAGGCAGGAAAGACCAATGGCAAGTGGCCATAGTCTGGTGGAGCCTTCCTCAGAAGACAGAATTGAAGTCCTCAGGAGGCCAGTGGGCTCCAGAAGGTGTCAGGAGACAATCAAATTGCCACACAAGGCAGTGAGGAGTGTCAAGGCAGAGTCTCAGGAGCATGGACCTTTCAAGATGAAAGGATCCAGCATGGAGTGCTCCAGACATGGTTCCCCGAAGTGGGTCAGCTGGTTCTCCATCGTCTTATTATCACTGAGCTTTGAAAAAGTTATTTAAGCAGCCTCTTGGGCTGCTTGGGCCTTAGTGCTCACTCAGCAGATATGAAGGCACTAGCTGTTCTAATGAGGACACTGTGAATGCCATAC
Organism: Arvicanthis niloticus; assembly: GCF_011762505.2. Lineage (NCBI taxonomy): Eukaryota > Metazoa > Chordata > Mammalia > Rodentia > Muridae > Arvicanthis > Arvicanthis niloticus. The sequence goes on along the minus strand of NC_047675.1, from coordinate 16,389,675 downwards.
GAGATGCTAACACACTTAGATGCCTCACGTGTCCAGTACACTGTGAGAACAGAAGGAATGTGACCTTCCCAGTATCAGCACGTGGTAGCCTTGACTACACATCCCTCTCTGAGCTCCATGGCACCAGCTGCCCCTTCTCCAGCTCTGCAGCTCCATCTCCCAGCCTCGTCCCTCAACTTTGCTGGCAAGAGGCCGTGCTTTCTGTCCACAGGTTCCCTGAGGGTTTGGAGACCTGATGGCCACTCGAATCTCAGCAGCCTCGGAAGGATGTGTCACAATCTCTTGGTGCTTGCCATCCTCCTCTCCTCCCAATGACTAAGTGGTATTTACATCTAGGGACCAGATATGTCATTTGTTTCTTATCTCCTTCCTCTCATTTTCTCCAACCACCCTGACGTCTCTTAGTCTTTTTCCCTAGCCAACTACTTGCATGTAGACATGTCTCAGGGACTAACTACATCTAGAGGTTCCTAATTGGGAAGAATTAAAAACTTTTATCAATCTGTTAAACTAATAATTGTGTTTAAGCCAGGCAGCTGTGGCAAATGCCTTTAATCCCAGCACTCTGGAGGCAGAGGCAGAGGCAAGCAGATCTCTGAGTTCAAGGTCAGCCTGTTCTACAGATTGAATTCCAGGACAGTCAAGGCTATACAGAGAAACCCTGTCTCAGAAAACCAAACCAAACCATCCCGCCTCCCCAAACCAAACCAACCAACCAACCAAACAGAAAATCTATGTTTAATTTTTATTCTCTAATTCTGGGTAGGCTTGGGTTTCTTTTCCCATGACACTAGCTAAGAGGGTTGTTCTGTCTTCTCACATACTGCTCTTGCATCTGTTGTGCTGGTTTTTGTTTTTTTTCCATCTTGATTTGGAAATGTGCTTTGTAAATAACAAAGAAATATCGCTTTATTCACTTCATCATGCCGCTTTCTGTGACTGTATTTGGCGCTCGCTGTCTCTCCATTCATCTCTCTGTCTCTTCTATCTCAGAAGTTGGAATTTTGTTTATTTACTTATTTGTGTATGTGTGTGCACACATGTATGTGGAGAGCATACACACATGTAGAGAGACAAGAGGTCAGTCTTAAGTGTTGCTCTTCGGGTCACACATTTTTGAGACTGGGTCTCTCATTAGCTCAGGGCTCACCAATTAAACTAAGCTGGCTGGCCAGGGGGCCCTAGGGATCTCCTGTCTCTGCCAGCCCAATCCTGGGATTGCAAGTGAGTCAAGATGGTTTTATTTGTGAGTTCTTTATGCTTCCATCGCAAGTGTTTTACTGGCTATCACCAGGCCCTCATTTATTGTTTTTAATATTTGAAGATTTTTTACACACACACACCACTCAGAAGTGGACACAAAGGCACTAACCTTCATGTACTCTCTCTCTCCTTATTTTTCCATATATATGTGTGTGTATATATGTATATGTACATATATATGTATATAGATATGTGTGTGTTTTATATACATGTATGAATGGACACCACAAAGGAAGTGGGTGTTGAATCCCCTGAAACTGGAGTTATAGAAAGTTATCAGCTACCACATGGTTGCTGGGAATGTAAGAGGCAGCAAATGTTCTTAGACACTGAGCCAACTCTCCAGCCCTGTATTTACCGTTTCTTGTTTGTTTGTTTGGACACAAGGTCTTGTTACTTACTATGTAGCCTAGGCTATTTTCAATCTCAGGACCTTCCAAGGCCTGGAGCGTGTTCTAGAACTGAAGGTGAAGAAATAGGAAATAGAAATAGGAAGGTGAAGAAATAGGAAATAGGAAAAAGAAATAGCAGAGAGAAAAGGAGAGCCATTTGCAGAAACCAGAGCCAAAGAAGACTTTGTTTGAAAGAGGAGATGGGAGTCTCCAGGGAAGGACACAGGAGTACCCAAGAGGAATCGTGAATGGCTCTGCAAAAGTGTCTAACACAGCTTCAGATTGATACAGAACCAGGAGAGGTTGATGGTCTCATGATTATAATGCATTTCTTAAATCTTGTGCTGTGGGGATGATACCCAGGTCTTCATGCATGTCGGGCAAGTACCATTTCATTGAGCTGCTGCCCCGACTTCACGCATGGCAGCATGGGAGTTCCCAGCATTGCAAGGTTGCCAGTCCCTTGTCCCTTGTCCCTTGTCATTGCTCTCTTTGCATTTATCTCTATCTCTTCCCTTTCCTTCTCCCTCTCTCTTTCTCTCTCCCTCTCCCCCCTCTCTCTCTCTGTATGTGACTGTCTCATACCTACCTGTGTGTCTTTCCTGCTCTTAGCCTGCCTTTTACTCTTGCCATATTTTAAGACACCTGCCTCTCCCCGAGACCCCTTAAGGATGGCCGTGCATGCAACCTCATCAGCCACCGACCGAAAACTTTCTGAAATCAAATCAAAGGAAAGGCACCCGGTAAACAGGGCAAAACAAAAGAGGTCTTTGGGCTTGAAAAGGTTACGGAAGACTGCAGGGGCTGTGTGTACTGTTCGATCGTGTTCCAGGCTGGGGTTTTAATTTAGTTTTCCTATTTACCCGGTAGAAGTTCCTCACTGCTCAACTGCTAATGCATTTCCAACTGAAATTTGTAAATTATATTGGGAAACATTCTCAGCGAGAACAGATCGGGCAGGCTGTCAGAGGGCTTCCTGCGGCTGCGGCTGGCAGTATGAGGCTCTTTGGGAGTTGCGTGTATGTGGACAGATGTCTTTAAGATCTCTTTCCACTCTGTCCCTCTTGGCTTTGTCTCTTGGGGGCTGACTGTGAAGAGACACACATTTTCCACCAGGCCTGAAAGCTGGCTTTTGGGGTATTTTCTTTGTCCTCTTGTCAGGACATCCTGAAACCTTTTGGGCTACCATTCTTAACAGCACTCCTCTAAAGATTGAATGCTGGACAGGACTCTCCTGAAGCAGGGCTGTTCCCTGTGTCACTCTGCTCCTGACCCCCACAAGGTCCAGTCTTAGAGCACTGGTTTGCTCTTTTTTTTTTCCCCGAGACAGAGTTTCTCTGTGTAGCCCTGGCTGTCCTGGAACTCACTCTGTAGACCAGGCTGGCCTCGAACTCAGAAATCCGCCTGCCTCTGCCTCCCAAGTGCTGGGATTAAAGGCGTGCACCACCACTGCCCGGCCACAAATTTGTTCATAATCTAATCTATTTATTTACTACCAACAGATTGCGTGCTCTTATTCCTCATCGGTAAAATACATCTTATTACCTCCCTCCCCCAGATCTCTTCTCTCTAGACTGAAGTCATCACTTCACATGGGACAAAATGTCCAGTCTACCTTCAGTCTACCATCCCTGATGCTTGTCCGTAGGATAACATCCTATCTCCTTCCCGTGGTATGTGAGGCCATTTGTGGTTGGCGATTCTTTATCATTCTACATTTTCGTTTCAATTTAATTTTATGTTTTTAGAGGAGGCACTTTGCTATGTAGCAGAGGCTATCCCCAGACTTCTGGAGTCGAGTTATCTTGTTGCCCCTAACCACTCATAGCTCAGACTACAAGCATGTAGCCTCATGCTTGGCTTTTGCTGATATTTTCAATTACTTGGGGGCTCATTCTTATCATCCACTTAAAGCTCCGTGTTTGATGTTCTCTCTACCTGGGCTCCTCTTCTGTCGGCAGCATGTTCGCATAAGACTGAAGCCCAGGGAGATTGATGGCATCCCGAAGGGGAAACAGTCTAGGAAGGAAGAAAATAAGGATGAAGTGTGTGCTGGCCGGTTGTAAGCTAATCTGACATGAGCTTGGATCCTCTGAAGGGGGGACCTCAACTGAGAAAACTCTGCCGTAAGACCTGGATGTGAGACATTTTATTCATTGGTAATTAGTTGAGGGAGGGTCCAGTCTACTGTGGGTGGTGCCATCCCTAGGCTAGTAGACTAAGTGGGCCATGATGAGCAAGCCAGGAAGCAGCATCCTCCATGGCCTCTTCATCAGCTTTTACCTCCATGTAGAGTTCCTGCCCCAGCTTCCTTCCGTGATTGTCTGTGACATGGAAGTGTAATACAAATGAAACCCTTTTCTCCTCAACTTGCTTCCGGTCATGGAGTTTTGTCATAGCAATAGTAAGTCCAACTAAGACAGAGCCAAAGATTGTAGACTCCAAAGACGTGCCTTACTTTTTAATAGCCACAAGACATATAGGGACATGAACTTTAAAAGATTAGCTGTGGCCTTGATGCCATGGAGTTACAGCAGATGTAGCTTTATGGCTTCCTGTTTGTGGGGTCACCCAGGTAGCTGTGCCTGGATGAGGTCCTTGCTACTGTCTGGATCATTATGTAAATATCTAATATGCAGAATATCTGGTATGTGACCTCTGTATGGGGATGTGACCCATAGCTTGAGAACCACTTGTTTAGAGGTTTCATTGCTGCTGATGAGGGGTCCAATCAAAGTGACACACAGTACTCTTTCCAAGACAGGGGACAATTCCAGAAATCTATAGCTGAACACTCACGTCTGATGTTTACAGGATGTTCCATGGTTTACTGACAGCTTACATGTGTTACTTTAGTATTTCAGTTGATGCTTCCCTTAAATTATTTACACACACACACACACACACGCATGCACACATACACATACAGACACACAGAGGTATATATCTTGTTTACATATATACACATCTGTTCAGATTACTGTCCCCGAGCCCAAGTTACACATGATGGGTGCTCAGTAGACATTTCCCCAAAGCCTGAAACCATGTGATTTACATGTTCAGGGCAATATCATGGTCTCCTGGGAGAGCAATGTCATGTGAATCAGCTGGGTAGGTGTTGAGTTCCCAATTTGCTGACTTCACAGAAGCTTATTCAGAGAGGCCATCAGAAAGCAAATAGAAGAGACAGGAAGTGGTGACACACACTTTTAATTCTAGCATTTAGGAAGATAAGGCAGGAGGATTGAGAGTTCAAGGCCAGCCTGTGCTACAAGAAAGGAAGTAAATTAAAAAGAGGAGGAAGAAGAGAAGGAAGAGAAGGAAGAGGAGGAAGAGGAGGAAGCAGCCATGTTCTTATAAGATCATGAGAACTAGGGGTCTCTGATCTAAAGGGGACACACAGACTCCATTCATTTGCAATATTTATTATTGTCCTCGTCAAATTTTTGTCAACTTGACACAAGCTTGTTACCTGGGAAGAGGAACCTCAGTAGAGAAAATATCACTATCAGTTTGCCTGCAGGCAAGTTTGAGGGTGTATTTTCTTGATCAATAATTACCGTGGGAGGGCCCAGCTTACTATGGGTGTTGTCACCCCTAGGCAGGTGGTCCTTGGTGGTATAAGGAAGTAAGTAGACTGAGCAAGGCAGGAGGAGCAAGCGAGTAAGCAGCATTCCTTCATGGCCTCTACTTCAGTTCCTGCTGGGTTCCTGCTCTTAGCTCCTGCCTATGCTTCCCTCAGTGGACTGGGAGCTGAGGTCTATAAGCCAGGTAAAACCCTGACTCCACATAGCTTTTGATCACAATATGTATATGACAATAGAAAGCAAGCCAGGACAACTGCCTAACTGCAAATTTAAATTTTTCTCTTGTGAGCATAAGGAGCCAAGTTTTCTAATTTAAACATTGGAAGCTAATGCTATAATCCAAACAAACAAACAAAAAGCCTGTGCTAAATATAGCAGAATAAAAGGGTCTATACTGGGCTTTCAAGCCCACAAGTTTACAACCTCAAATTCTCAAGATAGAGGAACTTGGACAATACCTAGTGTCTCCAAGCCTCAGTCTCCTCTCCTGAAGAACAGAGATGCACTCCACTTACCCTGCTTTTCTCTGCAAAGTTCTAGGAGGCACTAGGGTGCCAGATCATGGAAGATGTCAGTGCTTTGTGCCACTCAGAGTGGCAGTGTCCTTTCAGCTCTCTGTAGGAAGTGAGGTACACATGTGAATATTCTAGACTATCTGGAAGCTGGGGCATCCAAGATGTCTGCTCAGAGCAGGAACATCTGCTCACCCCAAGCCCTGTTTCTACAGCTCAATAGAACTGTGGTGTCAGTAGTGTCAGGGAGTCAATTTGTCAATGAATCATTGTGTTGGAGTAAAAATTCTCTGAATGTAAAACAAAACCGTGGGAGTACAATGAAAGAGGCCTGCTGTGAGAGTCTAGAAGCAACAAATGTGGAAACACAGTAGCCAGAGTGGGGAAGCCACCAAGGTGACACCGTAGGTGTCACAGAGCTGTGAGCTCATATGTGGTCATTGAGCTCTCTTGAATGTTCTCTGCCGTTGGCAGCATCTGGGAAGGGAAGATGGGCCAAGAGCAAGCAGGAACTCATGTAAGAGCTAGGTCCAGGATGGACTGGAGTCTGTGTTTATTTTTGTTTTTTCTGATCTCACTGGAGTCTGGAGTGAAAAAGGATCATGGGAAGGTGAAGCCTTGAAGGCTCAGCTACTGCCAGAAATGGTAACTTCTGGTTTCATTGGAAAGTCAGCTGTGTTGGATGGTGTTTTGCTGGGGCAGACACATGAAGGAGTGTTTTCTTGAAGCACACACAGGTGAAAGGATGTTTTGCTAAAGCAAGCACATGAAAGGACATGTGGTGAATGGTTCTTTGATAAGGACACACATGTACTGGTTCGCCTTACCTTGTATTGCTGAGCTTGGTTTGTAGGGACTCCACAGAAAAAAACGTACTCAAAAAATTCTGGTGATATGCTGCGGCTTCTTGGCTCTTCCAAGTTTGCAGACTGATGGCAGTCAATACAAACTTACATGGAGTTTTGCTAAGACATAGTCACATGGTGAGGCACGACCCATGGGAGGGCATGTGATGTTTGGAGGGGGACACATTTAAAATGACACATTACAAAGCCACCACAGCAGACAAGGTGGGATTCAATGAGAACAGGCTAGAAAAAGTGCTTTGATGTCAATGACGAGTCTGAAAGTGTGGTGGCCAATGCTGGTCACCTGTTTGTATTTATGTCTGGCATTGTCACTCATTTGTGGTTCTCAATGCTGCATGCTCAGAGAATGGGCTCTGGAGAAGTGACTGGATCATGGGAGCTTTGACGTTACCAACAAGTCAGTCCACTGACAGAGGTGTAATGTGGTGGTGACCTTGGGAGGTGGTGATGGCACTGTGAGGAGTAGATTGCTGGACACATGCCTTTGGGCCTCTTTTCTCCTGCTTTGCTTTTGGGCCACCATGAGGTAAATGGCCTCTCCAACTATATGTTCCGAAAGCTGTAATGTTCTACCTTGCCTTAGGCCAACAACAAAGGAGCAATCGACCCTGGACGGAAGCCTCAGAAAGCAAAACAGAATTCTCCCGGCTATCAGTTTTCTCCGGTTTTTAATACAACAACCAGAAATCAAAGAGCTAGGTTTGGGCCAAGTGGCCACACAGAGGGTCTTCGGATGGGGAGAGACAGCAGCAAGGCAGGAGAGAATCGAGAAATCTCAGGGAGAAGGAAGAGGCCTGGTTCCTTTCGGAAACAGGACATCATCTTTCCCAGCATGCTTCAGCCACCAAAGTCAAACACAAAAAGAGTTTTGGCAAAGAGGATCATGGGGTGAAGGGGTGGGCTTCTGAAGACTCTGAAGTGTGGCTTCAATGAAGAACCTTGGGCGAGGGGAGATGGGGGCACAAAGAAGCATACAGCACCTCTCCTTGGGCCTTTTCAGTCAGTGTCAGCTGTCTAGGAGCACTCTAAATATTCACGTGGGGATGGTACCCTGTTGCTTACTGTGACGACTATACCACCCACGTGTACCCATTCCCAGGCCAGAGGAACTTCTTGAAGTTGTGCCAAATGTGTTACCTGTGAACATGCCATTTCTGTCTGGAGGGGACACACTTGCTACTTTTAAACAAATAAATTACACAGGTAAGTGGGAGCACTTCTCTGAAGTGGGAGCACCACTCTGCTACTTCGCCCCACCCCCATCCTTTGCCCCGCCCCCTTACTTCCTTTAGCACATAACAATTCATCACGGTGATTGAATGCTTGCTTGGTTTTGTTTTGTGTTTGGCCCTCCCAGCCTTCTTCTTTTTTTTTTTTTTTTTTTTTTTTTTTTTTTTTTTTTTTTTTTTTTTTTTTTTTTTTTTTGGTTTTCGAGACAGGGTTTCTCTGTATAGCCCTGGCTGTCCTGGAACTCACTCTGTAGACCAGGCTGGCCTCAAACTCAGAAATCCGCCTGCTTCTGCCTCCCAAGTGCTGGGATTAAAGGCGTGTGCCACCACCGCCCGGCCCTCCCAGCCTTCTAGAAGGAACCTTGTCCTCAGTGCCTCATACTCCAGCCTGTGCATCCTGAGACCTCCCCAGCAAGAACTTGCCTTTGCTCAAGTTTGCTGTGCGCTCCGTTCCTCCAGAGGAAATGGCTCTGGGCAAGAGAAAGGAGCTGCTCTTTGGGCCTGGGTACCCAGAGGGGCATCAGAGGTCAGGAGCTGCTGCTGGCTTGGACCCCAGCTGCTGGAAATGCTGAGTGAGATGGAAAACTGCCTGGAGCCGAGAGGAAAGAACTGAGTGAGTGAGCCTTGGAGACATATAAGGTACACTTCTAAGAGAGGCTTCTAGAAAGGATAACAGCCCAGTGAAAGAGCCCACAGTCTGTGCAAAATTGCCACGGACGGCAGGGTTAGGCTCAGATTGGTGGGACACATGCAAGGCCCAGACTGTGGGGCCCACAGCTATGTGAGGGGAGCCCATAATACCTGCGGGTAATACCTGCGGGAGGCCAGCATGTAAATCACTCACTCACCCAGCCAGCTCGCTGTGGACGACATTACCCTCCAAGGAGTGCTGTTTCCTGGCACATTGGTCCATCTATTTCAGGGTGTTGTTTTTGGAACCACCACAGGCTTACCCCAAGCAAGAACATCATATGGTTGCTTCCATTGAGGCTTGGTGCTGACGGTTGCCCTCCTGGTCACTGCAACCCCAGAGGGAATTTTAAAAAGATCTCCTCCTTGTAGCTCAGTGGGCCATTGTAAGTACAGGGTAATGCTTTTCCTTGCAGGTGGACATATTCATTTTGGGGGTTGTTATTAGGTCACACAAAGTCCTAGGAAGTGGCCTATTGTTCGAGGCTGGAAGGCGAGGGTGCATAAGTAATGCCATTCTTGTTAGAAGTTTGATGAATGAAACGTGGTAATGGAGCTTCTTTTGTTCTTGTCTATGGGGCCAGCAATTGTTAATGTATAACTTGCTGTATAGATTTACAATTATTAGTCATTTTTAAAGCAAAATTCTCTTTAATGGCTGGAATGGAAAAAATCAGAGCTTGATGAAGCGGCATGCCACTCAGACTCCGTTTTCCTCCCCAGTGGATGCCAAGAGGCAGAGCAGCAAGTCTCCTCCCCACAAGGGGTTTGGAGATGAAGATGGTAGGCAATACTTGGGGTGAGGGTGTCATTTACCCCGGGCCCTGTGTACAACATGACTCTCGCCTTTGCTTTCACCATGTCGGCCTCAACAGCTGCTTTCCTGAGAGGCAGGCGAGCCCTGATCTGCTCCTGTGCTTCACTGCTGTCAGAGGCCAGGAAGACTTCAGCCTCTCCAGGCTGACTCTGTCCTAAGGATGTCTGCAGAACCCTTTGGGATCCTCGGAGTATTTCCGGAAGCATGCTCCCGTTTAACCTACTGCGTCTGCGGGAAGTTAGCCAGACTCATGCGTCATCCTGCCTGGAGAGCTGAGCAAGGCAAGGGTAGAGACAGAGCCACTGTGGCCAGATCACCAGGGGATGACTGCAGCCCAAGGCTCCTGATGTGGGTGTCCAGGGCCACACACCTACTGTCAGGAAAGGCTCTTTGGAAGTCTTGGACCTTGAGGCAGACTTTCTGGAAGTTAGGCCCCAAGGGGGGGGTGGGGGGTGGGAATGCATCTGCCTCTCCCAATCATAAGCTTACGCAACCAAGAAGTTTCTAACCCAGTGGTCCATGGGACATGGGTGTGGCTTGCTTGGTTTATTTCCTGTCTCTGTTCTTACATCGAGCCCAGTTTGACTTTGTGTGTTTGGCTTTCTCCTGCAAAGTCCACGTGTGAAACACATGATAGGCTTTCCTGAGATCAGTTATGGATGGTACTTGGAGAGGGGCCTTTGGTGGGAGGTAGTTGGGATTCCATGAGACCGACTGTAGAGGTGGGAGCCCTGTAAGGCATTGGTGGCCTTACGAGGGGACTGAGAGACTTGGTGAGTGTGTTTGCCTCCTCTCCCAGGAAATGTTCTCTGCCACCACCACATTAGGATGCAATACAAGGCCCTCACCAGATGCCCGAACCACTTACAGACTCCTCAACATCCAGAACTATGCAGCCGAAACAATTGATCTATATGTTCACCAGATCATAACTTTATATTTATTCAAAAGGATAGAGAGGAACAAAGGAGGGGTCACTTTGCTTCAGAATTACCCACTCACACAAGAGCAACCGACTCCACAAGTTACTCCAGTCTCTGAGGAAAACACGGATTGCTTTTAGAGCCTCCGCCTCCCAAGACTACAACTCGACAACCAAAATCTAACTAATTGTGAACACCACTCACAAAAGTGAAGACAGGGTCTCTGCCCCAGGGAGTGGTCACGTGACAGAGTATCCTTCAGCCTTTTAAAGAGGGCAATGTTGCCATGTGAGGTAACTCAACTTTAAAGACAGCCCGTTAAATTAAATAAACCAATCACAAAGGGACAAATCTTTGGTTTTTGTTTGTTTGTTTGTTTTTGTTTTTTTGAGACAGGGTTTCTCTGTGTAGTCCTGGCTGTCCTGGAGCTCACTTTGTAGACCAGGCTGGCCTCGAACTCAGAAATTCGCCTGCCTCTACCTCCCAAGTGCTGGGATTAAAGGCGTGTGCCACCACCGCCCGGCGGGACAAATCTTTTAGGGGCCCAATTACCTGGGAAACCTAGAGTGGTCTGATACCTACAGATGGGAGGCAGAATGCTGGTTGCCTGAGGCCAGACGAGAGAGGATGGACTGTTCTCTTATGGGGACAGAGTTTGAGTTTTCCAAGATTCTGAAGAGGGTGGGGGTGGGGGTTGTTCAGGAAGCTGTTTCCATCAGTAAAGCACTTTCCTTATGAGTGTGAGGAACTCAGTTTGGTCCCCAGAACCCGGGTAAAGAGAGTCAAGGAGGCTCACACTTGAAATTCACTAGGGAGACAGAGACAGGTATATCCTTTGGGCTTCCTGATCGGATAACCTAGCCTACTTAGCAAGTTTCAGGCCAATGAGATACCTTCCTCAATAAAAAGGTGAGTGCTCCCCAGGGAGCAACACATGAAGTTGTCCTCTGACCACCACACACTCAGACCTAGGTGCAGACCCATGAACACATACACACAGGCAAACACACACACAGAACTGTGTGGCTAGTGGTGATAGTTGCCTAGCAACGAGACAAGAACAGTGTACTTAAAAATGGTGACTGTGGCTACATGCGTATTTTATACCACAACCGATATGAGAATAGATTTTAAAAATACAAATTACTCGCCATGGGAATGTCAGATTAAAAATAAACAAGTGAATAAAGAAGAGACACTGTGGGAGCAGGTGGCTTGAGCCAAGGTGTACTGGAGTTTCAGGTTCCCCCCATGTTCTCCCTGCTCTAGAGGAAGAAGGCATGCTGGGATGGATGACCAGGCTCCTGGCTGACTTCTTTTCTGTTACCCTCTGAGTATTAGCTTCTCCATCTTTGCCCCCTGTATCTGGGCATTAGAGGAGTCTCCACTCAAGGAATCTAGCATCAACCTCTCCCCCCCCCCCATTTGCTGGTGTGCGACAAGCGAGCTTTCTGATTGGTGCTTGCTAGATGTTGGCTTTCTTTTTAAAGAAAGACAATAAGGTTTTGTCTTGTTATTTTGAGGTAGGTTCTATGCTGTCCACGCTGGCCTCACTAGGATCACAAGCGTGTGCTGCCATACCCTGCCTTGCATGTGTTTTGAAACAAGGCTAGGCAAGTGTGTGACCTGTGTAGTGTTGGAAGAAAGCGTTTGTCTGACTGTGACGTCAGAGCTTTGGGACCCAGGCCTGGTCAGCCTCTGTGGTCTCACCCTTCATCCACCACCGCCTACGGTCTTCTGTGTGTCCGGGAAAGACAGCACTCTCAGCTTTGATCACTATCTCAGTTGAGTTTTCTATTGCTCTATGAAAACACCATGGTAACCAGGACACAACTTGGGAAGGAAGGGATTTATTTCTCAGACACTTCCGGATCAGGATACATCATTTAAGGAAATCAAGGCAGGAACTCAAGGTCGTAGCATGAAATTATAAAAATCAATCTACGCTATGGCCGGCTAGGCAGCGGCAACGGTGGTCTTTCTGCCCCCATGGCCGTCCCCATTTTGGCTTGGGAACAGCAGCTAACTGCGGGAACCTGGGCAGACCTTCGCTTGGGGCTCCCCGTGGGGGCGGGGAGACCTCCGTTGCCGTTGCCGGCGCCTAGCCGGCTGGCGGGACTGTGGATTGATTTTTATAATTACACACTACAGAGGTAAGGGAAGTGGAGCAGAGGCCATGGAGGAGCATTGCTTACTGACGCGCTGTTCATGGCTTGCTCGGCTTGCTTTTTTATATGACTTAGTACCATCGGACCACAGACCGCACAGTCCGAAACGAGCCTTCCGCATCAATCACTAATTAAGAAAATGCCGGTGCTGGGCGGTGGTGGCCCACACCTTTAATCCCAGCACTTGGGAGGCAGAGGCAGGCGGATTTCTGAGTTCGAGGCCAGCCTGGTCTACAGCGTGAGTTCCAGGACAGCCAGGGCTACACAGAGAAACCCTGTCTCGAAAAACCAAAAGAAAAGAAAATGCCGCGGACTTGCCTTTAGAGTTGAGAGTCCTTCTTCCCTCCCGAAAAGGACAGTAAACTAGCCAGGACAGTCAGCTTAGGGGAAATAAAATTTGGGAGCTTGAGACTCTTCCATTTTTACTTGGGAGGATGATGCCACATGCCCCAAGCTACCAGGCTCAGAGAATGTTCTAGAGTGCAGCCCAGGGCCAGAAGAAAGGTGGTCTGCTCCTTATCTGCTGTGGAGTTTCCAGGAAGGGACGGAGACATGCCTGGGCCTGTTCTCAGGCCTCTGGATCTGTGAGGCTGGGGGTTGGGGGGGAATAGGGTAAGTGTCAGGTGTCAGGGTGTGGGAGCTTACTCAGGAGGAAGAGGGCCTGTGGCGAAAAGTCAATTGCCCAAACCTTCCCTTGTCCCATTGGCTGGGGAGATGACCAGTGAGTCAGGCAAAAAGACCTTTGACCCTGGAGTCCAATGGCTGGAGTCTGAGAACCTGTCCTGTCATTTACTGACCTAGTTCAGTCCCCACCTCCATGCCCTCCAACCATTACGCAAAACAAAACCCAGCTGCTTCGGAAGGCTCCAGGGAGGAGCTGTGAGCGTTGGTCTTGTCAGCCCATCAGCAGCTGAGGCAGCTGGCAGAGCACAGGCTCCTCATTACTGCAGCACTGACCCAAGGCTCACAAGCCTGGGCAGCTCTCTGCCCCCCAGGTGTGAGCCTCTGGCCTAGTAGAAACAGGGCTGAAGACCTGGCTTGGACCAGCTGGGAAAGAGGTTATGAAATAATAATCAAGGCAGCTGTGCCCTGAAGGTGTTCTAGAAGGCTCTTTCATTCCTTCCCTGGTTAGCCATGATGGGAAGTCAGGAGGAAATGGCGGACTTAGTAAATCAACTGGAGATGCTGACGAGGAGGGAAAGAAAATTTGCTTTGAGGTCAGTCTTCAGTTCGGACTGACCCTCTTAGCTGTGTTGCTTTGGGAGAGTTGTTTAACCTCTCTCAGCTTCTTGTCTAAAAAGTACAAATAGTAATCCCTTTCTTCTGGAGCCCTTTTGAAAATCAAGTGATCCGTCTTAGAATAAATGCAGCCTTGGAATTGTCATTGCTTCTCCTACGAAGATAATGCAATCTGTTCCTTCATAGACACCTAGAGCCTGACCAGACTCCTGATTGGCGTGCAGAAGACCTGATATCATGCTACTCTCGAGGTGAGAACTTTGGAGACCCACAGTTCACTTGGCCCCTCTGAACGCTGCCCGAAACCAACCAGACATGAAGCTGGCTAGCCTAGAAGATAAGAGGTCATGTCAGGAGGATAGCCAGAGCCCCACACAGTCGCTGGATGTGTGAAGAAGGCCACATGCTTTAAGCACAACGCTCCTATTATCCAAACAGGGTAGTTGCAAGAATTCAGCAAGGCGGAAATCTGACAACAGTAGCTGTGTAATGACTTCTGTGAAAAAAAATTATCTCTAATTGACACATAGTTAGTGGGGCAGGGTAAAACCCTTCAACACAGCTTGCAGTGATTGTATGGGGAACCTCAAACCTTGCCTAGCCTTCCTCCTAGCTAAGCTATCTGGAAAGCCACAGTCACGGTTAGCTCCAGTTGCCACTGAGCTGTGGAGTACCAGCCTCCCCTGCCCTGTCTTGTCCTCAAGGGAGGTCCACAGTCCTTGGACAGGCACTGAGTAGCAAGGCACTTCAGTGATCTCTGTGGTTGCTGGCTGTAGTCCTACCAGTCACCTCATCTGTCACCTGGGACGGTGCCACAGCCCCTATTAATACTGCCACACGTGGCAGTACTGTGCTGGGGTGCCACGCTCTGGCTGCCTGTGCGGGCACAGGGCCTATTTTTAGCGTGTTATGTCTGTAATTATGTAGTTTCGCTGCCTCGCAAATGCGTATCTGCTCTGGGGAGAGGTTACGCTTCCGTGGTCTGTTATTTTTGATAGGGCAAGATGTGCAAAGTCTCTTTGAAGCTGAGTGCAGGGCAGCTATGCCTCCTTCCAGTGCCCTGAAAACAGTTCTGGGAATTCCTGGTTGCCGATCAGTCAGCAGTCATCCTAACATCGGGGTATCTATGGAGAAGACACTAGCTCTGCTTCCTGGGGCCAATTCAATCTGTTTATAATTTTTGATCGGTTTATAATTCCCTTTAAGTCACCAGATTTACTGGGATGAGGGATCAACAGAGTGTGGGAGTCAGCAGGATGAGGAATGAGCTCCCACAAGCTGCAGCTCTGGCCAGGAAGGGCCTTCAGTGGGGTTTTTGACTCCAGAGGAAGAATGGGCTGTGTCAAGGTCAGCCCAGGTGAGACAGAGCTGAGGCAGGACTTGGGCGGAGCAGGGGCCTCTTGGCCCGTACTGCGATAGATCAGAAGATCAGAAGCTTTCTCGAGCTTGGAACTCAACTCTAGGTCACAGAGCATTTGGTTGCAGCACAAAAGCACGATCCGGGCTTCAGCAGGGCCCAGGCCTGGAGGAACTGGGATAAAAAGGAACCTCAGAAAAGTGAGTCACCCAAGGCAACGTCGTTCATTCAGTCACTCAGTCGCTCATTCTTTCACTCAACAAGCCTTCAGAGCATATCTACTGTCCAATTACTGGGGAGACTTCAGAACTTCCAGTTTGCTGACACAATAACTTCTGTCTCCCCATGCATTAAGAGTCCTGAGGGCCCCGTTCCTGCACAGCAGAGACATAAGTACAGGTCCTGCCAAAGCAGCTGATGCTCATTACCAGAACTGTGGTGGTATGCTGCGTAAATGTGGACAGTGTGCCCAGGGCGCCATCAGACTTCTCACAAGGCTGGGCTCACTGGGGACATCTAGTGACCACGCCACTGTGAGACTACGCCTTACCACCAGTGGCGGGAAAGCCACAAGCCTGCCAGATTCACAGCAAGGAAACAGCTCAAAAGATCAACTTCTCCGTGCAGAAGTATGGGGCAGATGGTGGCAGGGCTGTGGTGGCCTGTAGACTGGATTTACAGATGGTGGCAGGACTGTGGTGGCCTTGTGGACTGGAGTCATGGGTCCGTTTGTGTCTCTACCTCTTTCCTTTATCCAAACACATCTGTTGCCTTTCTTTATTACATGCAAAAGACGTTGAAGTAGAGACCCTAAGGACACATGGGAAGAAGAGAAGATAAGTCAGTCTGGACAGCATCCCTTATTAACACAGGGTACTGTCCTTATTAACTGTATATATTTTAACTACAGAATAGGGACTGTAGTTTTTCTTATTCATTTTTGGGGTATGTGTGTCTATGTATGTATGTATGTATGTATGTATGTATGTGTACATGTTTAGAGCCCAAAGGCCAGCCTCAAGTATCTCAAAAACAAAAACAAAACAACAACAAAAAAAGCATCTGCTTTGTTTTTGAGGCAGACCAGTTTGCTCGGCCTGGCTCACCATGTACGGTAAGCAGACTGGCTGTGTAGCCTCAGGGATCTGTATGAGTTACCGCCCATTGCTGGGATTATAAGTGCTGAGTCACCATACCTTGCTTTTTTACATGGCTTCTGGGGATTAAATTCATGTCCTCGTGTTTATACAATAAGTATCCTACTAACTGAGCCATCTCCCCCAGATCCCCCCTTCCCCCTGCTTATTATTTATTGTTGAGATTGTGTTTTAATGCTAACGTTCCTCCCTTCCTCCAAACCTTCCCATAATCCCTTCTTCCCACTCTCCTTCAGAGTCACAACCTCATGTTTTTAATCAATTGTCACTGTATATATATATGACTTTGTATATACCTATCCTGTCCTAAACGTAACCTGCTGAGACTATGCAACGTTACTGTATATGTAATGTTCTCAGGGCTCTTTGGCACTGGATAACCAAAGGGTGTGCTCTTTCCTGGGAAGAGCCATCTGTCCGTCTCAGGTTTAATTAGTTGCCTATAGGCCTTTATGTGGGGTTGAGGCCCCATGGCCTTCTTCCCTGTGCACGTCTTTGGCATGTTCATTGGTGCCCTCCTTGTTCAGCTCATGTTTGGGCTCATGTTGGTGAGACTTGGCATGCATAGCTTCTGGTGTTAGTAGAAGACAGAGACTCATAACTTCCTGATCCTGTGGCTCCTACAACCTTTCTGCTCTGTTTTCCACAGGGCATGGAAAGTGAAGGAGCGCTTAGTAGGTGTGTCCATTGGGACTGGCCCCCCCCAGGTCTGCATATCTACTGGCTGTGACTTTCTGTAGCGCTCTCTGTTTACTGCCCAGAGAATTTTCCTTGATTAAGGTCTAAGACCATGTTTATCTGTGGGTCTAAGGACAGATGTTTACACATTGCTGTTAGGGGTTATGCCGGTTTAGTAAATTAGTGGTTGTAGCTTTTTCTCCAAGAACCATGACTTTACCAGCACTGAATGGTTAGCTAGGCTTCTGGTCCCAGGCATGGTATTTCTCTTGTTGAATGGGTCTTAAGTCCAATTACAGAGCCATTGGTTTCCACCAAGGTATGTGTGCCACTACTGCACCTGTAGGTTACTGTGCCATGCTTGTCCTAGATGTGGTTCATAGGCACCATAGCTCAGTGCCAGTCACCTTCTTTTGAAGCATTGTCTTCTGGACCCCTCTCCCTTTCAAAATATTTTTATTTGTTCCTTGAGAATTTATATAAACATATATGAATTTATTTATTTATTTATTTATTTATTTATTTAATGTATGCGAGTACACTGTTGCTCTCTTCAGACACACCAGAAGAGGGCATTGAATCACATTACAGATGGCTGTGAGCCACCATGTGATTGCTAGGAATTGAACTCAGGACCTCTAGAAGAGCAGTCAGTGCTCTTATCCACTGAGCCATCTCTCCAGCCCCAACAAAATATATTTTAATCATATTCTTTCCACATTCTGCCCAGGAGTGTAGTCGGTATGCCCAGTGCCATTCCACTGAAGGCAACTCATTTTCTTCCTCCCACTGGCTATCAGTTTCAGAGCTTCTTGGCCAGGGAAGCTCACACCTCTTATGCCTCTTTCTCACCCCTCCTTTATGCTGGAGTTTGTCTGGCTTGAACCTGGGTGGGTTTTGTGACCACTGCCAGCCTCTGCAAGTTCCCCTGTGCATCTGCCCAGGAAAACACTGTTTCAGTGATGTCACCTCTGCTCTGACTCCTACAGTCCTTCTGCCTCCTCCTCCTCTCCCTCCTCCACGGGGAGTGGGGGTTGATGAAGGTATCCCGATTAGGGCTGAGTGCTCCAGAGCCTTCCATTCCCAGTGAACTGTCCAGCTTGTGGGTCTCTGTGTTGTTCTGTCTCCTGCAGGAGGAAGCTTCTCTGAGGATGGCTGAGCAAGGCACTGACATACCCCCCTTCTTTTTGAGAAGGAATTTTGTTGCCTCCTAGACTTCTGGGCTCAAATAATCTCTGAGCAGCTGATGATGGTGTGCACTTTTACTGGGTTCTGGACTGTGAGAAACTTCTGGAGCCTCTGACACCCTTTGTGAATATGATTTCTATGAACTCAGGACATCCAGCATGGGAACATGCAGCAGGTGATTTAATGGTCCTTAATTCATTATCTCAAAAGAAAGCATTTCATAGCGGCCATTGTTATTTATATACTATGAAATCCGTCTCCCTCCAACTCCAGTGGAGATCTGTTCACAAAAAGCCTGCCCTCGTGTGTGTGTGTGTGCACCTGAGGAAGCAAAAGAAGGCTTTAATCTGTAAAGGTGGTTATGTTGCAACAAACCATTTCCAGATTGCTCTAGTTTGTTAGTAAAAAAAAAAAAAAATGGCTGAGCTTCTGTATTTCTAATGCATTGTTTAAGTTAATACTAGCAAAATGGTAACAGGCAGAACTGACAAGGGTGTGGCGATCTGCACACTCACACTTGTGGTGACTGTGGTGACACGCACATTTACACTTACGGTGACAGTTCAAAGTCTACTGTGTCCACAGTTGGGACACAGCAAGCCTCGCAGTCTAAGAACTTACTTTAAGGAATTAGTGTCAGAGATATACACAGAGGCATATGAAAAACAATATTTATATAGCATTATTTTTGTGCATAATACACAGTAACTTCTAAAAATGGAAGCTGTAATTACCAGCATTACCATCAATTCCTTTTCCAGCCCCATCTGGTTTTTAAAATCAGAATATTATAATTAATATATTTTTACATTGTGTCTAATCTCTTTCCAGAATTATTTTTTGACACTTGTATTATATTATAATCACACTAACTGCAATTATGAGAAATTAGTTTTAAGGTTTTCAGCTCAGCAATGTCTCCCTCACACTCCCTCTCCTGGTGTCTGAATCCTTTCTTCTGAGTCGTTCATCAGCCACCTGGAGGGTATCTTATTTTATTTTTTCCTAGAAAGCAAGGGGAGACATCTGAGGCCTTCCCCACAGGTTGCCCAGGGCCTGGTTGGAAGCTGGCTGCCTCTCAGGCTCTTAATTTCTGAATCTCAGTCCATCACAAGTCTTTAGCTATTGAAACATCTTATCCTAGGATTTTCTCTAATGTGTGGCCCAATGGATACATGTTTGTTCCACACTGCAACCCCCCGCCCCACCTTCAAGGAATGAAACATTTATGGAATCCAGCAACTGTATCACTGTGGGGCTGGAGAGATGGTGCAGGTGTTAAGAACATTGGCTGCTTTTCTACAGGACCTGAGTTCCATTCCTAACACCTATGTGGTAGTTCACAACCATCTCTAACTTCAGTTCCAGGGATATCGAGTGCCCCCTTCTGGCGTCCATGGGTACTGTAAGCATGTGGTACATAGATACATGTTCAGGTCAAACTCCCACAGACACAAATTAAAAATCAACCAATAAATAAACAATATCCCTGAAACTCAGGCATGTTTCTGTTTTTGTCTCAGAGAACCATCACCAGAGTCAGCTCATCCCCCACCCCCAGAGAGCCATACCCTAGAGTCTGCCACACCCAAGTAGCTCACACCTGGAAACTGAGGCAGCAGCTGTGTGTCAATGAGCCACAGCCAACAACATTTCATTTACAAAATCAAATGAACAGTTTCCCAGGATGTAGTTTATAGATTCTTTCTCCAGTTCAGGAGACTCTCTCATCCCACCTTGGATGATGATAATGACAATGACAACAGAGACACCAAAGACAATGATGATGATGATGGTGGTGGTGGTAGTGGTGGTGGTAATGGTGGTAGTGGTGGTAATGGTGGTGGTGATGATGGTGATGATGATGGTGATGATGATCTCACTTCCTCTGCTATCATCATTTAACTTTTCTAAACAGACATTTGGACCTTGGCATCCTTCGTCCCTTTTTTTTTCTCCCTTCCATTCCTCTCTCTCTTATCACTATTGCCATCTCTTGTCTTCTCATTCACACCTAGCAGTCCTGAGATCATTCTAAGTCCATGATAAGCCTTGCTTTCTGCTCCAGGAGCTTATCTGGGAACTCGCCGGGAAACAACCCCTTTCAATGTCAAGCGTGTCTAAGAAGCAAAACTCTCCACTCCTAAGATGTCCCAATGCATGTCATGATAAATACCACGGCTAGCACTGACTTGCAGGGGGAGGGGATGTTGTTTGGCTTACATATCCAGATCATAAATGACCATTGAAGGAAGTCAGAGCAGAAACTCAAGGCAGGAAGCTGGACACCGGAACTGAGATGGAAGCCATGCAGAAGCCATGGATGGGTGTTGCTTACAGGCTTGCTCTCCATACTTTGCTAAGCCTTTATTATACAGCCCAGGACTACCTGCTTGAGAGTGGTGTCGCCTACAGTGGGCTGTATACCTCTAGATCAGTAATTAATCAAGAAAATGCCATACAGACTTGCCTACAGGCCAGTGTGATGGACACACTTGGATTTTTGTTAACAATGCTTCTGTGAAATGTATTGAGGACACTGATTTTATTTCTTCTGCATACATATCTAATAACCCTAAAGTTTTCCTTCCAAGGTGCTGCCTGTTTTCCATAGTGGCCACGCCATTATCCTATCCATGGTGCACAAAGGTACCGGTCTCTCCATATTCTTACTGACATGGTTACCATCTGTCCCTTTATTTCTAGCCAGGGTAGTGGTGTGGTGCGGGGTCTTAGCTTGGATACCTGTTAAATTTTGAGAGGTTTCAGGTTGGGTCACTGTAGACAGTATGGCTGTCACTGAACCAATCATGGTGTCCCAGACCCGGATAATGAGGACCATCCCAGAGATCTGCCCAGCAATACGTGGTCTCAGAAGGAAGGGAAGATAGGTAAATAGAGTATAAGAAGGGAGGGGCTGGGGATAGGAAGATGGGAGTTAACAGCTAGGGAGGCTCTGCAGCCAGCAGCTGCTGTGGTGATCTGCTTTGGGATTAAGTCCCAAGGTACAGCCGCACAGGAGTCCACTTATCATAGCCTCAGCCCTGACTGGCTCTGGATGGTCCACTTCTCACCTCCCTGGTCCTCACCTCAGGAAGATGGCTGCTGAGGTCAGCAAAGAACCACTGGAAAGGTTTATCAAGCAAGTCTCTCCCTCATATTCTGTAAGTCACATCCGGATGGGCTCCTCTCCCATCTGAGTTCTCTGTGCATCTCATGGGGTCCTTCAGCTCTTAGTGTCAAATTTCACCCTTGTCTCAAGTCCCAGCTTGGACACTTTTCCATTAGAGTTGATACTTCCTTGAGGATCTGAGAGGTGCACACTTTCACAAGCCTGCGTCTCGCTGTATGGGAATAGTAACCCTGCTTGACTCTTGGAAATGGCTTGTACCGCAAGCAATGTCTCTCAAGAAAGCATGATGAAGCAGCTACTGAAAACACATCAGTCAATACTACAAAAATTCATCAGCACTTATCAAAGGAGTGCTGGGACACTCTCAATATCAGGCCCCAACATCCTATAAGATAAAACAAGACAAGACAAAACAAACAACAACAAACTCTCCATTACTTTCATATTATAAGTAAGGGAACAAGAGCTCAGAGAGGGCAATCAACTTAAATACCCCACACAGTAAGCCATGCCTGAGTGCTAGGGTTGCCAGGGGGGCGGGGGACACTGTCAATCATCATGACCCTCCCATCCCATCACCAACCATGTTCCTTAGCAAACCCTGCTGTCTTCCTTGTGAATGTCTGTTATTCAGTTGCATCCTTGCCACTTCTTGATTCAGCCATTATCCTGGCCTGACTGGTCTGCTGGGATGACCTGTTCTGTGATTACCTGGCCCTCGCCCACATATTTTCTCCTACCCCACAAGTCAGCAGAGACTGTTTTGTATGACCACCCAGATCCACCCAGCCTCCTGAGATTGAGCCTCTGCACCCTCCTCAGCCTCCTTAGGTGAAAGACTGGGATTCCTTGCTGACATTTCTTTATAGTGATGATGTTCTGCGTGGACCACCTCACATCCCTGGAGCACACAAACCTCAGTGGTTGTTACTGTTCGAAAAATGACTGTCTGAATAAGCTCATATCACTCTTTCCTCACTTCCCAGCTCCTTTATTGTCACACAGTCACTTCAGGTTCTCTCAAAAGTTCTCTGGACTGTAAGGGATGGGCACCGTGTTTTGATTATTCCTTCTCCATGGGACTGCCTTCTTAAAGCACCAAAGCCCCAGCAGGCTCTGCTTCCCACTTAAGGTACAATGAAAGGCTAGGCTGAATGGATGCAGGAGAAGTAACAACACATGCATTTGCTACAGAGTGAGAGAGAAGGGGGAGGGGAGGGAGGAAGAGGGAAGAGACATTGATTATGTGCTGTTGTGCCTTGGGCTTTAAGGGACATTCAAAATTGGTCACATTGCCTCAAATCAATAGTAGGTTTTGTGCTTCAGACCTAAATCTCACAGGCAGCAAGAGACTGTCCTCGAACATCTGGCTGCTTTCCTCAGGTACCCAGGGCACAGGTGCTCACTGCTCCAACACATTATCCTTCTGTGTTAGAAGATGACGAAGGGTGAACAGAAGGTTTCAGGAGGAGTCAGCTGTCTAAGGTGTCACTGATGAAGCAATGGCTTCCCTGACATATGAACAGAGGGAGGCTTGTGGGCAGGAGCAGATGAAGTGGACTCTGAGGTCAGAATAAAGGTGCAAACCAGCACAGGGTTCTCTCGGACAGTAGAAGGGCCCTGAGGGACAGAAGGGAGACACAGGTTTGGCAGAGGAAGAAACAAAAATTACCATGACCTAGGCATGTCTGGATGTGACCAAAAGGGTAGACTATATCATCCCTGTGGAAACATTGGTGTCCAAGAGCTTTCATCTATCTGTACATTCATGTGATCAATGTGTGCATGTATACACACACATGTACATACATACATGCGTTCATGAGCATAGGCTTGTACACATGTACATGCACACATGCAAATGCACACACAAGCATGCATACATGCACATGCATGCATATACATGCACACATATAAATCTCACACACACACATTGTGGGCTGAGCATAAAACGGAAAGCAAAGCAGAAGAGGGTCATTGGGTTCTGAGTTCTGGCTGTCCGACTTGTTAGCTCTAACTTTAGATCCATGGCTTTGTGACCATTTCTTAGTTTCTGCATATGGGGGGTGGGTTTGGTAGGAGGGTTAAAAGGTGGCATCTTAGGACTCTTGGGACCACACAGATGAAATATAGCCTAGAATAATCACCTCATACATGCTGCTTTTTTTCCAGCAACTTGGGGGGGGGGGGGGCGAGCAGGCCAGGAAGAGTGTGCAACCATCTCCTACCTCATGGCCCAGCTCTGTGTGCTGATTCCACAAAGGTTCTAGCGCTGCAGGCTGAGGCAGCCAAAGCCCACCCCAACGTGTAAGACACCTGTTGCTGCAACTTCATCCTGCCCCCAGCCCCACCATGTCTGGGATGCTCTCACAAGGTGTCCTTGCCTTCTCTTGGAGTCCTGCTGGCATGGTCCCTCTGAGACAGTCTGAGCCTCTCTGTGTCCACTCTGCCTATAAACGCTTGTGCCCCAGTGGACAGAGTTACAGAAAGTTCTTTTCCTAACTTCTTGGTTGCATCAGGCAGCTAATCTGTTTTGACATGCTATCCAAATGACCTTCAAATCAGCATACAGAAGAAGCCATCCATAAGTCATGTCCTTTATGCACATGGTATGTACAGAGAAAGAGTTATATTGGCCTCATGAGCCGGATGAGAAGGGCCATTATTATGGTGGTCCCAGGGTCTCCATATTCAGTCCACATATCAAATCCGCTTTCAATGCAACCAGTTCCATCAGCTGTCAGATTGTATTAAATATATCCCTCAGACCCACTGACCAGCTGACAGCAGAGAAACTCAAAACCATACACCCGCCATTAGCATCATAAAATGTGAAGTCAGCTGGAAGGGATGATAACAGAACCGAAAGCAGAGGAGATGGAAATCTGTAGGGCCCTTGTGTCCTCCTAAACTGCCCCCCCTCCCCGGAGCTACACAAACACCCATAAAACACTGGGCTGGAAAAAAAGGCAGTACCAAAAACAAGACAAAAGTCGCCCTGCTGTAGGCTCCAAAGCACCATGGGTTCTTTCACCTTGCGTGAATGTGAGATTTGCATAAATGTTTCATGAGCTTAATACAAAGCATAAACAGAAATGTTCATTAGGCAACATCTGTGCTGTTTCCCCAGATAATGCAGTGTTTCTTCCAAGTCAATGAAATACAACCTATCAGAGGGCGGGGGCGGGGGGGGCTGTGAAAATACGTGTGCAAAGGCTGCGTGTGATTAGACTTTATTTACACTTCGACTGACATTCTGATCCACCCAGCAGTCTTAATCAGAGAAGAGCTGCCGATGGCCACCACCCTGGAAAGTGTGGAAGATCCATTGGAGACAGACCATGGGACTGTCCAGGAATCAGACCCCACAGAAAGAGCAGGGGGTGGATTTCTGGTCCTGAACCATGAGAGTGGGGCCACTTCTTCGGTCTCTTTAAGGGAGGTTTCTTTGTTGAGATATTCACTTAACACTTGGCAAACAAATGAGTTCTTTACCTTAAATCCCACAGGAAGCAGCAGTGGGTCAGATACCCATGGGCTCTGTGTGGCTACAATCTGATCGTGATATTGGTTCCATATGAGACCCTTTAAAGCAAAAAAAAAAAAAAAAAAAAAAAAAAAAAAGTTATAAGACCAATAATTTTTAATGAAACTTGGCTTAGCTCACAGGCTGGTCCAGCAGATGAGACAGCAGCCTGAGTGGGAAGCTTGACTGTCCTCCTCCTCCTCCTGGCTGGGATGAAAGGAAGCAGCATCGCTTCAATCAGAGAAGACCCCAGCAGAGAGATGGTTTGGATTATCAATCTTACGCAAATGGGCATGGAAGTCTTGTCTCTTCCACCATATGTCTCACGGCGAGGTTTCCTCTCTCAAATGGGTGTGGTACACCATCCTAAGTGAGGGAGTCTTTCTGTTCTTGCTTGTT
This sequence comes from Arvicanthis niloticus, assembly GCF_011762505.2. Classification (NCBI taxonomy): domain Eukaryota; kingdom Metazoa; phylum Chordata; class Mammalia; order Rodentia; family Muridae; genus Arvicanthis; species Arvicanthis niloticus. The sequence continues at coordinate 16,364,548 of NC_047675.1, read as the reverse complement.
ATTTTGGGGGGGGGGGTTCTTTCTTTCTTTCTTTCTTTCTTTTTTTTTTGATGGAAAATTTTATAGAAAATTGTTCAAAGTTCTGGCCTCCATAAATCTTGCTAGGATTTTGGAAGTTTAGAAACTCACCAGACAATGAGGGTATTTATCTAGCTATTTAGCCATCAATTCATCTATTCATCTGTCTATCAATCTGTCTGTCTGTCTGTCTGTCTACCTGCTATCTATCTGTGTGCCTATCATATTCATCTATCTATCTATCTATCTATCTATCTATCTATCTATCTACTTACCTACCTATCTGTTCTCTATGTCTACCATAATTTGTCTGTCTGTCTGTCTACCTATCTGCCTATCTGCCTATCTATCTATCTATCTATCTATCTATCTATCTATCTATTTTGTCTTTCTATCATCCATCCATTATTAATCTGCCATCCATTCTTCTATCCATTAATCTATCCATCATCCACCATCCATCCATCCATCAATTGTCATCTCTTTCTTTAATGTGAAGATTCCCACACTTGGTAGTTTGGGATAATTCTTTCTTTAGGTTGTCCCATGAGGTGTCCACATCTCTACCCTGTCCATACCAGTCACCGCCTTTGGTAAGGGCTGAGTCAGGTTGCCTCAGTGCCTAGTTGCTTTAGTGTTTCCTAGTCTTTGGGAAAGTTTGCTGGTGAATCTGGGTGTCCCCCACAGAATGACTCACTCAGTCCACACCCAATGGTCTAGCCCCACCTGTGTGGGAAGAGCAGGGTTTGTGTGTGGTGCTAAGGTACTACCTGTGAATGGTATAATGACATGCGCCACAGAAGGACTTGAGAAAGGGGGACTTCCAGGTACTTTTTCCTTGAACTTGCCTATCATACCACGGTGCCCCAGGTGTTCCAGAGTTCTTATTGTTGATTAAAACCATTTTGTCTGTTTAATGTATATCTGTGTGCCTTTATTCCCAACTGCTGTCTCCCCTGCTAGACAAACTCTATGATAAATAGGATCTTAGCCAGCCATTGGTGACAGTGTGGCACTTTAGCCAAATCTCAGAGCTTTGTCTTTGGAAATGCTACCATTTAAAAGCTTGTATTAGCTCTGTTGACTAAGGGCAGTCACTGAGCCTCCCTGAGCTTCATTTTCCTCTCCTGGAAAATAATTAATAATAAAAGCTGATGGCACTAAATGAGATAATACTATCTCAGAAGATGCCCTTAACAAATGTAAGCTGTTGTTGCTTACTCCCTGTAATTACATGAACTAGAGTGGAGCCTGGCACAGGGAGAAACAGAATGAAATGAATAAGTGAATGAATGAATGAGTTCTCTTGTATCTGCCTCTAATAGTAATTTTCTTCTATTAATCAATTTATTTTCTAGAAAACCCCTTTTTGTTGTTTCAGTGTGGATGGGGGCAGCTGTCCAGTAAAATGTTAGCTTTAAGATAATTTTGTTGTAAAAAAAAAAAAAAAAAAGAAGACAATTTTGTTGTTTTTCTTTTGTTTTGAGGCAGGGTCTCACTAAATAACCCAGTCTGGTCTCAAGCTCAAGATCCTCAGCCTGAGCCTCTCAAAGCTGAGATTGTAAGCATGCACCACTATGCAAGGCTCAAACTTTTGCTTTTAAGCAAGTGATCGTCTCACAACAAAAGGTCTGAGCTTGGGAACAAGATGCTGTCTTGGTGACACCCACTGGTGGTATGTCTTCCCTCAGAAGCTCCCAGCTCAGAGACTTCCCACTGGTGGCATGTCTTCCCTCAGAAGCTCCCAGCTCAGAGACTTCGCTGCTCTCTGAAACTTGGCTTTTCACTTCTTCAAATGTCTTCCCACTTCCCGAGTTACAGAATTCTGTCAGTGCCTCAAACAAGGCAGACATTGGGGAGGAGCAGCCCAATTGGACAAGAGAGCCCAGAATGGGGAAGTAACACAGTAACACAGGCAGTCTCCTTACACATCCAGTGTCAAATCACCATTTTTATGATATGTGCTCCGTCAGAACAGAAGAGAGATGTAATTATATCATTCATAATGAATTCTGAAGGAAACAAAGAATTTAAGAAAAACTCTGGAGACAGCCAGAGAGAGAAGCCATGCTCATTGCCCGAGCTGCCCTGGAGAAGACACATAGCAGATCAAACATGGGGGGTTGGGGTTCACAGGAGGCCGCTGGCCCCAGGGATGCTTGGGAGAAAGCAGGAAAACTCTGGAGCCCTGGCCAGTCTCAATCTGACTTTTATTAAAGAAATTACACACTCCTCGCGGCTTCCACTTGCATCAATAATATCAACTTCTGGACAAATGATTCTCTCTGGGGAGCGGGTTCTGAGTCTGCCTCCTAATCTTCTTTCTTTGAAGTATCCAAGGGCTTAAAGCATGGGTCAATATCGGGGGGCCTCTGGCCTTTGTGGAAGGGGGCTTGAAAGGGTCTTGCCTGGAGGAGAGTGAGACCACCAGCATCCGCAAACCCTTGTAGGCCACTGTTTCTATGCAGCCCCTCTTCAGAGCACAGATAGCCACCTGCTCACCCTGCTGGAAAGTTCCCTGAGGCCCCGCCGTGTCATGGGAGATGCCTCCACCTTCCCACAGCTGGAACGTGGACCATGATCTTGTGAATAAAAAACAGTTCTGCAAATACAGATACAGTACTTCTAACAGTATGAGTATGGAGCTAGCTTCTTTGAGAATTAATAGATGCAGATGCCCTGGGCTGTCTCTATATTCTCTTCAGCAGCATTTTCTAGGTGTGCTGAGCTCAGTAGCTACACCCTGTACATGGTATTAGGGGTGCAGGCCCTGTGTGGCTCACACTTGCAGGCTCTTCCTGTGCTCGCCACACCAAGCCCAGGCATTAGGTGGTATTGTGCTTCTTCTATTGGATCCAGACCTCGTGCTTTAACCTATGAGCTATTAAGTTTTTGTGGCCGGCCGAGTTTGTAAAACTCAGAGTTAATCAAGATTAACAGGGTTTTTGCTCCAGGACTTTGCAGTCTCCTGATACACAGTTGGTTATTGGAAGTCTCCGAGAAGACCTTGTGCACATCCCCAAACAGATTGGACCGCGCAACGTCCCCTCTTTTGTGTTTTCAAAAAATGTCTGTTCTGTAAGACTTTATTAAGGGGAATGAGTTCCCGACGACATGGAAGCACCACTGTGGACAGCCACAGAGCCACCAAACTGAATGTTGTTTGTGATATATGTATATATGCATATATATATCACATGTGTATGTGTATGTATGTGTGTGTGTGTATTTGAAGGAGAGTGAGACCACCAGTGTCCACAAACCCTTGTAGTCCACTGTTTCTATGCAGCCTCTCTCCAGAGCACAGATAGCCACCTGCTCACTCTGCTGGAAAGTTCCCTGATGTGTGTGTGTGTGTGTGTGTGTGCGTGTATTCAGCATATTTCTCAAAATCACTTCCATAGCTGCAAATAACTGAACAGAAAGCTTTATGTATGTCCAAGCTCATACCGTGCTAGTTATTCAAAGCCAGAAGAATATGTTGGCAGATTTTTTTTCTCCACTGCTTATAAAAAACAAAACAAAACAAAACAAAACAAAACAAAACAAAACAAAACGGAAAAAAAAAAAACCCCTCCTTCTCACCAACCTCCTTCCTAGGAAACCTCCTACCTGCAGACTCCTGCAGCAGTGCTCCTAAAGCCCACCTTTTACCAGATCAGCGAGTTCGAGTCCAAAGGCTGACTCTGACCTGTCACTTGCCCTGTAAATCAGATTGAATGGAGCACAGCCACGGTCACTTGCTTGCATACTGCCCACTGGTGCCTTGGTTCAGCAAGAGCAGAACTGGGCAGCTGGCAAGGATCACCTGCCTGAAGTACAAACAAGCTTGCAAGTCCCTGCTTCAGAACACCGAACTCTCAATCATGGAAGGGCCTGGTTGCAGTGCAGTCTCCTCATCAGTAGGCTGTCTACCTCTTGTTTCCATCTGAGACCACCTCCTGCCGTATTGGATCTGGTTAAGTTTAAACATCCTATGTGGACTGTTTTCTCCAGTGTGGAAGAGTTGGAAAGGTGGGTGCATTATCACCTTTGCAAACACCTAGATAAATACAGGTGAGATCCCCTTGTGTAGGGAAAGAATCCCAAAGTGTTGACTCTGCCCAACATCACCCGAAGATTTGTAGGCCCAGTTGTGGCTCTCAGGAGGCTGGAGGTTCTGAGAAATGATTTGGAACACAGTCTCTGGAATGACCCAGCCCAGACAGATTCTGGCTTTCTAGTGGATCAGCTTCACCTTGGGACAAGCGACCTGAGTTTGTGTGCTAGTTTTCTGTGGGGGACAAAACTGTGTGCTTTTGTGGAACAGTCTTAGGCTGGCAAGGTTCAGAGAAATGGAGGCTAACCATTGTCCAGAAAGGGGCCTTTGTCTTTTCATGTAGCAAACGTCTTGATGGCAGGGGTCATATGGCAGGTTTCCTATGTATTTTATCTCCATCTCCTTCCAAGTATTTCAAACAGGTTCTGTCAGGACTGGGGGTTAGGGAACCTGTTAGAGAAGTTACAGTCTTAAGTATCCTGAGCTGTTATCAGGATGAGTTTTTATGGGCTGCTGGCTGGGGTTGGGTGACCTTTGTCTTAGTCTTAAAGGTCAAAGCATCAGAGGTGTGGCATCTCAGTTATCTATCATCCTGGACTTGGTGACTCAGAATAGCAGCCATCTGTCATGGATGAGGGTTTTGTAGGGTGACTGGGCTCAGGAGGGTGGTTTTAGCTGGAGCTACAGTCCTCTGGGTATTCAGTAGGACTAACCAACAGGTCTCTCCCACATGGGTGTCAGTTGATGCTGGCTGTGGATTGGAGGTCCTTTGGGAGGTGTTGGCCAGAGCATGTGGGCTGACTTCCATGATCATGGAAATGCCTCTGCATTCTCCTCAAGCTTCTGTGAATGCAGATCTAAGAGGAAGAGTAACAATCTTAATCAAATGGTTGTGACAAGTCCCAGGACACGCCCTCTGAATCCCATGGTTAAAGCCAATCTCAGGAATGTCACAGATTCAAAGGCAGAGGACATAGACTGCCTTGGGATGATACCATATCTGTGGTCACTTTGAGCAGCAAAACCTGAACTCCCAGGGCTCCAGTCTCAACTGAAACTGGACCTGGATGGCTGCAGCCAGCATCGCTCCTTTCCCACTGCCTTGTCTGGGAGGTGACCCAGAGCTTAACTCTCCTTAGATATCATAGTGTGGCAATCGCAGGTGATTCTGTATGTCCCTGTGTTGTCCCTCTCGTCCTCGCCCTTCCTCTAGCTTCTTGAAACAGTTTCCACCTGGTTCCCATCTCTTCCTTCTTTATGCCTGAGTAACTCTTCCCTTCCCCTCACCATCTCTCTAGATGTCTCTTGCAGGAAGACCCAGCTTCACACACACCAGCCGGTGTTCTCCCCGTCCTATGGAGACTTGTCTATTCATTTACTGTCTTTGCTCTCCTCAGTTATTGCTGGCTGCCCATTTACTGCTTCCCACTGGGCTTCCCACTGCTGGTTGGAGAGCTAGACTTGATTTTCTGCGATGCCCTCAGTTGGTGCTCAGTAAATCAAACCTTCACGCTGACCTGATCTCAGAGAGAAGCATTAAGAATGGATAAGACTGGGGAAGTAGAAAAAGAAAGACTAAGAGAAAATCAGCAGGGAGACCCTTGGAGCCTAGAAAGAAGGAAGGAACACCACGTCCAAGATGGCAAGCACAGAAGCAGCTTAGCTGAGCCAACAGTCCTTGTACCTGCCTCTGGAAGATGCTCAGGTTTGTTTAGTTTGTTTGTGGGGTTGTTGGGTTTTGTTTTTTTCATTTAGATAGGGTCTTACTATGTAAACCCAGATGGCCTGGAACTTGCTGCAATGTAGACCAGGTTGGTCTTGAACTGACGAAGATCTGATGGCTCTGCCTCCTGTTCAGACAGCTCTGGGAGAGCTCTCAACACCATTCATCCTACTCTCGTTTCTAGAGCAGCAGAGAGACTTGGAAGAGCAGGGTCATGGTGAGAATGGGGAGCTTTGGTCTTCCCTGGAAATTCTTCTTCCCTTTATTCTTTTTATCGTTTGATCTTTCCTCTGTGTGTGTGTGTGTGTGTGTGTGTGTGTGTGTGTACATGGACTGCCACACCCATTCAGCATCTCCATGGTTGATGAGGGTCTCAAGTCTGGCTCCTCCACTTACACTGCAAGTACCTTAACCACTGAGCTGTCTCCCCAGTTCCCTGAAAATTGTTCTTCCAAAGCAAACTCCTGTGAGGCAGGATCCTTCAAATGGGTCAGTGGGAACATGGTGATTACAATGATGCCCAGTCCCTAGTACTTTTCCAGAAACTCTGGGTCATGACACCTCGGTGAGGTAGGGTGGCCTACCCATATGGGCGTGAGCCTCTGAGCTGAGCATGGAAGCTGCTTTGTCCCTTGTGTAAATGTCACCTGCTCTGGCCTTCAGCTATGGGGCTACAGGTGGCAGTGCTCACCCATAGCGAGAAGCTCCTAGCAAGCCTTATGTCTAGATCAGAGCACTGGCCAACTATTCAACTGTCCAGGCAGCTGTGTCCTTCTGGAGACAAGCTCAAAGTAAACTCATAGAGGTCGTCTCCATGGGTTTTCAGGGCTGTCAATCCTCCCTGAATTCCATTTTCTGTCTCCCTAGGAGTAGTAAGCCTCAGAGCCCTCCTCTGCCACACAAGAAACCACGATGTGCTTTTTGCTTCTCTAGGCTTTGAAGATTCCTGAGCAGAGGGAGGAGGAGCTGCAAACATGGATGTCTTCCTCAGCTTCTCCAGGCATAGTGCTCACACACCAACAGTTGCTACTCGCAAACGAAATGTGCTATTCCCGACATGAGAAGTTTCACATCAGTCCTGCTGATGTAAGCTGACTGAATGCCCGATAGCATTTTTTTTCTTTGTTAAGCTTCACCACAATCGTCGCGCTTTCTGTGGAACTGATAGTAGACGTATTCTGCAGCTGACAACCCAAATGTCACCCCATGCTCAGATGCCCTCATTTTCCATCACAAGGGTGGGTGCAGGTGTCGTTATCCCAGACCTGAGCACCCTAGTCCACATTGTGCTACGATGAACAACTCTGGAGAGTGGCTGCTGTTTACACAGTGCTGAAGCCCCCAGAAACAAGAGGAAGACAGCTGTGCAAAGTTCACACTAGCCCTGGAAAGTCCCCTCTGAATCCAGGGGTCTTGCTGGGTCAAATGCAGGCCAACCCCGTGAGACTTTTTATTAAAAGCCTTAGTAGCTAGAACAGAGCCCCAGGAGGTGTTCCTATGGCCTTGGGGTATCCTGCTACTGTACTACTGATTGACTGACTGATTGATTAGGTTGGTTGGTTGGTTTGGGTTTGGGAGCTAGAGACAGATTCTCCATGTTAGCTCAAGTTGGCCAGTCCTATTTCCTATTTCCTCAGTTTCCCCAAAGCTGTGTGTTGTGTGCTTCAGGTTCTGTTCCATCTGTCTTCTTCCCATGGAGACATCTTTGATTTTACTTGGCCACACTTAGTGGTCAAGTGATACTCAAGAAAGGGGGGGTAGCCTGGATACCTGGATACCCCTCACTGGTCAGGATACATGCTGGGCTGGGTGAGAAAAGAAGAGACTCTGTGGAAGATGAGGGTGTCTGCCCCCAGGGGCAGAGACAGAGTGAGTCACAGGGAGGTCTCCTCTCTCTCTAATTTGCCTGCTCCCCACCAGCAATGAGAGGAGTGCTCTTATCAGCTAGAGAATTCAGTCAGCCGGGCAGGGTCACATACCGCACAGTAGCTGTGCCTAGATCGGCTGTCTAGCCAAGAACAGGCTGGTCTTTGTTCTGTGGGACTGGGGGTGCCACCTGGGAATGGGGAGATCCAGAGTGGGTGCAATTATGGTTTTTTTTTTAAGGTATAGGAATTGTATCTCTTACATGGAGCATGAGAAAATAAATGGAAGGAAATATAATGAAGAGAGAGAGAGAGAGACAGACAGACAGACAGACAGACAGACAGACGACGCAAGTGAGGTCAGTTTGAATGCCAGCAGCTCCTCTCTCCTAAAGAAATTGTGATGAGCTCCTGTACCGGCACTATTGCAGGGGCCTCCTGTGGTACCAAAGAGCATGGTTACTGTTTCAAACCAGCCTCATCCTCTCTCCTCTTCCTTATAACCTTAGTTTTGGACTTTGAAGAATCCTTACAGATCACTTACTCACCTCTCTACCTGTGTATTTATTTACCCAACCTGTCCACTCAATGTTGGCCTGACTCCCCCCATCCATCCATCCATCTAACCATCCATCCATCCATCCACCCTTGTACCTATCCACCTTGTCCATTCATCCATCTCCCCATCAACCCAGCCACCCATGCTTACATCCACACATCTAACCATTCATTCTACCTGCCTCTCCAATCCAACCCCACAAGCATTTATTGAACACATACTATCTGCCACCCAGTGGTGGGCAAGAGTAAGAAGCTCCTTGCTTTCCTGAAGTCGACATGCTATTAAGAAAGATGGACAGTAAGCAAACGGGAGAAGAGGTAAGCAAAAGCACGGTGAACAAAAGAGGCAGGCAACGAGGAGGTAGTCCCATGAGGAACAGGAAAGGCCCTTTTCAGCATGTGACTTGGGCTGAAACCTAAATGACAAAGAGCTACGGACTGGGAAGGGAGAGGTGGTGGTGGTGGCTGTAGCAGTCTCAGTGCTGGTGATGTGTGCACGCGCGCATACACTCAAAGCAGAGGTAATTGTAAGCGTGTGGTGGGCTTTCAAAAGCAGACACAGCCTGTTGGATTTAAAGGACAGAGATGAGACCAGCCAGGCTAAAACGAGCTAAGCAGAACCCACTTGTTCAAATGAAAAAAAAAAAAAAATGCCACAAAGTCTACAATAAAACAACTCAAAGCAGAGGAATTGGGATAAAGTCACTTTAGAGCCCCTGGGAGGATCCAGCTGCCAATCGCAGTTCAGGCCTTTCCCCAAATACTCTGCATTTGTTTGAGCTCTGGCCAGGCTAAATCATGCCTCTAAAGCCAGGCAAGTTCACAAGCACCTCAGGACTGTCTGTGTCCCAAGGGGCAGGTGTTAGGGGACCAGCAGGGCTTTCCCTGGCTGTCATATTCCTGAACAAAAAGTCCTGCCTATTTCCAAAGAGTTGACACTGTCAGCCAGGCAGCACTGGGCCGTGGCTCCCACTCAGGCGCCGCAGCTCATCCCAGCTGGTTCTTGGGAGCCGCACACAGGACACATTGCAAGCCAGGATACTTTGAAGTGCCTGCTCTCTAAAGACTTAACAATGTCAAGCTTCATAACCCAAGAGCCAGTCTGCTGGCTTCCTACTTTAAATCGCTCATAATTTGAAACATGCAAACATTTCCACTTTATCAAGCAGGGTTACTAAACATATTATTGCTGGAACCTGCATGGTTTATGGTCTCTATACAGCCAGAGAGCCGAGTTTTATTAAAATAGACTGTTAAGAGGCTCAACTCATTATGGAATCTTCCAGGCTCCAGAATGAAAGAGTTTTGTTTATTCTAAAGGCAAGGGGTGGGTGGGGGGAAGACTGGGAAGAGGAGGACAATACCTCCTCTCTCTCTCTCTCTCTTTCTCTCTCTCTTTCTGTGTCTGTGTGTTTCTGTGTACGTGTGCTTGTGTCTCTGTGTATGTCTCTCTCTCTCTCTCTCTCTCTCTCTCTCTCTCTCTCTCTCTTTCTGTGTGTGTGTGTATACTCTTGCTAGTGGTAAGAGGTGGGAAAACAGCAGAGACCACCAACAGTCTTGGCCCTGGCCCCCACTGCCCCTGTCTCACAGTCTGTCATCTGTCCAAGGCCCAACATTCATTTGTGGGTCCTTAAATCTGTTACAACAGAGCTGGCTTTGGCTTAAAGGGACCAAACAATGGAAAAGAAAGATTGTTGTTTACCTGGGAATAAAATAAGCCTCTGGGACTCCATGGAAGATGAGCATACAGAGGACATTAAAGATGAGAGACCTCATAGCAAAGCACACCTTTTGTACAGATTGTTGAAGAAGCAACAGGATGCAAATATAGGCCCAGCTGTGCCTGGTGCTTTAGAGTGTTCCCAAGGAAAGGGAAGTACTTAATGATGATAAGGCTGGGTGGGGCTGCGGGTAGGAGGTGGAGTTAGTGGTAGGACACCCTTAAAGCATCTGCAAAACCCTAAAGGTGATCCAGCACACACATACACACACACACACACACACACACACACACACACACACTTGCACACATGCACATGTACACAACACAGGGAGAAAAGAAAAAGAGATATAGATGATAGTGTAGTTGCATAGATAGGTAGATGATGGATAGATAGATAGATAGATAGATAATAGTTAATAGAAACATAGAGGCAAAGAGACAGAGAGATAAGTGCTAGATGGTAGATACATACATACATACATACAGACAGACAGACAAACAGAGACATAGAGGTGATGGATACATGATACATATAGATAGATCAATCGATTGATACAGCATTGGTAGATGGAGCCTAAATACCAATGGTTAGACCAATGGTTAAACCACAGCCAAGGCCTTATGCCTACTGGTGCTGCATATGAAAGGGCTGAGGTTCCTGTTTTCTCTTGCAGGTTCTTTATCTTCCCTCTCCCTCTCCCTCTCCCTCTCCCTCTCCCTCTCCCTCTCCCTCTCCCTCTCCCTCTCCCTCTCCCTCTCCTTCTCCCTCTCCCTCTCCCTCTCCCTCTCCCTTTCCCTCTCCCTCTTTCTTTCCTTCTATGTCTCTTCCCTCTTCTCTTCCCTCCCCCTTCTCCCCTCTTCCTACTTGTCTCCCTCTCCTCCCTTCTCCCTCTCCCCATCCTCTCCCTTCCCTCCCCGCACTGCACTCTTCCCTTCTCTCTTCCTCTTCTCCCTCTCCCCATCTCTTCCTCTCTCCCTCCCCTTCCCCTCCTTCCTGCTCTTACTCTCACTCCCCTTTCTTGATCTAGATGCTAACACTTCCACCTTCCCCAGTAAGATGATAGAGCAGAGGCCCTTGCCTGAAGCTGGTCCCATGCTCTTGGACATTCGAGTCTCCAGAAGTGTGAGCCAAATCAACTCGCGCATTCTTTTTCTTACAGTTGGCTCAGTTCCTGCTGTTCTTTAATAGCAATGTACGCGGCCAGCTGTAGACCACTGCTGTCTAAGAAAACCTCGAACTCCGAGAATGCTGGTCAGTTAGCACATCACCCAGGAAGTTGTTCGTAATTGCTCTTCATCCCAAGTTTGTAAGACTTTACCTGTAAGTCCAGAGCTGGCCTGGAGCCTAGGGACATCTCCAGAGTCTAGCCTGAGACTCTCTGCTCCCACTTCCCTCATGAGAGGCTTGGCTGGTTTGATTCTGACCATCTACAGTTTTCCCTTTGTCTCTGCAGCCATGGTGCTGGATACCACAGCCAACCTGATACAAGCTGCCGCATTGTAAAACAAACCTAAGCAAGAGACAAAGTGTCTGGGTGTGGCTCACCATGCCTTTCATTTTCCATCAAGTGCCACTCTCAACTCTTGAGATTTTGAATCTGGCCTGGTTACAAAGCGAAGAGGGAGGAGGAGGAGGAGGAGGAGGAGGAGGAGGAGGAGGAGGAGGAGGAGGAGGAGGTTGGAAAGGTGTTAACAAGCTATAAATGACCTTCCTGGCCTATTCAGGCATAAGTAATGTCTCCAAATTGCCTACAGTCAAAACTGCCAATTCCGGGCTGATTGCGATGAATCAGACTCCCCCTATCCGCAATAATGTGATCAATTTCTCATTTCGCTGAATAAATAAGCTGGGAGATGGGGGGCTGTCTCTGACCCACCGTTAACCTTCTGCCTCATTATTCATATCAGACCTATGACATACATGTAAGAGATCCCTGGTTCAATTTTAGCTAATTATTTGTTAGGACTGAGGGCTCTGTGAAGTGTTACTGATGGTACAAGTGTCCAGGGACCTTCAGGCAGAGAAGTCGGATGGAGCCAGCCTTTGTCTAGGGGAAGAAGACAAGGGGTCCTCTCCTGCTACCAGTTGAGAGCTGGCAGTGTGTGTGTGTGTGGGGGGGGGGTTGTGTGTTCTGCTGTGTTACTGGCTTCTGCATGTCATGAGGATGCTCGGGGACATTGCTAGCTATTGTTATCTTTCATCTTTTTATTATTATCAATAAAGATAACTTTTGCTAACTGGTTCCTGTTTTGAGGATAAACCATTCCAGTATTTCTCCTCACCCTACCATTCCCAGCATCTCTCTGGAGAGACCACAGCTTACACAAACATCCCAAGTTCTCATTCAAGCTGGGCACAGTGGCACGTGCCACCCTTTGGAGAATAAGATAAGAAGATGGTGAGTTTGAGGGCAACCTGGGATACGTAACAAGACTCTGTCTCAAATGGAAGGAAGGAAGGAAGGAAGGAAGGAAGGAAGGAAGGAAGGAAGGAAGGAAGGAAACAATAACAGCAAAGTGTTCTCTTTGTGTCTATAACTGGCTGACTGCCTCTGGAGGGATCCCCAGGTCCAGAAGTGTGTCTCTGTGTATCAGGAGGTACAAGGGTACACAAGGGTGTAGCAGGTACACCTGGCCTGCTTCAGGGACAGTGGCTTCCCTGGAAGTGGGTAGGTGAGCGGTTCCTTGGCTCAGACTGGAAATGCTTGACTTATCTAGAGGGAGCTTGGGTGGAAGGTTGCAAGTCACTGCCCTGGCCCTAAGGCTCAGTCTGAAAACCAGACAGATGGGTTCTAGGGTGTGGCCAAAGCTAAAAGCATACAATTCATTGTAGATAGGATGTGTTGGTTGGTTGTCACATACCAGCCATCATACAATGCACACAGTGCTCTAACCACCACCATCTTCAGACTCCTGAGACTTCTCTCCACACACTCTTACTCAAAGGACCCACTAGTACACATGTCTTTTTGTTCTGCATCCCTGAGAAGGCCAGGCCCAGCACAAGACTCAGGAGACTCTCATTTGCATGGTGACTGAGTGAGTGACTTGAACAAACAACTACATTACATCTTCTCTGCATCAGGAACAGAAGTGGAGCCTAGCGACCCACCATGGGTGCGGTGGCACCTCTGTCATTGGAGCTACTACGTGTTATTTAGAACGTGCCAGAGATGGTGGAAACATTTCCCATGTCTTCCTCAGATATTCACCAGGAATCCCTGTTAACTGATACTGTTAATCTCCACATTTGAGATACAAGGAAAAGGAGAACAGAGAAAAATTGTCCAAAGATGGCACACTTGGTGTATAGGATGAATCTGGCCCGTTGGCTGAGTCATGATTATTAAGAGGAGACAGATGCCATCATATATAGTGTCTACTAGAAGACAGGAGATGGATGAAATGGATGAAGAGGGCTTCGGGAACAACCATGTGACAAACAATAAGAGGGAAATGAGGAGGACTATGATGATGACAGCAGCAATGGGAGGAGGGTGAAGGAGAGAAGAGAGGAGAGGAGGGGGAGGAGCAGAGGGAGGAGGGTGAAGGAGAGAAGAGAGGAGAGGAGGGGGAGGAGGAGCAGAGGGAGGAGGATGAAGGAGAGAAGAGAGGAGAGGAGGGGGAGGAGGAGCAGAGGGAGGAGGATGAAGGAGAGAAGAGAGGAGAGGAGGGGGAGGAGCAGAGGGAGGAGGGTGAAGGAGAGAAGAGAGGAGAGGAGGGGGAGGAGGAGCAGAAGGAGGAGGATGAAGGAGAGAAGAGAGGTGAGGAGGGGAGGAGGAGCAGAGGGAGGAGGATGGTGAGGAGCAGGAGGAGGATCTTGCCTCCTAAGGATGTCTGTCTTAAGGAGGCAGCACACAGCCTGTTCACTTATGTAGTCATTAACTCAGCCATCTCCCTGATTCTGACCATGTACCAGGCTCTGTGTTGGAGGCTGAGATTCTAGCAGAGGTAGGATGGCATGAAGTTGGGCTGTACAGGACGAACTCCTGCCTCTTGCCTCTGGAATTCATTGTCTCATGAGGATGGATGGATGTGGTGTGTGGGCCATCCAGAGGCAAAGAGGGTGAAGAACACTACAAACTTCCTCTGTGTCCATCTGATAAGGCCCGAAGGGCCACAGAAGCCATCCAGTAAAGAAGCTGGAGAGGGGGAGGGAAGAGTCACAACCTGGTCTTAGGAAAGGAACACACATGCAGGGGCTGTAAGGGTGTAGGAGAAGCCCAGGCCACTAGTCTGAAGGGAGAGGAAGGACCTATACTTAGACAAACAGAAAATCAGCTGCCCAAAGGCCCCCACAGAGGCAGCAGTGGGGCTGAAACTGCCCAGGAACCCAGTGCACTTCTCCTTCAGGTTCCCAAGTCCCTCGTGGGTCATGAGCAGCCCCCCTACGGTCACGCTATAAACATGGCCCCCATTGTGTTTCTAGTCTGTGTAAGTTCTAGTCTGTGTAAGTAGGTTGGTCTCCAGAGAGCCAAAGCAAATATTTGCTGAGCCTGGCACTGCTCCAGCAGGGAGGACAATGTGTAGTCAGGTTGCTGACCCTGAGCTGTGGAGACTCAAGAAGCACATGGCAACCTTCCATTCTTAAGCCAGAGCAGGGTGGGAAAAAGCCTCTTACCCTGGGTCTGGAGAAATGTGACCTGGGGATCATTCTTTCTCCCTTCTTTAAGGTCCCGTTCGAACATTTCTTTCACGTATGTTTCAATTTCAACCTAATCTTCATGTTCACATTGTCACTTTTCCTCCAAAATCTATAACAGCAATCGGAGAACGAGCTAACATCGCTTGCTGCAAATCCAATTTTTGTTGTTTTTGTTTATTTGCTTGCGTGCTTGCTTTTGTTTTTCAAGATAGGGTTTCTCTGTGTATCTTTGGCTGTGCTGGAACTTGCTCTGTATACCAGATTGGCCTCGAACTCACAGAGATCACTTTCCTCTGCCTCCTGGGTGCTGGGACTGAAGGCATGTACCACCTCCATCCAGTGCAATCAACATCTTAGACCTGAGTGGTCCAGGGCAAGGCTGGGTACCCCCAGTGGCTGAATCTTGGCCCATCAGGAAAAAGGGACAAAGAGGTTCGTGTAAGGAAAATGAAAACTCCCTTCTGCCATTCTGGCCCCACCGTGTCTCTGAGCCATGGTCAGGGAAGGGTAGCTGCTGCCTCAGTGGTCACCACCAATTTGGATTCATCCATCAGTTTTTTATGTGTCTGAATCAGCGTGTGGAAAATTCACATGAGTTCCTGGACCTGGGGCCAAGAAGGGACACTGAGATGCAAGACAGGCTTTTCCTGTGGTGTTAGGAAAATTCCCAGCTCCCCCCAGGCCTCTGTTCCAGGCTCTGGCCACAATCTCAGTTTTTCCACCACTTTATCAACTCCTGATAGGCAGAGTTGACTCAGAGTTGGGGGCGGGTGAAGCCTGGCAGGTCCCGACCCCACCAAGCAGATCCCCAATGAGACTCTGAGCTGCCCCAAAGCATGATATCATCAACAGGGCTGCATGTTTTCTACCCCTGCGAACCCCGATGTGAACACTGTGAGAAGCTGGGTGGACCCTGGGTGTGAGGAGCTGGGGTACATAAAAAGTCACCTGTTGAAGCCCGGCTGAACCTCTAAAACAGAGGAGAATTTCTTATAAGCTCTTTTTTTAAATTGTTTCATATAAATTATATAAAATAATAAGTTTTATGGCAACAATTTCCTTGCACTCAGAATATATTTTTATTATACCCAGCACTGCCCTCTCTCATCGCCCCGCCCTCTGGTTCTTTTCCTCTTCCCTAGCCATGCCCTGTTCCCTCACGTTGGGTTGGGTTGGGTTCTAGATTCCAATATGAGAGAAAACATGTTATTTGCCCTCCCAAGACTGGCTTATTTCACTTAGCACGGTGATCCATTTTCCTGTGACAACTCGATCTCTCTCTTTACAGTCCAGCAAATCTCCACTGTCTACATGAAGCACATTTTCCCCATTCTCTCATCCATGGAGGACCATCTATGCCCTGGATATATGAAGAGTCCTGCTATAAATATGGATGTGCGGTTGTCTCAATGGCACGCTAGCTTAGAATCCCTCAGCCTGGATCCAGAAGAGGGCAGTTTTATTTTCAGCTGTTTGAGGCAACTCCCTGACAATTTCCACAGGCTAGACTAATTCATGATCCCGCCAGTATATTTAAAGGTCTTTCATCCCTCATCGTGGTCTTGATGATGGCTGTTCTCTCTGAGGTCAGATGGAGTCTCAGTGTAGCTTTAGCCTGCATTCCCCTCACAGCTAAAAATGTCAGATGTCTTTTTATACTTCATTGACATCTGGTCCTCTATTAAAAAGTGTCAGTTCAGCCCATTTCCCCCTTTCATGCCTCTGATAAATGCTACCAATAGATTTTAAGTATATTGGTATTTATCAGTACTCTCAGCAACCATTTCTGGTTTTTATTCCCCTGGGGTTCAGACAGGATTTCGTTTCCTACACCTTATGAGTGAGTGGGATCACATGACTAACAATAGCCAGTGACTTATTTAAAGGAAGTGACTTTATTTCTTGGCTCCTCAACTGCTACTCTAAGTGGGGAAGGAAAGAGGGAGTGAAATGGGGTCTCTTGGCTATGTCTTTCTCTTCTAGAGCTCTGATTGGTGGCATGAGAATGACGATTGATTCCTTAGATGTCTGGGTGGCTGGAATGGATTCAGTACACATGTAGTTTAACCAAAAAAAAAAACCTGCATTGATTTATGTTTCAGAATTTTGGTGCTGTTTGTTGCATCACCATACACTCACCTATACTGACTGAAACATGATATGGAAATGTGAGCTTGGTGGAGGTGACAGCTCTGCTGTTAAGTCTCAGGGCCCCACAGTGCTCTCTCCCCTTCATCTTGTCCTTGTGCTGTCAGGAGAAGCTCTATGACCACTCAGTTAAATTTCTCTATCTCATTGCGTGTAAAACAGGGCAGCTTGCCTCAGTATTCTATGAAGCCCATAGACACTGCACGTAGTGTCTAGCCTTTTGTCTGTACCACACTTAGTATATTTCATTGATTTGAAAATGCCTGTTTGCTGGCATCCAACACAATCAATGCCAACTTCCAATTCATTGGCAGTGTTTTTCTTCCTAGAAACACATAAAATAATGCTGTGTCTTCCTTCCTAATGGCATCAAAGTCACTTAAATGCTAGAGTTGGCATGTGGTAAGTGGTGGAGATGTTTTTTTTATCTTTCCAGTTATCCTACTGGACTTTGCTGGTCTCGCTTTACATCTGGAAAAGGGACATTGTTACTTCAAAAGAGCAGATGACATGGCTTTCTGAGTGTAATGGCTCTGGCAGTGGTGTGGACTCAGTCCTGAGGGATTCTCTCATAGGAAGCCTTGCCTGAGCACAGCCTCTCAGCATGTGCATATTCTTTCCAGTGGTCTTAAAGAAAGTGGCTTGTCAGGGGTGATGGGGACCAGCACAGCCAGAGAGAGACCCCAAGGTGCCTAGAGAACGCCCAGCAAGAAAAACAGAGTCAAGGTGTAGTCACTCAAACAGACCCAGGTTACAGTGTCAGGTGCACATCTCAGAGGCATGGACCTTGGAAATCTACTTCTCCTTTCTCAGGTTTGTCATCTACAATGTGGGTCATCCGTGCTGTTCTCAGAGGTTGCTGGAGGGCAAAGAGGAAAGCCACATATAGGATGTATAGATCTGTACTATCCAAAAATGTGAAACCCTGGCCACACGTGGCTGCAGAGCACTTGGAACTCTGCCAGTGCAATTAAGGTGTGTCACAAGGGACTCAAAATCCAGCAGATGTCAGATCAAAAAGTAACATAAAATAGGTCATTAAAGCTAGACATCACTTTGTGCCCCTTCGATCTCAGCACCAGGGAGACTGAGGCAGAGGAATCTCAAGCTTGAGGCCCTGCCTCAAAACAAACAAACAAACAAAAAAATCACATTGATAACTTTTTAAATAATGGTACTGAAAGGATAGTATTAAAATGATATTTTGAATGTACTACGCTAGGTAAAAAAAAAAAAATGAAAGATTAAAATAATTTCACCTTTTTCCCCCCTTTTACTGTTTATTGGGTGGCTAGTAGAAAAAAAATCTAAAGCACTCTTATTGTTTGTGTTGTATTGGCCTAGAACATTGCTGGGCCCACACTTGGTATTCAATGAATGACAGACAGACAGCAGGCCAGATATTCACCTTGTGGAATGGAATGCTCTGGGTCATCCAGGTAGCTACTCCAAGAAGAAAAGAAAACCATTTTAATGTGGGCAGAATTCTTCGTGATCTCCATGTGACAAAGGATATTTGATGGTACACAGATGACACATTTCCTCTATCTCCTGGGCCACACGCTCCACCCCAGTCATGCCAGGCATGTTTGCTGTGACTTAATTATCCTGACCTCCCTAAAATCTCAGCGGGCCCTGTACCTGCTACAGCCACTGTTTTATCCCTGGCGTCTCTCAAGGTGCCCGTCTCCAGCTAAGTAATCAGCAAGTGTTCGTGCAGAGTATAAACTGACTCTCCAGAGGGTTTCAGGCATTTGAACTTTTATTGTTCTTTGCTTGGCCCAAATTTTAGTATGCATTCAGGGTTTAATGACAGCAGGAGTGTGGGCTATGAGCTGATGATTTCAGAAGCAAGCCTCAGTATTTCTGTCTGGTAAATGGGGAAAGTGTTACCTAATTTTTTCTTCCCAGAGTTACTGGGGAGTCAGATAACAAATGTGGAGAGTGTGTGGAGAAGGCGAAAGATGGGAGCATGTTCACTCAGCTCGCCGGGGGCAGCCAGCCATGTGCAAATTCCGGCACACTTTTTCTCTGGCACCATTAAGAACACACTGGCACCTGCACTTAGTCACACACCTGAATACACAGCTTGGGAGAAGAGTGTAGACGTTTCTACTTTTCCTTTTGATCACTGGTGGGGGGTGCCAGAATTATTTCATAGATGGCACACCCCTAGGCACAGAGGTCTCAGCAGCTGGCAGAGGTCTCTCTGGACATCAAATGGTCTTAGGAATAATATTTTGAAGAATCGAGTGTAAATGAATGGGAAACACATGGATTCCATTTCCATTAGATACATATGGATGTAAGAATGAAATCAAGCCTTCCGTTGGAGCAGAGTGAAATAAAACCCTCTGAGCCTGGAGATCCCAAAAGGGCTATATTCTTCCAGCCTTGACAGTACTCTCTCGCTCTGATGAGGAAGGTTTGAATGAAGAGAAAGAAAGGGGTACCAATGAGGTCGAGAAGCTGCCCTGAGATGAGGCCGCTGCCTCCCCTCCCCCTTTTATTCTTCCTGTTAGTGGGAACCTGCAGGAAGCTCTTCTCCAGCAAGGCAGGGAGCCACTCAGCCAGCCAAGACTAGTCCCTAGGCCCGTCCTGCTCAGCCAGAGAGCTGCATAGCCGATTGCTTGCTGCATCAGAAGGAATGCAAGCTAAATAATGTTTAATTGACACAGCAGATTGTTTACTTTCAAATAATTGCACCAAATTGCAGTGCTTAAACAGTACTTAGACTTTGTGACTTGGCCCTGTTGGCCAGCTCCAAGGGCTTGGGGCAGGTTTGGGGGAGGGTAGGAAGACCCTTGGGTGGGCAGATGTGGGATCAGCTGCTGGAGGATGCGTGGGCCTCCCCTCACTGGGTACTTTGTCCTTGGTGAATGTTCCCAGACCCTTGAAGTCTCCACACCACACCTACTGGATACCAGTGGGATTGGCAGAAACGTGCTGCTTTGAGTAGAAACAGTATTCCTGTCAGTTTCAGGAGGCAAAAACCCAGGCACCCACCTGATACCTCCAGGTGACTGAAGCATCTCTGCAGTCAGAGTTGTCATAGAAACACCGACGTATCTCTGTATTCTTCAGAACACACCTTGCCTTCTTGCTTATTCCAGTCCCTTCTCTGGAGGCCCAAGATGCTAACCTCCTCCAGAAACCAGAAAGCCAGAGCCAGGCATTGGCAGTATCGCACTCACCCAAGTACATAGGCAGTGCACACCCTGACCAACCAAAGATAACCGGGGTCTCTAAGAGCTAAAATGTCACACTGGCCACTCATGTGCTGGCAGGTGGTGGGTCACAGTAACCCAGCAGGGTAGAGACAGCTAATGAAGAACGATGCCTCACATGCTGGAACAGTCCTTGTCAGGCCTCTCTGTCCAAATCACCCCACCCCCATCCCGGCCTGGTACTTAAGCCTAAACTAAATTGTTTAAAACATTTGGCACTGCAGACAAATTTGTAATATGCTGCTTGGGGGGCCTGTGAAAATATCTGAGAACTGAAAACAAATTGGCTCCAAAATGTTAAAAGGGAAAAAAAAAAAAAAGGAGCTCACAAACTAAAATTAATACAGTTTTAAATGTCTGCAAGTCGCGGCGTTACGTCAGCTCCTCAACGGCAAGCCAACTCAATTTGTATATGGTCGTATAAAGATTGCGTTTAATGTGGTCTGCGAGAGCTTTCAGTTATTTGATGATGAGAACTGGGTTTTCTGAAGTCTAGTCTCTGGGTTCACAGATTATACATGGATGTGGGCCTAGCATAAGAAGACCCCCAAGTCCAGGATCATCAGTGACTAAGCCAGCTCTGCCACCTCCCTGAGTGCTCCCAGAGTCCTCCCCATCAGACCCTTCCTAGTGCCTCTGCTGGACCAGCTTTTAGCATCTAATATTTAATCACCAGCATTTGTTTAAACCTGGCCTTGGCTTTCTGCTCCGTGGCCCTCAGCTCCCTCCTTGAGAATTGTCTGTCTCAAAAGTGTCAATTGTCACATCTCTGTGGCCAGCTTCCAAATCCCTGTCCTCAGTTCCAGCTTCCGCCAGAGTGTCAGACACATATCTTCAAGTGGGGATTGAGTGTTCCCTCTCAGATGTCACACATATGCCCCACTGGCTGTGTCCCTGGGTCTCCTGGCCTCACCCCCATACCCTCAGGCCTCTAACCAGCCTCTCTAAACTACCCTCTCTCTCCCTTCACGTTATGCTTTATGTAAGTGCAGGCTGCTGGGCCTGACACCACTTGGATTCACCAAGTTCCCTTCTGGAACCCTTTTTTTGTTTGTTTGTTTGTTTGGTTGGTTGGTTGGTTGGTTTTTTTGTTTGTTTGTTTGTTTGTTTTTTGAGACAGGGTTTCTCTGTGTAGTCCTGGCTGTCCTGGAACTCACTCTGTAGACCAGGCTGGCCTTGAACTCAGAAATCCACCTGCCTCTGCCTTCCAAGTGCTGGGATTAAAGGCGTGTGCCACCACTGCCCTGCCCGGAAACCTTTTTATCCATCTGAAACCAGACCAGATTCCCCAACTGACATACAGAGCCCTTTTGTTCTGGCCTCAGCTTCCCTCTGCCCAACTCTCCCATGAGTTCCCAGTGCCAAGCCCTTTATTCAACTAACCTGCCCTGGTCATTACTCTGACCTAACCCCCCATTCACTACCACATTGTCATTTGGCCTAGATGGCCCTCCTCTTCCCCTCTCCCCACCAGCACCTCCCCTGGAGGGTCAGGGTTAGCTTGAGATCATCTAACATCTCCTCTGACAATGTTGACTCTGCCCCAATGCTCCAGATGGACTCCTTTACTCCCTGAAGTTACGCTACAAAGGAAGTATCCAAGTCACCCCATTTTACAGATGAGGGAGTAAGGCTCAGTGAGTTTAAATAACCAGACAGAGGTTACACAGCTTGTGAAGATGGAGCTGGAACAGGAAGCCCAGAAGTCCAGCTCATTCTCTTCTCACACGAAGCCCTCCTCAGCAGTGCTAACTGGTCTGAGCTGCTCAGCCTTCCAGAAGCCTCTCTCCCTGTGTCACACCTTCAGGGTCCTCTGCCATGTCCTTGGGACTCAGAGAAGACAAAGAGAACAGCAAACCTATAGGTTGGTAGCAGATGGTTAACAGCATAACCTGGAGTGCCCTGCCAAGGTGTGAGACACTCCTCATTTTGCTTAGCTCACTAGTGTAGGTAGGAGATTGTTAGCATTGGGCCTCATACCAGGGGTTCTCAACTTGTGGGCTGCAAACTCTTTGGGGACCGGTCCATTCACAGAGGTCACATGTCGGGTATCCTATATATCAGAGATTTAAATTACAATTCATAACTGCAGCAAAGTTACACCTATGATGTATCAATGGAAATAATTTTATGATTGGGAGTCACCACAGCATGAGGAGCTGTATTAAAGGGTAGCAGCATTTGGAAGATTGGGAACCACTGCTTTATACATAAGGAAATCGAGAACAGAAAAGCCAAGCAGACTACCAAGGTCACACAGCAATAAGCCATCCTTGTTTCTTGATGTCTGATGACTTTCCTTACCTGGGTTTACAGGAAGAGTGCCAGGGTGGGCTTCCCCTTTCTGTATCACTGTGTCTGTGTGCCCCGAGAATGAGCCCCCTGAGGACAGAAGGGGGTGTACAGCTGTGGCCTTAGTGCAGCTGTGAACACCTGACTGTGACTGAGTAGGTCCTGGCTTTCTGTTCCTTTTTCCCCTTTCTTCCAACACTTTTTCTCTCTTCCTTCCTGTTTCCTCCCAGTCCACTCCCTATAAAGCAGGATTTGGGGGCATCTCTGGATCATACCCATGAAGCCCTCTCATGGAGACAAGCAGACACACAGATGCTCTGAGTCTGGGCTTCTATCAGAGGTTCTCTGGGCAGACTAGGTATGTCCAGACAATCTCCAGACAGAGTGCCGACTCAGAGGCTGGGATGGAAACTGTGTGGGCTTCTGAGAAGATGGTGAAAATTTGGCAGACTCTAACAACAGTACCACCACCAGCAGCAGCAGCAGCAGCAGCAGCAGCAGCAGCAGCAGCAGCAGCAGCAGCTGGAGCCGTGGAACTAGAAAACACCACTGAGGTAGTGAGGGTGTCTACCTTTGTGAGCACAGTACTTGTTACCTAAGTTCATCTGAAAACTCCAACTGGGCACAGTCACTGGCTTCTAAATTTGGGCATTTGTGGGCACCGGCTGGCAGGCTGGAGAAGGGCCCCTTGTGGCCTGAGGCTTGCCTGAAAACCAGTCAAGCCCCAAGTTCCAAACACAAAGCAGCTGTTTGCCCAGAATCTGAGCCTGTTCCTATCACCGGCTCTTCCGTTCCGGCCACCCTTTGCTTTTCTCCCTCCCTTTTCATTATTAACGTGCCAGGCGCGTGGTGTGAATGAAAACTAGGATGGTCCACACTCGAGCTATGTTATCTGCCACAGACAATCAGGGGCTCGGGGTGGGCCGGCAGGCCATCCGGCAGCCCTGCCTGAGCGCCACTGTTTACAGAAGAAAGGGAAACTAGAAATGGATCTAGGGTTGGTGCGGGGGTTGGGTCAGGCAGGCACAGGATTCGGTTGCCACTCTTTTGGCTCTGAGAAATGCCAGCCGATCGGTATCAGGGCAAACTGGGGTATCTCTCAGGTAAATCTCCCGTTCCACACTCGCAGCCAGGGCTCGACTTTCCGATGCCCAGCAGAACAGTCCACCACTGAATCCACCCGATCGGGTGACAACCCAGGGACCAGGCAAGGCTGGCATCCTGACCCACCTCCTCACTGAGGCACTTTGAGCCCTCTCTCTGGGAGAGGGGACCATCCCCACCCAGGAGATTTGACCCACTCATCTCTATAAAGCTGGTGATGGGCAAGCAATTTTCTACCAACAGCCTGGAAGGCTGAGGTATATGTGGGCCCATGACCATCCCAAGAAAGTACCTCTAAAGGGACAAAAGAGGACCTCCTGGCGCCTAAGCTTACATATTTCCCCATAGTCAACTACCTCTACCAATACTATCCTATCTTTGTATGAGTTGATATCTCATTCTGGATACTTATGCTTATCGGCCACCTGAACAACTCACTAGTCTGTCCATCAAGACGAGGCCTTTTGACAAAGGCGGGCCCTCCTGTACTTTCCCTGCTCTGGTGTTTCTGAAGTCTTGAGTCTGTGGATCCAGTCAAAGGCTTTCAGGCAATAAATCAAGTTGCTTGAAAATTAAAAATAAGCAGGGAAGGGCGAGACTTGCAGTGGCTGGGGCTTTAAGCCACGCTATATAAAAATAAAGACTGGCTTAGTGTTGGCAGCAAAGGTGCCAGCTTGCCTTGGCTCTCAGGCTGGCGTTCTTAGGACACACTCCTTAACTTGGCCACATGCTGGGCCCCTGGTGCATAGTGTGCCCTCATTGGACCATGGTCCAGGGTGGAATGTGACTTCCTGTGGGATGCAGGAGGATCTGAGAGGCCATGCCCAGTTGACAGACTGTACAGAGCATGGATTTGGCAGGCCCTGGTGTTTTCTTTCTTAAATAACTCTTAGGAGTCTGTTTCCCAGTCCTTTGCTCCAGTCTATGACCCCAGCCTTCCCTCTCCCACCCCTCCCCTTCCTGAGCCCAATGAGTGTGGCGGGAACCTGGCCAGCCAACGCCTGGAAGAAAATGAAGACATTTCTCAAATGGCATGTTCCAGTGGCTGAGTGTTGGCAGCCAGAGCTGTGGGGAGTCGAGCCTGTTCCCTGCGCATCCCCTAAATATCCTAAGTATGTCCCCTCTTTGGCCGCAAAACCACAGCAATGTCTCCTTGCCTTCCCCTCCTCCCTCGAACCCAGGGTCTGCACGGAGATCAGCCCACTGTCAGGCTTCAGTGGCGCCAGCGCTGCCAAGGGAGGGGCTGTGGCCAGCCTGGCGCTTGGCGGACCGCTGGGCTGGTACGGCTACCAATAGCATGTCCTTCCCAGCTCTAGCTACTATGCCTTGAGCTGCTTTCCAGGGGTCAGTGAGTCTGCGTCATATGGAAGGCCTTATTTGGGACATGGCTTCCCTCCTCTCTCTGTTCTTTGGCCAATCCCTGGGCACTTCCGAGGATGGAACTCACAGCCTGGGTACACATCCCAGAGTCTAGTCTATTTTTGAAACAGAGTGGCTCTTAGAGAGTTCCTTCCTTCCCTAGATCTCTCTGGTGCTATGAGCACCCGGGGGAGGTGAACAATTTAGGAATTTCTTTAATGGGTTTGGTGGAAATAGTTCAACAAGAGGAAGACTGTCTACCAGAGGTGCCAGCTGGTCCCTCTCAGTAGCTTCATGCCCTACACTCACATTTGCATAGAAAACATCCTTCTCCCATACTGAGCCAACCATGTCATACACTGATGTCACACTGGGCTTCAGGAGAACTAGGAATAGTTTTTATCCCAATGGGAAAGAGCCAGAGATAAGTCAATGAAGAAGAGCTACTGGGACTTCCGCAGAAAACAGGGATGGCACAGTGACTTCCTCCTGGCCTTCCATGTAGGCTATCCTGATCTAGGGGGTCAGAAAAGGCTTCCCTTGTTCTTTCTTCAGAGAGCTGTCCAGATTCTAGCATCACCCAGGGATCTGAAATATTTCTAGATGATTTGCTTTTTGTGCTTTGCTGGGCTCAAGTCCTCAGACTGCTTCCAATCCTACTATGACTGGCTCAGTGCCCAGAGCAAGCTCTTACCTTACATCCTAAACCACTAGGCAGCTTCCTCAATGCCCCCTCACCTTGCCCATTCACCATGGCATCACCATGACCTACCATCTTGTTCCCATATCAGCTCCTCCCAAAGGCTGGCATTTCGGTTCATGGTACCCAACACCCAGAGCCATCCACTCGTTATCTCTGTTTGACTTTGCATGTGTCTGACCCTCTCACACTCCCGCCTGGCTCTTAGTTGCTGAGTCAATCCTTTCTTTTTCTTCTTCCCATTGACATCCTAACGGTTAGCTCATGATGCAGGCACCAGTCTTTCTCTCTTCCTAGGGGGAGACATTTGAGTTGTAATCTGTGCTTCACTTCATTTCCCAGGCTGGGTAGCTTCCACCGTTTTCCCTGCTTCTAGGTCCTGACTCAGGCACAATGCAGCCTGAATACATGTTTCCCATGGGCGTACTTTTCTAGAGCCTTGACACTCTCGCATCAAGGTATGAAGCTTTGTGTCTTCTCCCCTCCAATCTGCAGAGGAAGGAAGGACAGTCACACAGATGCAGCACAATACCAGTGTCACCAGGAGACTTCTGAGGCTAGACCATTCTGATGATCATTTCAGAGACACTAGCCTTTGTAGCCTAGCACTGAGTTAAGAGAGACTCATCTTCACTGGAGCTACCACAGTGGAACGGTCATACAGAAAAAGAGACGAGAAGAGGAGTGAGAAGGAAAGGGAAGGAAAGGGTCAAGGAGAGAAGAGGAAAGGGAAGGGAAAGGGAGTTACCCCAAGATCCAGCCACCATCTTGGGTGAGTTCAAACATCTCCAGCCCCACTATCATCCAGTAGCATCTTTCAAAAATGCACAAGGCAGAACCATTTAGTTGAGCCCAGCCACCCCCATACCATAAGACAGTCAGTAGCAGGTGGTCCTCACTAAGGCCCCAGTGTTAGAATATCCGTCCTAAAGGTAACTTCAGGGATCAGGCTACAGGCCAGATGTCCTGACTTCAAGGCCCAGCTGCTGTCCCTCTGCCAGGTCACCTGTTTGCTGAACTGTCTTGGTGTCCTTACCTATCCAACAGGATCTTTATCAGCTCCTCAGTGGACTAGCTGTGGGGCTTCCAGACAATGCAGAAAGTGTCCTGTAGCATGTCTTCCACTCACTGGGGTCCTGGTGAAGAACAGTTTGTAGTGCAGTCCCCTCTAACTGCCTTGACTTAGGTACCCCAGTGTCAGGCTTAGGTGATCAAATTCTACCCTGTGTGATTCCTTCCACCTCTGTGATGATACAGTCTGCTCTCTAGCAGCAAAACAATGGCCTCAGGTCAAAGTTCAATGTCATCTGGCTCAGGCTTTGCACCCTCTTCTCACCATGGGCACTTGGTATATTGGAGGAAGCTTTAAAATTGCCTTGAAAGCCACAGAAAGGCTATGACAGGGCCTTGGGTGGGGTTTCAGATGTCTGGTGATCCTTGGGCGGTGACCCTTACATACTCAGGCCTTTTGGGCAGTTTCTCAAAGCCCCACTTCCCTCTGACCCTGCTGGCTCAGACAAATGTGACTGGCAAGAGATGAATAGATATTCCAAGAAGGGGGCCATCACATAGGTAGGTTTGGGGTCATGTTTGAGGAAGCTGTCACTATAGCATGAACAGATCTAAGAGAGCCTTGGAAACAAGGAAGGTTTTGGCAGAGGTGGCATGTGAGCTGGGCTGTGATAGCTGTGGACAGCTGGGTTGGCAGTAAGATGTTAGAGCAGGCCACTTATCCGTGGTCCTAGAGACAGCAGGTACAAAGGCTTACATGAACTAGGAGGTGCACATGTGGTCTTGTGGTCACTGGTGTTGACCTTCCATGGATAGGAGAGGGAGGTGGACAAGGAGGATCAGGAGGTGCTGTGGCAACCCAAAGCCTTACCCAGTACAGAAGCTACTTGGGATCCATCCTCAGCTCCAGTGAGGGCCCACTGGGATCCCGGGTAAGAAGGCTTCTGAGTTAGGAGTAAGGGGTGACCCTTGAACAACATTTCCATGTGACACTTGCCTAGGCAATCATTGGTGAAGGAAGAATAGTATAGGAAGCTCAGGGACTCATTGAGAAGGGTTTGAGTTAGTGTCTGAGCTGCCAGGAAATTCTGTATACCTGCAGCCCCCGAGATGCTCACACCCCTCGTTAACAATAGGTCCACAACAGGCCCAGAGGTCCTGGCTGGACTAGGCTGCAACTATTCCAAGATCACTGCTTGCCTTTCCCAAGTAGGGTTCCAGGGAATTTGGGGAGCTTGGCTCATGGCCACTTATTTGTTCAGAGTCTTGACCTAACCCATCTCTGTGAGATACTGTGAATGGACATTTGAATGTGTGCTGTTTGTGCATAGACGTGTGTGTGTGTGTGTGTGTGTGTGTGTGTGTGTGTGTGTGTGTGTGTAAGTGTGGGAAAGCTTACTCTTCTGTGCTTTTACACACAAATAAATTTAGGCAATGCATACGTGTGTATAAAGTGTATGGTGTTCATTGATACTGTATCTGTAAGTCTGTGCTGTATAGCAAGTTAACTTAAACAGTAGCTTGAAGCAAACCACATTTATAATTTCTCTTAATCCTCTAGTTTGCTTGAGGAGGTCTTCTGAGCCTGCGTATGTGTCTGTGGCAGCTGGTGGCTCTGCTAGAAAGAAGGTTGACAGTGTCATTACTCACGCGTCCGTCTGGTAGGGCATTGACATGGATGAAGGAATAACAACCACAAGGCCTTGCTCACTGGAAAACTAGTCAGGGCTCATTGTATGGTGGCCTTAGGGTTAGAAGCACAGCCAAGTACTAACACTTCTCAGTCTCTTCCTGGATTCTGTGGGTCACTGTCCTGTTGGCCAGATCTGATTCTGTGGTTCAGCCCCAAGTCAGCAGTTCAGGAGGAAAGAAGAGATTACCAGATACAGATACAGGAGAGAACTTATTGTTCCTGTTTGGAATGTGTGCGAACCTGCAAGGCCACGCCCATGTGTGCAGTCACACTAAAGAACAGCTTCTGGAAGCTGTGAATGAGCATGGTAGGTGTGCTCTGTGCGTGTGTGTGTGTGTGTGTGTGTGTGTGTGTGTGCACGCATGTGTGTATGCACACGCATGCACTTATGCACATACACATGCACACATGTGCACACACTCATAGATGGATGCCCCCAAGTACACCTTCATGTGTGTGGATGTGCAGTAAAGTACATACACGATTGTTCAATGGGCTAGTGACAGAAGTGTGCATGCACACAGACTAGAGTGTTTCGTAGCACGTAGACATGCATTCCAGTGTGTATACAGATTGTGCTTGGTATACATGGGTACCGGGCTGAGCAGGCAGAGACTCTGTGTGCCCTCATACACACCCACACAGGCACATCTTGCAAATGTCTTAGTCGGTTTTTGGTGCTCTATCAGAATACAGAGGCTGGCCGTTTATAATGGATAAAAAATGTATTAAGCTCATGGTTCTGAGGGCTGGGAAGCCTGTCGGTAGCCACAAGTGGTGAGGACCTTTTTGCTATACCACAGACTGGGAAGAAGGTGATTAAAATTGGAGGAGATGGGAGGGGAGGACCAGCGAGGGGAGGGGATCAGAGAGGAGGAGAGGAGAAGGAAAATCTCTGTAACAACCCACACTGACAACTGTGGCCCACTTTACAGATAACCACATTAAACTTTTCTACCCTTCACTAGAAATCCATTGTCTCTGACTCCCCCAGGCTTTGTCACTGCTCAGGTTCCGGTTCATGTGACTTGTCTCCTGGCCCCACCACAGCCTGTGACACCTGCCTAGGGGTCATAAACTCAACAGTGTCCTGATTGAGCTTGTCATTAGGCATCAAGCATAAAGTGGCTCTTACAAGTTTAGTATTCTAGAATTGGGCCCATCTCACAGATGGTAATGTTGCCAACCATCAGCTAAGTGGCTCTCAGAATACTGGTGTCTTCTCTGTTGCTTCCATGTACCACATCAATGATTTAGTGACAAAATACAAGCTACCTTATACACACAGAACAGCCAGCCTGCTGCAGATGCGAAGGCAGCAGCCTCTTGCAGCAGGAATGACCAAATGACACCTTCTTTTTTCAATAAAGAATGCCGTGGAACCAAGACATGGCGATATTGCAAGAAGATGAAGGTGATGACTTTGACTTACGGGGACATGTTCTGAGTAGAATTGTATGCCATGTACCAGGCACAAATGGGGTACAGGATGGCCCATCAGAAACCAGGGAATATACTCAATGACTTTCAAGGCAACAGTAGATTCAGCCGAGCAATGGCTACCTTGTGCTTTTGTTGCGATATTGCACTGGACTTCACCAAATAGCTTTCTCCTAATGCAACATACTCCAGCGGTGTGCCCTGCACTGGTGTGTTCTACAATCAAGTCTTAGATTACATCACAGGATATATGCCCACTGGTATACATGACCCTTCTCATGTAATCTTCTCTGGTCCCCAATGTGGGTATTACCATGATGTCCTTTAACAGATGCTAAAGCTGGCCTCAGAGAGGCTAAGACGCATACCTAATGCCACACTGATGGAGAACTGAAAGTCCAGGTCCTCTGACCTCAAAGCCTTAGCTTAGAGCCACATGCCAACACCAGGGATCAAATTTATGGCGGTAACCTGATGACATCATCACCACATCGCAGTTCCACATCTCAGCACTCTTACTGTAAGGGGCACACTCAGGAGAGGACGAGTGCAGCAAACCAGGCTGTCTCCACATTTCCTGCATCAGCACCCGGCACATCCAAACTGTTGGTACAAAGCTGGAGTCTGTGCCTCACATATAAGAGAGTTGTGTTCTCCCCTCCTACCTGTCCTCTACCGCTATTTACTGAATGGCTTTCATTTCCAAATCTGCCTTCTTCTCACCTGTTTGTATCAGTCAGAATATGCTTGAGTGCACTACAGTAACAAACAATTCTAACCCAGTCTTAATGGCTAGTACTAATAAAAGCCTGGCCTAAGGGAAATGTGGCTTGTCAAGAAGATTCTGCAGAAGACTAGAGTCCCACTTCAGTCAGAAGTAAAAGGAGGAAACATTCCAGTCAGGGAGATGCTAGGGCTTTTCATCTGGGACAGTCCGTTTTGTTGGCTGTGCCCTGGGTTTAGGTGTTTCTTCTTGTTTCACTAGATCCCTCTTCCCACCAGCTCCTGCTGCCCAGATCACTTCCTTTGTAAGCTCTTTCAAAAGCTCTGAGGCACGCAAGTGGAAAGCTGAAGGCCTCAGGATGGCAGTGCCCAATGAGAGTGACCCTCAGCCAATGACTGATGGGCTTAACCTACCTTTCCCTCAGCTCTCTGTCACTATCAGTGGGTCACAGCTAAGGAAAGCATTTGCCTCACAGTTTCTGTGAGTCCCAGAGGATCAAGCCCCCATCACCTGCAAGTGATGTGCCCTGCATCTGCCGACTCACTTGGCCTCATGCTTACTCCTCTGCAAACCCGAGGAAATCACCTGTGCTCACACCCATTTCTACTTCCCTGCTAATAATGAAAGGGACAAACCTCCTTGAAGCCCATCTGTGATACCCCCTTGTGGACCATTACGCTGCTCTCCAGGGTATGACCCACAATGAGAAGGACTCCAGAGCTGCTAGGGGTGTTGCCCACGATGACCAATGAAGGCCTGATCTTAAAGGTCCTTACAGCCTTGGCCCCCTTCAGGCTCATGGATGAGGGACTAAGGAACCATAGAGAGATTGTCCTCACTGACTTAAATTGCATTAGAGAAAGTTGGGGGTTGGATCCAAATCTACAGAGGAACTTGTTGATGCCCTCGGGCATCTTCTGTGTTCAAGATGAGGGTGACGGAGAAAAGGAAGTCCCTTGCCCAGCCTTGGCATCAACACTGGTCTTTCCACTACCTTCCAGCCTCCCACACGCCAGGCCTGTTCATAGTTTATCCCCTGTGTTACCACGACAGGCTCCTCACAGTCTGTGTGGCTGTGTCAGGACTTGTTGTGTGCCTTAGGACAGATCTATGGTCCCCAGCAGCACCCTTCAAGTCCCTCCTTTATCCTTCTTTAGCCTGGCAGCTTCTACCCATTTGCCACCTCTCAGTCCATGCCACTTTCTCCAGGAAGCCTGCCTGGCTTACTTCTCATAACCCCCCCAGCACACTCTCAGTTCTTGTGGCCATTTCTTGTCACCCACGTGAACCGTGTCTGCCAGCCGAGAGACCTCATACCTGCAGGCTGAGCCTGTTCCACCTCTCCCAGCACCTAACACCATGCCTGGCACACATAGACACTCGTGGGCTGCAGGGCAAGTTGGCGGAGGCCAGGCACCCTGCAGAGAAAAGGGGCAGGGAGAGCAAACAAGATCTCCCATGATTGAGCCAATGAAGTCGTTGGAGAGAGCAAACCCGAGGAGCTATAAATAACCTGGAAGTCATGCATATTACATTAGGGGTGTTGGTGACAGCTTAAGTATATTTCCATAAGACTCCATTATATTTACGTATTAGTTAATGGATACTTAAAATATTATGTTACCGTAATGCTCATGTTTTATTAGCAAACTATCACATCAAACGGAGTTGCTAAGTGTGATGGAAAGTTGGCTCTGCAGCTAGATTTCTGTATTTTCACACCAAATTTTTGATTTCTAATTCCCCAATCACCCGCCTCTGGAGAGGAGGTGATGTTCCTCAGAGCACACTTGACCAGGAAGCGTGGGAGCGCTCAGGACCCGAGCCCTTCCACATCCAAGAGACTCACCAGAGGGTGTGGTGACCCTGCAAGACAGGGGTCAGATCGTCTGCCCTCTCTGCGTCTTGGTTACCCCCTCTCGCATGTGGAAGAGTTGCAGAGTTGTACTTGATGAATCCTTAGTCAGCATTTCAAGATAAACAGATCCAATATGGCGTGTGTATGCATAGAGAGAATAGGAAGAGAGGAAAGGTGTGTGGGAGTGGGGTGGGGTGGGGGGAGTGGTGACGTGCCTGTAATCCCAGCACTTGGGAGGCTGGGATTGGAAGATTAAGATGTTGAAGCCTGCAATGATCTTTCTACACAGGGAAACCTTGGAGAGAGGCAGGGAGATGCATAGGGTGTGTGTGTGTGTGTGTGTGTGTGTGTGTGTGTGTGTGTGTGTGTGTTAATGTGATGTGTGAAGGCTGGAAGCCTGCAAGCCTGGGGAGCCTGACGCACATGGATGGGGCGGGCACTGTTCCTTAAGGCACTTTAGTCTCTTCTCTTAAAGCCTTAACCTGATTAGGGGAGGTCCTTCTGCATCACAAAGGTTCCTCTGCTCCATTCAGAATCCACTTTACAACCTCCTGCACATCAACCCACATAATACCTTGCAAAAGGCTGTGGAGGCAGGGGGAATCCCTTCCCCTTTTGCTTGTGCGTGCAAAGGCATTCCGCGTGAGGGAATTGTGGAAGCAAGAGCCAAGTAGTGGAAAGTAACTGGTTTAGGGGCGTGGCTGAGTGAAAAATAGGACTTCAGGGGCAGGCAGAGGTGTGTGTGAACCTTTTCTATTTGTAACAGTGGCCAGCCTAGAGCCTTAATTCCCACTCCCCTACCCCCCCCCCACCACCACCATTGTGGTCATGGAGACAGATACTGGTGAGGGAAAAACATAGGATCTCCTTACCATTCAGGTATCCCTAGATCTCTGGCTCTCGGCAGCGTCCACAAAGGCTGGACAGTAGAAGCCCCATGCTAGAAGGGACATGGACTTGAGAGGGCTTCCCGCTCACACGGCATGCCACTCCGCTTCTTCACCCACACAGTCTCTGAAGGAGCAAAGAGCAGGCTGTCTTTTGGCTGAGCACAAGGGTTCAGTAAGTGCTACGTGCAAAGAGGAAGCAAAACCATGGCAAGGACTCAAGGCGGAGAGATCCAGAGACACACTGGCTGGGGGAAGCTGGACAGCTCCAGAACTTCCTCACTCCTGGTCTCCTCATCTGAAAAATGGGGACTCAGACAGTGTTCGCCTGGGGATGACCCATTCTTAGAATGTGGGCTAGATGCCAGCACTCAAGGGATGTGCTTTGTTCTCTCCCTTGTCCTCACAGAGCTGACATTCAAGTGATGGGTCTCTGGTAAGTACGATCACAAACAACAGAGTGAAACAGAAGCATATTTAAAAAAAAAAAAAAAAACAACGGTGACTCACGTTATGAAGAAGCAGTCAGCCAGGCTTCAGCTGAGGGGCGCCTGAGGTGGGCTTAAACTCTAAAGTCGAAGTTATAGGGGATGCTTGAAAGGTGACATTGAACAAGGCCGGCAAATGAGGCAATAAGGAGACAGCACAACAAAGATCAGGGTAGCCCCAGGTCTAGCCCACAGTCTCCACTCTCACTGCATGTTTATCAGCACAGATACGTGTAGCAAGAGAGACCCAGGAAGCTCCAGACATTTAACAGCTCACTCATTCAGCAAACTTTGCTAGTTCCGTAGCACTGGGCCTCCTTGGATTTTCTGGGTGCCTGGAGGGCTCTATAAACCAGGTACTCTCATGATTTTTACTAGGTGACAGGTGATACTGCCGCTGAGCCGGTAGGGAGCAGGAACCAGAGGCCGCCCTCCCCTGCACAGTACTCCAGTTCCATTTGTTGATGGGTTGCATGGTGGCAGAACAGCGGCGGGAAGAAGGGCCTTCAGGCCCAGAAAGTATTGTGCCCCACTCGTGAGTGGGGGATGACAGATGGCGTTTGGAGAATGCTAAGTGGTACAAGGAAACAGCTCCCGTTTCCACCTCCAAAAATACTTCTGCACTGCATGTGGCCAGTGGTGGGCTGGCCGGACCCCCAGCTGTCAGCAGGCTGCTCGGCCAGCAGCTGGGCCACAGTGCTGTGAGACGCATTAGCCGCCTGATTGAGTTATGACAGCTCCTTGTGCCCAACGGGAAGCCAGGGAGGCGGGCCTAGCGGGGGCCGCACACAAATGATGATAGAGTGCTCACTTTAAGGAACCATCTCGGCAATATTTCATGCTGGCTGCGGGGAGGGGCGGCAGGCTGCCCCGTGGCACGGCTAACTACTCCATCAACGGAGTTGATTCACGACGCAGCTACTCCCCGTCATAATATTTCAAACAAATGGGGCCGTGGGTAGAAATAATATCTGCATCAATATTAACCCTGAAAGAACTAATGGACAGAAGCCATAATTTTCTGGACACCCTAATAACGCATTTTGACCATCTTTGGCGTGGGACAATTTTTCTTTCTCGTTTTTTTCTCCTCTGCTTGCCTGTCTGTCTCCCCACTTCTGGGGCACCGATAGATCTGCCTTGCTCACCCCAGTTTATGATTTGGGGACATCAGGAGCTCCTGCTCACACCTTCTGATAACCCCAGAACTCCACGGAAGAGAAGAGGGAAGCAAAGGTTTCGTGTGCACTAGTCTAAGCCTGGTAAGCACCTCCACAGTGGTGGGTGTGGAGGTCCTACCTACCCAAGCAGAGCAGGCTTGGCAAAGAGGACAGAAAAGAGACCCAGCTGAGCCTGTGCCCGTATCCATTCCTTCAACAGATGGTCACTGTATACCTACTATGTGCTGGCCCTTTACAAAAGGTTTGGAAAAGCAGAATGACCCATGCAGATTTCTTGGTAGTAGAGGGGTGGACATTTGAGAGGCCCCAGCACACATGTAAATAACGAGGAAGTGGGATGCCCCACCATTCCCACGCTGTCCCATCTTAGAGCAGAAGCCTGGAGCTCTTGGACGAGTAACATGTGCAGACTGAGTTGGAGTCATCATAAATCTCTTCTTGTCCTCAGTGTCCGAGACCATGCCCTCCAGAGGTTGATCTTTCAGCGGCTCTCAGCCCAGGGAGACTCCAAGCTGAGCTGACTCCCTGTTGCACATCCACCTACACTTCTGCAAAAGAGGAGCTTTCTGTAGTGGGAGACAGGGCTTTGAGCACCCCCTCCCCCCGCAAAGATTCTTAAACTGCAGTGAGTGTGAGGACCAAGCCATGGGGTGGGGTGGGGGCGGGGGCTTGCTGAGCCTACAATGCTTGAAGTCATAGCCAGAGGCCCAGAGTTTGTGCTTCTTAAACATGCCAGGGGACATCCTGCTGTTGGCTCAGAGCACACATTAGGGTCGTTAGGGTTCACCCATTCAGATCTACACCATGAGGTTGGTGTGTTGAGAAGGATTTTTAGAACGATGGGGCCAGGCAGTGTCTTGCTCCCTGCTGTGTGTGCCCAAGGGTCCAAGAAGCAGGTGAACAATAGCATGAATGACGACTATCCTCGCTGCCAGCAGGGCCCAGAGTTCTTGAATTTCCCAAATCATTCACTGAGTTAAATCGACTCTGTCAAGTTTCCTGTTGAGGATCTAGGGCCAAGACCCAGGCACGTGAGCTCAAAGTGGGTAAGGGGTAGAGGGAGATTGGATACGCTCCTGAACTGAGGGCAAGGAAACCAGAAAGGCACTGACCACACACCATCTTCATTCCTGCTTTGTGGGCATGACCTTCACATTATGGTGTTCTGTGTAGCAGATGCACACAGGAAGACATCAAGGGGGACTTCTGCATCCTTTCTGACTGAGGGTCCATCAGCTGCCACTCTGTTAGAAGCAGGGGTATCTGGTATCTCAAGCTGCTATGTGCCATGCTAAAAGCACTCAGCCTTACTTTCCACCTTTCCACTCTGAACCAGCCGTGACTGCCCAGCACTAGTGCCACCTGACCATGCCCCGTTGGTCTCACTTCCTACCTGCCATGGCTCTGCCAGCCCTGCTCATGAGATGCATGGCACTCACATCTGCTTAGCCTTGACTAAGGAGATGGAAACAGATCAACTCTTGCTTTCCCACCTTTCATCCTCTAGTGTTGCCTGGGCGATGTTCATCATTAGGCTGGCCAGAGGGTCCCAGGGAACATCAAAGGCAGCTTTACATTGGTCTTCCTCTTTCTTTCTGTCCCTGGACTCCTACCATGAACACCTCCCCAGGTAGAATTCCCTTAACAAATTTTCTCAGCACGATCCTTTGCCATGGGCTTGGCTTTGAGGGGAGCTTTCACTTTCACTTGTTAGGAAACCCTCCAAAAGTCAGAAAGATTCCAAGCCTGGTAAACATTATCCCCGTCCAACCAGCTGCCTGATTCCCTCTGAGCAAGGCCTCACACACTGGCCCTAGAGACACATCCACGGGCAATTAGCAGGCTACAGACACCAGCCTCAAGGAGTTCCTGCTGTTTGGAGGTTGTAGATTCCAAGCCAAAGGCAGCTTGCAAGAGCCAAGAACCAAGGGCCAGCATCCAGGAGAAGCAGAGAGGGCAACTTACCCACCCTGCCCAGGCTAAGTGACACTTGAGCTGAGATCTGTCACTAGACCAGGACAAAATCCAAACTAGCTCTTCGGTTTTCAAAGTCTACTGGGGGTTGGGGGTGGGGTCAGGAATTGGATACAAGCAATAGATATAACTTACAACAGAATCCATTGCAATCTACTGATCTGCCCTCAAAGACATCCTCCCTGTGGTCAAACCAGAGCCTGGCCAGCTCAGGTGGTCGACTTTTTCCTTTCTGGCTTTTGAGGAGTGGAGAGAGTGGTCCCTGTAAGCACAAAGCTCTAGGCTGGTCCTTTTTCTCCGTTAAGCTGTTTTCTCTTCTGCTTACACCAGGCTCCTTCCCCTGCAGGTTCTTCTTACCTGGGTACTTCCCTTAACTGGACAGATATGGCACCACATCGGAGGAAGTCCTGGGGGAGTCAGGATTTCAGGGTACGTGACTTTTAGGGACAGAACCTACTTCCTGAAATAGATCACCTCCCCCAGGACAGCCTCCCTTCGCTGGAAGGAAAACCAACTCAGCCTGACCAGATGATGTTGCAGAGGGGCTCCAGGCAGGTTTTGATGATGTCATTGGAATCCTCCCTCAATTTCAAAGTGCAGTTGCTATTAGTTGGCTTGAGCTTCTAAACATAGCCAGGAACATAACAAAACCCAAGGAGAGTTTAGAGATAAAGGAATGGGAAAAGTTATATGTGGGGAGGGCCAGCTTAGACTCTCTTCCTCTGAGCTGAGGAAAGGGTTACATGCACAGACCTTGAGTAGCTTCTCTGGGCCTCAGAAGTAGTCAGTCTTCTGCTGGGGCCACTAAGCTTTGATCTCCCCAGGACCTGCTTGGGGAGAGGCCTTTGCTTTCCTTCCAGTTCCTTCCTCTCTCTGGGAAGTGTGGGTGCAACTCCTTTGAGGGGTGTGGAATTTGGCTACTGATTTCTACTGAGGACCTGCATTTCCTTTGCTGAAATTGGAATATAATCTCTCTGTGGTTCTTCTTGGTCAGCTCTCAGACACCCTAGGTTTTAGAGCCAGCCAGTTCGCTCTCCTCCCCTCTCTGGAACCAGAGGATCTCAGCTGAGAAAAGACAAGGCAGCCAGCACTTAGTCAATATAACATTCATCACCTAAGCGAGGAACTCACCTTCCCAGGATAATACAATTTTCCTACTGCCTTGGCATCTCAGAGACCTGTGTTTCAGCTCTGTTCCTACCACGCTGTGTGACTTTGGGTCTCTCCCTCTTTCTCCCTCTCTCCCTCTCCCTCTCTCTCCCTCTCTCCCACTCCCTTTCCTCCTCTGTCTCTCCTCCCCCTCTCCCTCTCTGCCTTCCTGGTCTCCATCTCCCCCTTTCCTTCTTCCTTTTCCCCTCCCCCTCTTCCTTTCCCCCTCTCCCTCCCCCTCCCTCTCTCTTTCTCTGAGTCTCAATATCTCCATCTACAAAATATTCATGTTTGAGACATCTGTCACATCCAAGATAAGTGCGGTTCTAGAAGCCATGGAGGAAAGTAACAGCCAGCTCTGGGGAAAGGCCCTTTGAAGCCCCGCAGCCTGCAGCATCCTTCTGAGCAGCCCCACAGCCTGCAGCATCCTTCTGAGCAGCCCCACAGCCTGCAGCAGCATCCTTCTGAGCAAAGTCAAGTATTTGGAATTCTAAGATCACTGAAGTTCTTTATTGCTGAAGGGGGAAAGGGCCGAATATTGCTTAGCAAATTACCATGTGCTGGGGGCACCATTATGCCTTGACACAACCATTGGTCAGCAAATTGGTCACATTATTGGTTAGTAAATTTGAAGCTGCAGAATTATTTATTGGCAAATTAGAGATGGCAGAATTATTGGTTGGCGAGGCCAGAATTGCAGTGATTGGTTAGCAAATTAGAGATGCCTGTTTTGGTCTGTGAATAAATCACGGCTGGTCAGGGTATCGGAGGCCAAATTAGAGGTGGCCGGGTTATTTATGGCCAAGCCAGAACAGCAGAAAACGCCTTTGCCAGGCAGAGTGGGGCTCAGCCCCCCATGTGTGAGGTCACTCCACAAATGCCGTGAAACTGGCACTTCGAAAGGGAACACTTGTTATCTGTAAGCTCATAATGAAGTGGCACAAGCTAGACCTGTTCTGCATCTTCTGCTCCTAGCTTCACCCATGTTGCTAAAAGAGCCCACACGGTGTTTGTGGCACTGGGGTTGCTGGTACGACAGACAAGTGAAGCCTCAGCCCCAGGAAAGATACCAGCAGAGGTACTGGATGGAGAAGCTGAGTCTGCCTCAGGAACATGCTCTCTGCAGATGAGATGTGTGACTGTCCTCTGGCATAACATGTGGGGGCCTGAGAAGTCCTGGACCTCAGCAGCCCAAGATCAAGTTGAAGCTTCTCTTTAAGGTCTTGCTAGACCACAGCTCATCAGGACCACCTCTTCTTTGACACTCTCCAGTGATCTGCATCCTACTTGAACCTTTCTTGTATGGAGTGCTCATTACTCAGATATATTTTCCCTGACCTTGGCTTGCTTTGGACTCTTGTGGAATTTGTCATAGCTCTTTCTGCTAGAGAAAATATCTCTAAGGCCAGAACTCCTGTTCTTGCTTCACTAATGCAGCCTGGCATAAAAGTCACTTTATGTAGGTATATAGGGTGGGTGGGGTATAGATGATGCATGGTTGGCAATTTATGGATGGATGGATGATGTATGGGTAGATGGATGACAGATGGAGGGTGGATGGATGGATGGATGGATGGATGGATGGATGATGTATAGATGATAGATGATCAGCAATTTGTGTATGTGGATGATGGGTAGACAGATGGGTGAGGGATGAAAGATGAGTGGAGGATGGACGGATCACAGATGATGTATGGATTAATAGATGTTTTATGGTAGATGGAGGCTGGGTAGATGAAGGCTGGGTAGATGGAGAATGGACAATGGGGAGATGATGGATGAATGGATAAAAGATAGGCAGAGGATGGATGAATGATGGGTAAAGGATGGATTAAAGACAGATGAGGGATAGGTGGACCACGAATTGATAAGTGAATGAATGGATGTTGGATAGAGGATAGATAGATGAAGTGTGGAAGGATGGGTGATAGATGCATGGTGAACGGAGGATAGATGTGAATGATAGATGGATAGGTGAAAACGGAGGGCATATGCGTGGTAGGCAGATGGAGAGATGGACAAGGTGTGAAGAAGTGTGTGAATGAATGATGGATGGATGGCGAATGGAAGATGGGTGGAATAGGATAGGTAGATGATGAAGATGGTAGATGAATAGATGGATGAC
The DNA here is from genome assembly GCF_011762505.2 of Arvicanthis niloticus. Taxonomy (NCBI): domain Eukaryota; kingdom Metazoa; phylum Chordata; class Mammalia; order Rodentia; family Muridae; genus Arvicanthis; species Arvicanthis niloticus. The sequence goes on along the minus strand of NC_047675.1, from coordinate 16,324,614 downwards.
AGAAAGATGCTGAACAAATGAATCAGCACGTTACTAGGAAATGGACAGGTCAATGGTTTTAAAATCGCTGGGTAGAAAGACGGACAGTTGCTACTGATGCTGTTGGTAGAAAGCCAAGAGCTCCAAAGTGGAGATATTAGGAGTTTCGAATTAAAAGGGTTTGTCACCATGCAATCCATCTAATCCGTCTCTTCTCTCTTCCTTGGGATAAGCTTTAAAACTAAACCATCAAGAGATAATCCTGTCACTATTCTTACATGCAGATAAAAGAAAGCCATGGTCTTCTGGGTACCCAACGGCAGTGAACTCCACTCATCCTCAGCCTGCGGGGGAGAGAAAGCTACCGCGTGAAGAAGCACAGAGCTGAAGGATAAACATGGAGTCATGGTGAGCACAGGCCTCCATGCCACCATGGCGTCCTAGACAGGAAAGCGTACCACCATACCCTGTGATGACGGCCTAAGTGCTGACATTCCCACGTGACTACCCTCTCTGTGCATCACTCATCCACACCTTGTCTTCAAGGGATGCTGGTGAGAAGTCTTTTCATTTTAGAGACAGAAAACTCAAGCTTAGGGGGAGAAATATGCTCAGGGCAAACAGTGACTTAGGGTAGACTCCAGGTCTCCAGGCCACCTTCTCAAACCCACCACCACCAGCCAATGGACCCGCCTCTCTTTGCATGTCCCAGATCTGGCCCTAGCTATCTCCTTTTCTATGTAATCAGCCCAGCCCCACCACGACTGACCCACTGCAGCCATCATGCCTTCCCTACGTGATGGACTCCACCTCTGAACTTTGAGGCAGAATAGACTCCTCCCTTAAGCTGTTTCTGTCCCGTATATATGGTCACAGTGGCCTGACAAAAAATGAAAGCATTCCTCTGGCCTTCCCACCCTCCTTTTAGATGAGATAGAATCCTGCCCTGGATCACGAGACAGCACACTCCCATATCTATAGCCTGGAAGAAACCCTCAGAAAGTGGAAGGAGGCATGTCTGTCTTAAGAACAACTATCCTTTTATTGTTGAACATCTTGCTTCTTTCAGCTTTTCCCCATCACAAAGGATGCTGTGTGAACATCTGTAAAAATAAAGTGAGTTGCTCACACTTCACTTAAAAAAAAAAAAAGAAAAAAAGACTTGATTCTTGTTCCCAGTTGGTGTTATTGGCAATGCTGTAGGCCTGACTCTTGGTAACTCTGTAAATGCAATCCAGTCTGTCTTCAGGAGCTGCCTTGCTGGATGATGTTTCTAAAAGCTGCACAAGCCATCGTGTATGGAGTGCCTACTATATGCCTACTGTATACCTGGTGCTGTGCTAAGCTCCTACTGTGTGCTGAGCAACCTCTGTAAGCAACTACAGATTCATCACCCAGAGTGGCAGTGAGAGCAGTCCAGTGGCTTCTCAGGGTCACACGGCCTCTGTCGCTGAGAGTTAGTTCTGGGTCTCCCCCAGCCCCCAGTTCACATAATTCCTGCCTTGAAGCTGATGTGCCTAGCCTTCTTCCCTTGGCATTTACATTTGTGGAAGTGGTCTTTGTATGATTCCTTTAGTGGTCAAGAGACCCCTCCAGTGAAGATTCAGCAAAAGTGAAGAGACAGGAACCCTCACCTTATATGCCCTGTGTTGGCTAATTTTATGTCAATGTGACACAAACTAGAGTCATGAAAGGAAGGAACCTCGATTGAGAAAACACCTCCATAAGATCTAGCTGGACAGCATTTTCTCAGTGATTGATGGATGAGGGCCTAGCCCATTGTGGGTAATGCCATCTCTGGGCTGGTGGTTCTGGGTTCCATAAGAAAACAGGTTGAGCATGCCATGAGGAGCAAGCCAGTAGGCATCACTCCTCTATGGCCTCCGTATCAGCATCTTCTGCCTCCAGGTTCTGCCCGACTTGAATTCCTACCCTGACTTCCTTCAGTGATGAGCAGTGATGTAGACATGTAGGCCAAATAAACTGTTTTCTCCCCTAACTTGCTTTGGTCATGGTGTTTCATCACAGTAACAGTAACCCCAACTAGGACATTCCCTTGCCAGGACCACTTCAGCATCTTACAGCTAGGGATACTGGAACAGAGAATCCTAAAGTTAGAACAAGGAAGGATGCTTAAAGCCCAGAGATCAAGCCTTCTCACATGTAACAGCCTGCTGGCGTTTCACTGGATTGGAAGGAAGTGCTTCCCAAGCAATATCCCAGCTCCTGAGGTTGGTTATGCTGTGCTAGGTAGCCCTGACTCTGGGTAGCCTAGGGACACGAGGTGAGCAAGGAAGCTCCCTAGGTCTGGTTTGACTTCCTTCCCCTCGTTAGATTGGCCATGCTCTACTGAGAGGTTCTTGGGAGCTGTTGAGGCCCCAAGTCAATGTACAGACACTTTACATGCCAGAACCCGCATTGACAATGTCCAGTTCCTGGAGTTCTCCAAAGGGGAACAAGAGAAGCTTAGCCAGTTGTCAGGAGGACATGGCTGGAAACATTGTCGTGGTCACCCTCTTCTCCTTTCAGTCTCCATGCATCCCAGCACTAAGCATGGGATCCTCAGGATCTCAGCACCTTAAAGAAAGGCCTTGGTCCTCTCCATCCCTGACCCTGAGGACAAGAACTACAGAGATCTGAGCAAAAGCCTGCTGTGGGTCACAGTCAGGCTGGGGTGAGATGCACAAGCCATGGCTCTGTTCCCTTCTGAGCCTGGACAAAGAAGAAATGAAGGGCAGTATGTTCCCAGGGACAGCCAGGGGCAGGTCATTCCTTGCTCATTACAACACTGTCACCTTCCTTATAGGCCAAAGTGCTGAAAACCATCACAGACATGACTACCGGGATGTATACTGGACCTAGTTGGAGGAATATTGAGGCTCCTCTGAGCTCTCTTGGTGGTACAAGGGCTCATTGCTCAGAGACCTTATGGACTATTCCTTAGTGGCCCTCGCCACTGCCTAAGCTCTGGTCTCTGGTTATGCACCATTTTAAGGATTATCTCAGACCCTCACTGAACTGCTTCCCCTGGGCTGCAACTCCAACAGGTAATGCAGAACCATCATCTTTCCCCTCATGCCCACCTCCACCCTGCTCTCTCTGTTTCTTTTCTTCTCTTCTTCTTCTTCTCTCTCTCTCTCTCTCTCTCTCTCTCTCTCTCTCTCTCTGTCTTTCTCTCTTTAAAACCTTTGCTTTCTGGGTGGGTTTCTCTGCTTGCTTTCTCACAGACTAATTATTATTACATGAAAAAAAAATAGCTTCTTGCACCTAAGTAAGACATTCTCTTACTCCAGTAACTGGGAGTTTTCAGTGGCAGCCACGGAGCAATTATACACTGCGATTTACACTACATCCTCCTGTCTGTTCTTTGACAAAATGAGTCCCTATTATTAGTCAGGCAATAATCAAATGCCTAAAATAGGCTTAGAAAGAATCTCTGAGCCACAGGCACGAGCTGTTACCGGAGCTAAGATCCAGTTCAGGGGCAGGTCTCCAGCAAAACAGGCAACAGCGTGCAAATGTACTCTTTTAAAACCAGAAGTTGCATGATCCAGAGAGGAAAGGGGTGTGGGGCTGCCATTAGGCACCCTTGCATCCATCAGGATCTTAACTCAGAGTATTCTCTGGGCGTGTAAAAGACAGTTTACTGGGCATTGGTTGGGCATCATTGACCAGGAAATCACTTGAAGGGGTCAGAGATTCTGACTAATTCTTTCCTCTTCCTGGTCTACATATCCCAAACTTGAGATCACGTATGTGTGCGTGTATATGCATATGTGTGTGATATTTTCACAGTTTTCTCATGTCCATGTGCTATCTATCTTGTTGAACTGTCGAGTTCTCTTTAAGTGTTCAAAAATAAATAAAACTGTACATTTCTGTCTTGGAGTAGACAACTTACGCTATTACTATGGATGGGAGATGTGACTCCTCCATTCTAACTGAAACCAGGATTCTCTCTACCCTAGGTTCTTGCCGACTTCTCCTTCCTCTGGGTTCTGGGTACTCTCGGAATGCCTTCATGAATCTGATCATGCTCCAGGGTTATGTGTTGGGTGAGGCAGAGCTGCAGCCGAGGGCAGTGAGGACTGATGGAAGTCTTTGGGGGCAGGGATTTCTGCCCACAGGTCTGCTTTGGGGTTATGCCTGCAGAAGCCTTAGTTTCTGAAAGCTACCCCGTGCTCTTCCTACGTTCCTCTTCCCAGTACTTTATACACAGCAAGTATACTTTTCCCTTCCCCTTCATTTGGAAGGTAGGGAAAACAAAAAGAAAAAAACCTTGTGTGTGTGTGTGTGTGTGTGTGTGTGTGTGTGTGTTTCTTTCTCATGGTCTAGAATGCTCCAAGGAGACATCTTGTTGAGCTTATCTCCCCAGCAGAGTCCTGGGGGTCCTACTGGGTCACAAGATGGAGGCACTGTTACTAAAGACACACCACACGAGCATGTCGGTTAACACTTGTGATCTAGCCTGCACAGTCAAGCTGTCCACTGCAAGCTCTATCGTCAGGAGAGAAACTCACAAGTCCTCGTTTTCTTCACAGGAATAAACATCATTCTAGCACATTCTACTGTTCCGGCTTCACAGCAGGGGCCCAGTTCCAATGCCACTTTTAGGGGAAGTATTTGGCACTCCAAGGCTCAGTCCTCACTGCTCACTTAGAAGGCTGAGGATGATGCCTTCTCCGTGCCTCAGCCTGGAAACATGGTGAGCAAGTGAAGAGGGCACACGAGTCCAGCCTCCCTGTGGGCTCCCCATTAGCACACATCCATGCCATGGACCCTTACTGTCACTAAGCCAGCTCAGAAGCTCCCAGAAGGGCTTGTCTGCCTCCAACTTGGTTCAACAAAGAACAATATGTCCCAGCATGCCGTCCTCTCAATGCGTCTGAGTCTGTGGACAGTGCTGTTCTTCTTCCCAATGGCTGACCTAGGTCAGCCTGACCTGGAAAGCGTCCTCAGGGTCCCGAGCTTTGAGAGCTGACTGGTTACAGGCTGTGTCCTCTGTCATGATAACCCCCTAGCTTCCTTCCATCCCAACCCTACCCAGAGCTGAGGTGCAGGAAGTGAGTCTCAGTCTCCAACAGCTGTGAGAGCCTATCGTCATCCAAGAGTCTCCAAGGCATGTGGCCAACAGCTGCTGACACGCAGCTTCGAAGAAAGCATTAGGTGAGAAACCCAAAGACCTAGTTCTGGTGAATTCTCTTTTGTGGATCTGAGCAAATAAATTTAGCTGCTTTGTAGATCATTTGTAAGTCTTTTCACGCATGCGCGAGCACACACACACACACACACACACACACACACACACAGAGAGAGAGAGAGAGAGAGAGAGAGAGAGAGAGAGAGAGAGAGAGAGAGAGAGAGATTTTGTGTGCCAGACTTTTGCAGAGGAGACATAATGCACACATATCTTCACCCCAGAAAGGGAACTTACAGTAGTTCAAGTAATAATTGCACTGAAGTCCAACTTAGTGAACCAATATGCTTTCGTTGGGATTCCTAACAGGAGTGTGGGTGAGGGGTTATTACAACATCAGGAATGATGCAAAGACAGCTGTGTCACCAACACCCACCCCAATATGGGTGAAGACTCAGGAAGCTGTAACTCCGGGGCTCTCTGCACATCCCACAGAGGCAGCCCCACAGTCTGAGAACCTCTTTTCTGCGTCTCAGCTGGCCAGATGCTCCACCCCCAGCAGTTGTTCAGCCCTTTTATAAAGCTGGTGAAGGAGTTTCTCTACTTTCCCAGCCATGTGAACTTTTCTTTACCTTGTCTTCCCTTCTGGAGGGAATGTTTGAATTCAGAGGGCACGGACACACAGCAGGCTCCGTTTCTTTTATTCAACAGAGGAAATGTTGTCTTTTACATTTTATTTTTATAAACAGAAATAGACGGGTATTGTAGACATCCACCATAGACATATTCCAGAGGTTAGCATCCTTTCTGGAAAAGATCAGGAAGGGAAGACTTTAGACTTTAGGTTATACCACCACTGATGGAGTCTCTTAGCTTGGCCTTCGCAGCTTCAAACCAGCGTGGGTCATGTGTAAATGGATTAACATGGCTATTTAAATAAAACTTTATTGGTGCAAACGGGTAGCAGGCCACATTTGACCCACCAGCCATAGTTTCCTAACTACTGTGAACTGAATGTTGTTGTCGACATGATGGGATTTAAAAAGGGCTAGGGAGGGAGCTCAATGGGTAAAGTCTTATATAAGCAGGCTAGAGGACTGGATTTGAACCTCAGAATCCACATAAAATGCCAAGACTGGTGGTACACTTGTAATCGCAGGCCTGGGAGGTGGAGTCAGGGGTATTCTTGGAGATCCTTGTCTAGTCAGTCTAGCCCTAATTGGCAAGTCTCAGGACCCAGTGAAAGACCCTGCCAAAAAACAAAACAAACAAACAAACAAACAAACAAAAAGGTAAATGGCTCGGAGGAACACCACCTGAGGTTGAGGTTGACCTCTGGGCTCCCCACACATGGGCAGAAACTAAGTTAAGTCTTTTAGTCTTAGAAATATTCTCTATAACCAACATTTTTGGTTATAGAGAATATCTCTGTATTTATTATCAAACCACATATACTATTATGTTATATAATATATCATATCTTACATATATTTTCTATATAGGGAATATTTCTATAGTGACTAGAATTGTCTAGATGCCTCCGAGAGAGTGTAGTTCACTTGTATCCTTTAGCTTCTTACTGATAGTAAAAAGACTCAGACCCCTCCAACCTCGAGGTCCACAGAGGGAGCTTCTGATGTGTTCACCTCATGCCTCTAATATGCCTTCCACTGTCCATGCAGATCTACTGTGTTACTGTTGTCATTCCTGGAACTATGGAGAGGTTACATGTCTGGGGCATGATTAGGCTTGGAAGAAAGGTGAGGAAAATGAGGCATCAGAGTCCCTGCTGGATCTTCTCTGGAGTCGAGAGTCAAAGAACCATCACCCACAAACCAGCCTTGGGCAGTACCAGCATTAACAGCCTTCTGAACAAGTTCATTAGTTCCCTAAGGCCCAAGTGCCCAAGCTTCGATGCTGAGATTCCCCTCCCCTGGGTCCTCACGTCTGCACTGTTCAGCATCCAGGCCTCTGCCTAGAATCCTGTATCCTGCTCAGTCTGAGGTGGGGGAGCAAAAAAAAAAAAAAAAAAAAAAAAAATCACTAAAAGATCAAGCCCTCAGTACCTCATGTGTCTTGTCCCCAGCCGCCCCCAGAGCTGGCTGCAAGCAGAGCAGATCTGGCTGTGGGTGATAGCATTCCATGTCCTCGACCAGAGACATTGAGATAATAACTTTCCAAATATTGTCTTACGAGATGTTTATCGCTGTAAAACAATATTTTGTCACCAAGCAGTGAGCAAGCAACAGTATCATCTTGCAGAGACACAGGGCTAGGGAGGGAGGTGAGGTCATTCTTGAGCTGGGAGGTCTGGAGGAGGCAGCTAATAGCCTCTGACAGTGGGCTTCAAAAGTCAGAGGGACCAGGGTGCACCTTATCATGTGATAGGACTCAGGCCAGCGCCAAATCAGGAGCAAAAAACAATTTGCTTTTTTATCTTTGAGAGGGATTTGCTGAGTAGCCCAGGCTAGCCTCCATCTCATTATGTAGCCCCGGTGATTCCCTCATGCAGGACCTCCCATGTGCTGAGATTACAGACCTGTGTCATCAGGCCTGGCTTAGAGTTTGTTTTTAACATAGGGTGAGTGGGGAATACGGTTTTAAGATGCTGCCCCTCCTCTTGAAGATTCGAGGCAAGAAGACAAGCGAGGAGAAGCCGGGATAGACCAAGGCCGAAATGAGTGAGCAAAGGGTCTTGCTTTGTCATAGGGGAGCACTGATTTGGAAACAGTCCCTCAGTGAAAACCAGAGATAGCCACACTCAGCCAGGGGCACACACTTGTTAGAGAGAGCAGCTTTCTTTGTCTTTCTATTTCCTCTCAGTAAAAGACAGGGGCCGTGACTGAGGCAGGCTCCTGCTTTTTGAGTGCAGAGTTAGGAGGCTGGCATAGAAGAGGAAGAAAAGAACTTACTGGGGGATTGAAGGGTCAGGTCCAGGCTTCCTACCTAATGGGATGGCCAAGGAGCTGCACGCAGCCTGAGGCTGGCCACCCCCATCCCTGATGGCCTGCTGTGCAGTCAGTAGACATCAGCAGTCTTCTGTGAGACCCTTTCCAGATGAACCCAGAAAGACAAACATAAGGGAAATAATAAGGGGATCGGGGGTGGTGAGTGCATGTTGTTTCCTATATTTACTTTGTTTAGGTTAAAGCGGGGTGGTATGGGGGGGTCACAGTAGCACAGGCCTGCTATGACATATAAGCCAAGTCCCCACTTACCCACAGGCTCATCAGCAGGTCGTGACAAAGGACAAGGCGTTGTTATCCAACTGGCTCTGCTCAAGCTCCACCTCTACCATTTACTAGTAGCCATGTAACCTTGGGTAAGGTCCTCAACCTCTCTGTGGTCAGTATTCCCATCTGTTAAATGGGGGCATAAATAAGGCTGTAGTGGGGATTAGGTCTCCACCTAGAGCTTCTGACCTGGAGTAAAGCCATCACGGTTATTAGGTTTTATTACTGTCATAAGTATGCTGTGAGGTTGTGTGGGGTAAATTATATAGTCTCCAGTATTTTAGGGTGTGATGGTTTGAATGGGATATTCACCATAGTCTTCTGCATTTGCATACTTGGTTCACCATTGGTGGGGCTGATTAGCTGTTTGGGTGGGTTTAGGGCTTGTGACCTTGCTGGAAGAAGGAAGTCACTGGGTGCTTTTTTCCCCCAGTGATGCTCTCTGGTTCCTGTTTACGAGTCAAGACATACGCTCTCAGCTTGCTCTTCCAGCTGTCCAAGCTTCCGATGCCACCATGGACTCTATCTCTCTGCAACTATAAACAAGCCCAGATTAACTCCTTCTTCTGTAAGTTGCCTTGGCTCTAGTGTTTCACTGTCTTCATTGAGAAGTGACTGATAACGCTGGGTTCATCACAGATGCCACCTGGAGACAGACAAAGCTCACTGGGTGTAAGAGCGTATGTTGTAGTGTAGACAATAGATTGTGATCGGTATTTTAAAGATCTAGTTTTGATAATGGCTGTGAAACAACCACTGTTGTGGAAAGTGAGAAGACAAAAGGAAACGTTAACAGGACAGTGACAGGTCAGGCAAGATGGCAGGAAGGGGCCTCTGACTGATACGAGGAGAGATTTGTAGGAGAGAGCAAGCCTGGTCCAGAAGGCAGCTGGAGACAACTGGCCTAGGCTCCTGCCTAGTGGCCAAGCAGGAATACTTTATCCACAGCAGGTGTCCCCAGAAAGGAGAGGTGACAGGGCTATGCTCAGGTGAGCAGAAAAGGGTCATGGGGAGGGTCTTACGAACCGTGGAGACTTCTGGGTAATTCTGGCCTGTTTGTATCCTAAGCTGCTGAACAAAACGCCACAAGCCGGGTGGCTTCGAATGACAGAAAGCCACTGCCTTCATCTCAGAGCCTAGCAGGCCCGTTTCAGTGGGTCAGCTGTCCATACCATGGTGCCACTTCCTGGTGGGACCACCAAGCCTCAGCCTGTGGCTGGGTTACTCCAGTCTCTGCTTTCATGGCTGCACAGTGTCTCTCGGTGGGGCTAAGTATTCAGTGAGCAGCCGCTACACCTGGTTAAGGCCCTACTCTACCTCAGTTTGACCTCATCTTAGCTAGTTACATCTAAAATGACCCCTTTTCCAAATAAAGTCATATAGTGGGTGGCTGGGAGTGGGACTTCCACACATATTTTGGAAGGGAACAGTTTAAATCGTTAAATTGAGTCCTAAAGAAAGCCAGGGAAGGGGTTTGAACAGAGTCACATGACATTATTTGATTTATATTGTAAGAATGTCCCACTGTTGAGGTACAAGTTTCCGGAAGCCTGAAGCAGAAGCGGAACTCTCCAGGGTGCTTCATAGTGGTGGGGATACTGCATGCACTGCTTAGGCAGGAAACAAGATGCTAGCTACATCCTTGGTGCTATAGGAAGAGAGAAATGCTGATGGATTGAAGGTCCCCTGTGAAGAAAGCACATAGTTGTTAGTGTGACTTCATTTTTTTTTTGTTTTGTTTTGTAGAATTTTCTGCCTATTGACTGTCATGGTGACCAAAGGAACTAAGGCATGTTCATGGTGGGCTCGGAAGCAGTGACCCCAGAGTTTTATTTCAAAGGTAAGTGTGGTAGCACATACCTGTAATTCCAGCACTCAGGAGGCTGAGACAGGAGGATTGTTGTGGGTTTGAAGCCTCACTGGCTACATGATGCCAAACCAGCCAAGCCAACATAGTGTGACTACCTCCAAATATAAAACTGAACCAGAGCCCCATTGGCAACCACTCCGCTGGCTTTTAGTTCTCCAAGGGGAGCCCCGCATATTGGTGGAACCTTCAAACTCAACAAACCCAAACACAGTCCCCTACTTCCAGCCTCAAGCTTGACTCCTTCAGGGTCCACATCTCAGTTAACGATTCTACCACCCTCAC